>NC_079414.1:20236541-20381541 GCF_026213295.1 Gadus chalcogrammus | reverse complement strand
CACACACACACACACACACACACACACACACACACACACACACACACAAACACGCACAGACACACACCCTGCATGTATGTATGGCCGTTTGTTTTACTTCTCGTTCACTTAGTTTTTTTCCATCTGGATGTTTGGATTGTGTCACGCAAGTACCTTTCTGCCCCAGACAGTTCCCCTTTTTAGGCTGCTAGGGTTGTGTTTTAACAACTCTTCAGACAGCCAATCTCGTGGGAAAAGCAGTAAAGAAAGAGAAAGAGTGTGTGAGTGGCAAGGGAGAGAGAAAGAGAAGGGAGAGGGAAAGAGAGTCTGGGGGTTGAACACAGAGGGGGAGGAAGAAGGTTAGGGTGGCTGAATCTAAACAGCTGCTGCTTGAGGTTTTCCAGTAAGTAATCTAATAGCAGTTCTCACTACGTCTCTCTCTCTCTCTCTCTCTCTCTCTCTCTCTCTCTCTCTCTCTCTCTCTCTCTCTCTCTCTCTCTCTCTCTCCACTGGTCAATGTAGATGGTATGAATGGACTGCATTTATTGACGCTTCTCTTCCCTGCACTTTCCCCCACATATCTACTCCTCTCTCTCCCGCTGTGAGTCATAAGCCTTATTCATGTTCCCAACCAGCCCCAGAAAGAAAGTAACCCCATTGGATTGCAGATGAACATCTAATGCCTCCCAGGGGAGTACCTACAACTAAATCATCTGGGGGATGGTCATGGAAAGCTCAACGCGGTTGGTGGATGGAGTATGAGGCGGCAAAACGTCGCCCCCAGAAGTTAAAGTCAAGCAAAACAAAGTTTGACCTTCGCTGTGCTGAAAAATGCAGAACGCAGAGTTTTTATAGGTTCCCTTTCTGCCTGACCACCTTTGCGAGGAAATTGTCCTTGTTGAGCTTTAGTTTAGATGGTCCATGATGAAACTCCGCTGTTTGTTCATGTGCTCTTGTGGTTACTGTGATGGACAGGGGAGTTTCCTGATAAATCGCTGCTTCTGTGTTTTCACACAATATTACTGTAATAGTAGTCAGTAATGCTTGCTGCTATTCATCTCGTCGCATCCTCACTCAGAGACAGACACAAAGGCAGAAAAAAAACGTTCTTTATCGCTGTCTTACATATTGATCATTAAATCATAGTTCTTGTCTCCACATGACAGACGCTTTGCAACCCTCTCCATCCATCCATAGCTTTGCTATTTAAAGACAGAGACAGAGAGGGAGACATACAGAGACAGAGAGGGAGAAAGAGACAGAGAAGGGGACATACAGAGACAGAGAAGGAGACATACAGAGACAGAGAAGGAGACATACAGAGACAGAGAATGAGAAAGAGACAGAGAGGGAGACATACAGAGACAGAGAGGGAGACATACAGAGACAGAGAAGGAGACATACAGAGACAGAGAATGACACATACAGAGACAGAGAATGAGACATAGGGAGACAGAGAATGAGACATAGGGAGACAGAGAAGGAGGCAAAGCGAGACAGAGAGGGAGACAGAGAGAGACAGAGAAGGAGGCAGCGAGAGACAGAGAGGGAGACAGAGAGAGACAGAGAAGGAGACAGAGAGACAGAGAGGGAGACAGACAGAGACAGAGAAGGAAGCAGAGAGACAAACAAGGAGACATAGAGTGATAGAAAAGGAGACAAAGACTCAGATAAGGTGACATGGCGATACAAAGAAGGAGATGTAAAAGAGGAGGAGTGATAGAAAAGGGGAAAGAGAGAAAGACAGTGAGACATAGAGAGACAGATAAGGAGACAGAGTAAAAACAAAGGGACAAAGAGAGACAGAGAAGGAGACACTGAAGGACAGAGGAGATACAGGGAGACAGAGGAAGAGACTTGGAGAGATAGAGAGGGAGAAACCGAGAGACAGAGAAGTAAACAGAGAGATGGAGAGATGGAAATAAGATGTACGGAGAGAAAGAGCGATAGCACAAGCCGACAGACAGGAAACAGCAGAGACATCGCATCTCTTCAATCACGTCAGAGACCCAAGTGAAAAGGCCAAGTGGAAAACTTCAGACTTCAGACTCGTTCACATACAGGTTTACTGCATGTGAACGAGCGCTTTAATAGTGTAGTCGTACAAAGCGTAGAAGATTCTTCCCAATCCATTTTCAATATAAAAATTCCTGATTCAGTAGCTTTCATTTTTTCAGCCTTACTTTGACAAAAGTGAAATTTGTTTTTGTTTGTGTGTCTGTTGGCTTTGTTTGTTTACCCACATGTGCATCCCTTCATGGATGGTTGTGATTAAGCATCTGTGATCCCTTAAGAGAATCTGGTGGAGACCATGGGTCTGCACGTGTCTCTAGGTTGTTTATTCCTCTCTCGGTAGTCCTGGACGATACAAACTATTTACTATCACCCATGGTGAACCATTGATATTGTGTTTGCTTGTGGTGTTTGTTTAGGATCCATCCTGAACCGGATTACATTGTAATATTGCTTATGCAATGCTATGTTGTATCATTCTGAGGTATATGCTTTTTTCAATAAACAAACAAAAGCAACCTACGCTTATTACTCCCCTATGGTGTTGAGGACACTCCTTCTCATATGCGTACTTCTTTAGATAAGATTGATGCTAGATACCAACGACAAATGCTAACAGTGAATCATTGCTGATCCCTGGTGAAGTGTTCTCCTCCAGAGTGAGGTCAGAGGTCAAAGACTCAGCGTGACTCTGAGTCACACTGTCCCGGCTCCAGTGTGAAGTAAGGCTGATTTTAAAGGAGAAATGGGAACTACAGCATGTTCAACCGAACAAATTCTTTGGAATCAGTATTATTATCATCCAGCCGTACATTGATTTTTATCTGAGCATTATAATTATAGATCATTACCAATGAGGACATAGCTATTACAGTTTAATTTAGCAATTTCATGAAACATGGCAGAAAGTCAAGATTAATGGTTTACAAGGACTGTAACGTTTTTTTTCTATTCAGTTTGGACTCATTTCATGGTTATTGGCGAATTATTTTTGTTTTGCCAATGAAACCAGGTTATGGAGTTCAAGTCCCTGCAGCACAACTATAATACATATCTGCTATCCCTATCTGCTATCCGCTACAATTTAGGTTTAATCTGATGTGTGATAAGAAATAAAAGTTCTCCAACTTTAGAGAATTCCGATTATTAAACCAAATAGACGTTGACCAACTCGGAATCAGTTGGGGCTCCACAGAGGCTATCTAAAGCTTAAAATCCTACAAAACAAAGAAGCAAACAAGGATAGACCCCGGCTGGAAACTATTCCATTCCAACAGGAGGTCATTAGTATATTTACAAAAAGCCTTGATGACTGAATGAATGCTTGAAAGAGACAACATTCTTACATTTCCAGCTGCAGTCGCTATTTACATAGAAACACAAACATACACCCCCAGGCAAACACACACACACACACGTATATATTCACACATGAGATGATTACACGTTTGAATACTAGAAATACTTGTGGATGATAAATATCCTTATTTTGGCCATTCATTCTTCACTTCTATTCATTTCCGTTGTACTTTATGGTTCCATGGAGATTTCAGTACAAAAAACGATGCATACACAATATTAGAAAAGTGAACACTAATACACACAGAAACAAACTATCAATAATAGATTTTTAGAATCGAGCGGAATCTGTCTGTCGACAGAAATGTGTTTGCTGCCTTGTGATCTGACTTCTGCGGTCAGTTGTTAAACGATCTTTGCACTTTTTCGATTACAGAAACACAGCCCCACAGACAAACACACACACACACACACACACACACACACACACACACACACACACACACACACACACACACACACACACACACACACAAACACACACAGGCCGTGCACTGTGGTCAGTGGTAGAAGATGGCTCGGTCTCTTGCTCATTTCTCATAAAGGAACAGAAACCGTGTGTCCGGGTGAGGGGGCGGGGGGTGATGTCGTGAGCGATACAAAGCTGTAACCATTATAATGGTTATTATCATAATGGCGTTCCTACATTAAAATCCCTCACCTAAACATGACACTAATTTATACATTTAGAACCACCGTTTATTTTCTTTAAAGACTATCGTTTTCAATTTAATGTTATTTCAAAGTTAGTGACCAAAGAACTAATTTTCCTTTGTCATTCCTACTTTCTGTGTTTTTACCATACTCATTAAGCCCAGTTCAGACCAAAGATTCACCTTGCAACGACTTGCAACTTGCAACTCCTTGCAACGAGACGGGCTGCGATGTTCTAAACCTGGGCAGTTCACACTGGCTGCAACGCGCTGCAACGGTAGGTGGTTTCCCTAGCAACTGTGAACGCTCTGGCACAGAAAAGAGCCGCAACAGCATCAGCATAATTTGCGTTGTTTAGATTTGCGATTAGATAGGTTTGCGATTAGTTTTTGCTTGACAGTAGGCTAGAGTTACTGTGTTTTGTCATTCTCCACTACATCTGCATTGGAGTAAATAGCTGGAGCTTTTAGATTACCCGTTGTTGGATACATTGCATTTTCCATTAGTTGAATTTCAGTTTGATCTGTCTTTGTTTACCATCGGCTCAACTAGGCCTACTACTTGGAGATGGGTAACTTAATTAGAAACAGGCCTAACTATGGTAGTGAGAGTCAAATGGTCACAGTTTTTAAATAATAAAAAAGAATAAGGTCGGATTTCAGTCCATTGTACCGTAGGCCCACAGACAAATTCTCCGCCGTAGTAGAAAAATCATAAAAAAAAAAGAAAGGCAGCCAGATCAACTTGTGACCCTACTATCCATGTAGAGTTAAGACCATGAATTGGTTGCGTTTCCAAAAATAAGACGCCTTTACATCCAGTTAAAGGCGTCAATTTGACTTGCGTCACATTGATTTCGAAGTCGCTGCTTTGCTTACAGAGACGATCCAGTAAAAAGGCACAACACCACATCAGGCGACCGAAATGATAGAATGAGCGCAAAACAGCAGTGGAGGGAAACATTAGGTTCTGAATAACTGGATGTAAAGGCGTCTTATTTTTTGGAAACGCAACCAATTTATGGTCTTAACTCTACATGGATAGAGCAGCCCAGTTAGTTAGTCTAAAGCAACATTCCCCCTCAGAATTCCGCTGCACGTTATCAAGGATCATAGGGGTTAGGAATTTTGCTCAAGGGTTGGCTGCGGTCATCGGTGAAGGAACCCCGAACCATTTAGCTGGGAGTCAATCATTGTGTTGTCACACTACACCATCCTAAAGCTATTGGGACTCTTCCGATCACAAAATCTGCGATCACTTTCAAGATTTAGGTTCCTATGACGCGTCAAAGCAAAGCATCCTGCTGTGCTACATAGAAACCCCAAAACCATTTCTCGGAAAGAATCAGATGAGTTCCTGTGTGTTGCGATACACATCTTGAACCTGCAAACAAATTACATTGAAACTCCATTCGTAAAGCCAGCAGACTGTGTATCCGGGACCTCTGCATGACAGTTGATCAGAATTCCATTGGCGGAAACCCTGGCAGCAAATAGACGGGCCCAACCCTTCCCAATTCCATCACCCATGGAAAAGCTCTCACCTAGAGAGTTCCTTCCTGTAGGGCCTGGTGACTGGCTCCATGCCCAACCGCTTCCGTAGTCTATTGGCAGGCTGCAGGAGTCTCTCTTCATGTGCTGCCTCGGATACAAATGATTGTAAACCTTAGTTTAGACTAAAAGGCCATCGCAGGAATGTCTTGTCCATCATGAGGAAGAGAGTGTGTGTGTGTGTGTGTGGGGGGGGGGGGGGGGTGCGTGTGTGTGTGTGCGTGTGTGTGTGGGGGGGGGGGGGGGGGGGGGTGTGTGGGTGTGTGTGTGTGTGTGTGTGTGTGTGTGTGTGTGTGTGTGTGTGTGTGTGTGTGTGTGTGTGAGAGGGAGAGAGAGGGAGAGAGAGGGAGAGAGAGAGAGAGAGAGAGAGAGAGAGAGAGAGAGAGAGAGAGAGAGAGAGAGAGAGAGGGAGAGAGGGAGGGAGGGAGAGGGAGAGAGGGAGGGAGGGAGGGAGAGAGGGAGAGAGATATAATTACCTCTCCACTACCTCCAGGAGAATCAAGAGAGGAAAATAACTTTTAAACGAGAGGAAGAAGGGGAGAAGTGAATTGATGGGTCAGACCAGCTCAAGGCATTGGTGACTAAGAAGGAGTTATATTTTAGGCTTGTATGCGGTACATATAATTGTGTATGGGGAATATTCCAGTGCGTATTGGGTATATTATAGGCTTATATTGGGATCAGTATAGGGTTTGATTTGGTATAGTATAGTGTTGAATTGGTATAGTATAGGCTTATATGGTGATCAGTATAGGGTTGTGTTGGGTTTAGTATAGTGTTGTATGGGTATAGTATGCGTGTATGGGGATCAGTATAGGGTTGTGTTGGGTTTAGTATAGTGTTGTATGGGTATATATATTTAGGGTTACCTGTGCCAGTACCCAAAGAAAATAATCATTGAATCCACTCAGGATTATTCATTGTCCTTTCTGGTTATTGTTAAACGGAGAGAGTTCGCAAAACTTCGTCGACATAAAATCCAACTACAATGGCTTGGTTTACTGTATCACTTTTATTTGTACAGGTTGGTTTGTAAATACAGCAGACTGTGAGTGGGACATGTCAGTATGCGAGGTTGTGCCATATATTATCCCCTCGTAAAGTGTAACGTTGCGGCATTGTGAGTAACAGGATCGCGAAAGATGCAATTAAACTCTCTGATGATTGATAATGTGTATCACAGGCAATGATGACGGTATGGCCCTGACGAGTACTGTGGTAGTATGTCGTCTAGTTGTCTGGTTGTCCTCGTTTGGCCAAAGTTATACTGGGTTAACGTTGGTGGAGCTGGGACAGTGTAGGGAGCTTCCAGCACAAGTGGTTGCGGCACAAGTGGTCCTTAATCTAGAGAGAGAGAGAGAAGGACAAAGAGAGAGAGAGGGAGAGAGAGACAGAGAAGGAGAGAGAGAGTGACAGAGAGAGTGAGAGAGAGAGAGAGAGAGAGAGAGAGAGAGAGAGAGAGAGAGAGAGAGAGAGAGAGAGGGAGAGACAGAGAAGGAGAGAGAGAGTGAGAGAGAGAGCGAGAGAGAGAGAGACAGAGACAGAGAAGGAGAGAGAGAGAGAGAGAGAGAGAGAGAGAGAGAGAGAGAGAGAGAGAGAGAGAGAGAGAGAGACAGAGAGAGACAGAGAAAGAGAGAGAGAGAGAGAGAGAGAGAGAGAGAGAGAGAGAGAGAGAGAGAGAGAGAGAGAGAGAGACAGACAGACAGACAGACAGAGAAGGAGACAGAGACAGAGAAACAGAGAGCAGAGACGGGTTGGTTTTAATGACAGACTTTTAAACCACACCCAGCAGAGCCGACCAATCCACCGGTCCTCTCCGTGCCGACTCTCCACTCACTCTTGACGACGACCTTGCCCAGTGCCTCACTGGCCCCCAGGTGGTTGGTGGCCACGCACTTGTACGTCCCGCTGTCCGACAGCTTCACCCGTGCTATCAGCAGCTGCCCGTCGCCGGTGGTCTCTGCGCCGGGGGCGAGGCCCGCCCGGCCCGCCCTGCTCCACTGGAAGCTCAGCGGCGCCGCCCCATGGGCAAGGCACTGGAGCCGCAGGGCGTCCCCCGCTCGCAGCCGCACCTGCTCGGGCAGGATGGTGGTGTACGGCGGGGCTACGGTGGCGGTGGGGGGGGGGGGGGGGGGGGGGGGGGGAATCGAGGTGGAGGTTAGAGTCAGGCATGCATGTGTTGACAGGAGGCTGAGAGTTGGTGTGTGAAGTGCGGTGTAGTCTCGATATACTGTAGCGCAGTTTCAGGTCTCTTACTTCCTATGAGCTGTGGCTGGCGGTTAACAGTCCCCAGAGCGAGGAGGAAAACATTTGCATGAGTTTTTTTTGCTGAAGCTGGTGAGCGACTCTGCGCAGGGGGGGACTGGCCATCTGGCATACCGGGCATCGTCCCGGTGGGCCGTTGACCCAATGTGGGCCAGTCCGGTCCGCTATGTTTTTTTTTTTTTTTCTCTTTCTCTCTTTTTCTCTTTTTTTTTCTCTGCTACCATCATCTCCTGTCAAACAGGTTTACCTGACCTGCTAGAAGTTCTTCTATTATGAGAGAGAGAGAGAGAGTGAGAGAGAGAGAGAGAGAGAGAGAGAGAGAGAGAGAGAGAGAGAGAGAGAGAGAGAGAGAGAGAGAGAGAGAGAGAGAGAGAGAGAGAGAGAGAGAGAGAGATAGAGAGAGAGAGAGAGAGAGAGAGAGAGAGAGAGAGAGAGAGAGCTTATTTCGCAACTTGTTTTGTCTCAGATTGAAACAAAAGGTTTGATTATGATTATTTCCTGGTTGAAGATTTTCATATTGATGATTTTAATATCAAACATCTGCACATCTTTTAAGTTCAACTCGACTCGCACATGTATACATACATGTGCGACTTGCACATGTATACATACATGTGCGAGTCACCGTTAAAACAAATGAGTTTTAGCTCTAATGATGCTACTGTCTGTAATATGTTTCTATTTAGATTATTTGTCAGGATATTTTGTTATTATTGTCCGAGTCTGGTTTTAACTAATGCTGGGCTTACACCAAAAGATTTTCACAGTCACTGACTAAAAACTGCAAGAGAGAATTTAGCGTTGGATCAAGTGTGATATTTAACAAGGGTTTTGTAGATATGGGGGGTGGAGATGCAGCGATCACAGGACGTAAGTTAACTTCCTGTTCGGGTTTCACACCTTTCTTGTCGGCAGGACAAGAGACACAAACTTGAAAATCAGAACAAAAAAAAGCAACAACTGCTATTTACAGTGCTGTACTATTATTTGGATGTATGTACTTGATTAAATTGTTTTAATCAATACATGCAGGGTTCTTCCCGTTTGTCTCGTCCCACCCCTAGTGCTGATAATGTAGTGGGCTGGTCTGGACAGAAAATGCCAGGGCTGAATTTTTGTCCCAGTCCAACCCTGACTGCGGCAGGGAGCTCGTTCCACCACTGTGGTTCCCAAACAGAGAAGAGCTGTGACTTGCTTGCTCTTAGCGATGGCGGTCCCAGGCATAACAACATGACAGGATGAGCAACCAAAAAACTCCAAATAAATATGGAGTTTTACGGTGAAGAGGCAAAATCTGAAATATGGAACGGCGAAAAACACCCCTCTACCGGAGTCCCGCCCTCTCTTTCGCCCCTCGCCCCCTTGTAACTGAAATGGTAAATGGACTGCATTTATCTAGCCCTTTTATAAAAAGCGCTTTACAATATTGCCTGACATTCAACCATTCATAAACACATTCACACACCGACCGCGGAGTCCACCGTGCGAGATGACAACCAGCTCGTCGGGAGCAGTTAGGGTTCGGTGCCCTCGCTTAGGGACACCTCGAAGCTAGGAGGAGCCGGGGATTTGAACTAGCAACCTTGCGGTTACCAGCCAACCCGCTCTACCTCCTGAGCTGCTGCGTAATGGCTACGCCCTCCCCGCAGTGCCGCCATCTGTCTCTCTCGCTACGAATGCACGCTTTGGAGCGTAGAGGACGGCTCACCCTCGACCTCCATCTGGGTGTACGCCAGACTGTAGCCGTGGACGTTGGTGGCGTTGCAGATGTACTGCCCCGAGTCCTGCCGCCCCACCTCAGTCAGGGTCAGAACGCCACCGGAAACCGTGTGTCGCCACGGCAACGGCGCCCTGAGTTTGGACCAGGTGACGACCGGCGTAGGATTCCCTGGATGAAGACGAAGGGAGAGGCACAATAAACAATTTGGAGTTTGGCAATGTTGAGAAGAAGGGTAAACACAGGTGGGACAGTAGTATTGGTTATTCTTTCTGTTCGGTCCCAAACACACACGTATCCTACCAGTGGCGTGACACTCCATGGTGACGGTGTGTCCCTGCACCGCTGTGATGAGCTCCACCGCCACCGAGGCCACAGGAGTGCCCTGGTTCTGGACCGTCACCTCCACCTTGACCTCCGTCATGCCCTCGTTGTTCTGCGCCTGGCAGGCGTACACGCCCGAGTCCTCCGGCCGGACCAGCGCCCACTGGAGGAAGAGGAGGGGGCCTCCATGACACCATCACTGTAGGCCTTCTACTGATTAAGCGGATGATGTGTGTGTGCGTGTGCGTGTGTGTGTGTGTGTGCGTATGTGTGTGTGTTTGTGCATGCGTGTGTGTGCGTGTGTGAGCGCCGGTTACCTCTAGGGTGTTCACATCCTCTGTTGCCTTGGTAACAAGATCCAGGGGGGAGCCCAGGCGTTTCCACTTGAGGCTTGGCCGCGGCCGGCCTGTGACGCGGCATTCGATGGATACAGGTTCACCCACCCGGACCCGCAGGGGCCCAGCAGGAGTCAGCGTCACTGTCGGAGGATCTGAAGGACGGACGCACACACACGCACACCCACACGCACACACACACACGCACACGCACACAATTGCACACACACACACGCACACACACACACAAGCACACACACACACATGCACACACACACACACGCACATGCACACGCACACACACACACACGCGCACACACACACACACGCGCACACACACACACATGCACACACACGCACACACACACACACGCAGTTCAGTGTCATCTGAACAGTCATATGCACAAGCGTATGACACCAAGAGGGTTGAGTCGAGCTTACATCTGACGTTCAGCACAGCTGTTCCAGAGGTGCGGCCCGCGGGGTTAGCCGCCACACAGCGGTACTGGCCCTGGTTATCGGGCTGGGCGTCAGCGATGGTCAGGACATAACCATCGCGGCTCACCTTCACATTATCTGGAGGAAGAAGGAGACGGGGTTGTGGTCGATTCAATGGCCTGTCTGCCGTCCGCGGCGGCTATGAGGCACTACTGGTTTATACCACTAGGGGCGCTACAGCTAGTAGTCAGGACCAGTTTACTAGTATGTGGAGTTGTCTTTGTGGTCCCTAATACACCTTCTCTCTTCTGTGGCAGGTCTGGAAACGCTGTTAGCTCAATATAGTTCAAAAATCATCATCCTCTGTCTATTAAATATACTTTATTATGACTATATTCTTAATTGTTACCCTTTCTTTTGCAGTTTGTGCGGTTATACTAGACGGTCTGGACCAGTTATCCCCAGTGGTCCTTCCCTCGGTCCTTGTAGTCCGGACCAGTTGTCAAGTGGTCTGTCCCGCAGTGCTCATCCACTGAACACCTTCTACGTCCTATCTCTCCTTCAACTGAGTTGAATTTCACTCTAAAGAACTGTAAGTGAACCAACTGAAAAACTGTAGTTTGTAGTAAATTTGAGAATAACTATTAAAACAGCAACAATGCAAAGCGTTATGTTATATGTCATCATTGGACATATTTTATGTCCAATGATATTTTAACCTCTTCTTTAAAACGTGTCTATATATATTTTTTGGTATAAATCAGTTTAGTGATGTGTATTGATGGGTAGCCTAGGTAGCCACTTTTCTCAAAATTAAGTTGTAAGGTTTTCAAATACAGTTTGCAGTACACAATCACAAATATTGTTGTATTTGTTGACAGTATATGTTTGGTTGTGTAAATTAAGTGTATTTATTCTTAATTTATTAACACATGTGTTAATCACGTTACTAATCTGCCACCTATTCAGATTAAGCATTTTTCCTGTAACTATAAATAGGCCTTCCCATTAGAGGTTCACAAATCTTAGGCTCAACTACAAAAACGTTTGGTTCAGTTACAAAATGACAGGCACTTGATTAACCAATGGACTGGACCACAAGGACCACTTGACGGATCACTGAGCAGCTGGTATGGACCACAAAGATTCCCACTGTACCACTGGTGCAGAGCAGACAGACAGACAGACAGACAGACAGACAGACAGACAGACAGACAGACAGACAGACAGACAGACAGACAGACAGACAGACAGACAGACAGACAGACAGACAGACAGACAGACAGACAGACAGACAGACAGACAGATCGATATGCATGATAGGAATGTAGGCCTAATCGATAATAGTGTAAATTTTATAGAAAGAGAATTATGATCTCTGACATTTATTTGTCTATAAACCACTAGGTTTTGCGCCCCTAGTGGAAGAAACCAGTGGTCCCTGTTAACAACTCTCCTCAGTGGACAAGTGTACAACCTCTGCACGGAAGAAGAGCATCCAGAACCCTCAATCAATCACTCTACACCCATTCACAGATGGTTCCACCAGAGGCAGGCAGACTTGGGTACTAAAGGAGTGTTTAAAGCACAAAACAAGACCCACCAGCTAAGCGTGGGCTGTTGGACTTCTTCCACTCCCGCGTGATGGGATGTTGACTTCCATCCACGATGCACCTGATGCTAACGGACTCTCCCTGCCGCACCGACACCACGCGGGGCTCAATGGACACAACCGGGGCCTGGGCGCCCACTGCAGACAGACAGAAAGGGGGTGGGGAGAGAGAGAGAGAGAGAGAGAGAGAGAGAGAGAGAGAGAGAGAGAGAGAGAGAGAACCTTTACTCGGGTCCATGCTGCATGTGCAAACGCGAATCGCCACAGAGTAAATAAAGAGGACAAATACACAGATTGATTAGATCGGTTTTGCTTAGATGAGAGCGTAAAAGTGAAGGGGGTGCTGGTTGCATATTAACTATTAGTTGTTGTTTTTTAAAACGCTTTTCAAATGTAAGCCTGTAATTAAGCAAAATCAATAAAAAAATACAATTGGAGAGAGTGAAGATGAGCCAGTGGGTAAGTAGACCCACCCCCTGTATTAAGGCAACTGTACACATTTGTTGTTACTTGAACATCAATTCAGGAAGCACCCATAATGTATATCTGGCTGTGATGGAGAGAAGCACATGGTAAAGTTGCAAGTATGTTTTTTTCTCAATGAACTTGTTGCTTGTCAAAGTACTGTTTGTTTTTAACATATCAGTTATAATGACTGCTATGTCAAAGCAAATTTATCAGCGCGTAAAAATATATGTCATACATGTTGGTGATTTGCATAATAATTCAGCTAAAGATTAGCCTGAATTGTTGAACTAGGCAGTTTTTGTCCAAAATTGTGACTGTGGGGCAAAGTGAGACACATGCTGTGGGGTAAGTGGAGCCAGTCCTTCAATGAACCCCACCATGATGCACTGAAATTAAGTTAAGTCCCTAAAGTATAAAGTGGTGTTTCAATGTAGTACAGTATTACACAACTGATTTGGTTTTGTCATATTTTAAACATTATAGAAAAGCTATCATGCCAAGAAAGAGAGAGTAAGGAGATGAAGAGAGCAGCCACTGAAAATCCATCAGAGAAGTGGCAAAAATACATACTTTTATATTGTTTAAACTTACCTTAAGCAAATATATATATAAGACTATTGGGAAAAGAAAATGCATTCAACTTGAAAAAGTAAATTGGTAAATTTACCCTCAGATTGCTCAATTTACCCCCAACATGCCCCATGCTGGGGCATGTTGGGGCAATGTGTCATATCAGTGACTCAACAATAATTCAACCTTATCAACTTGCGATTCACTTGAAATGTGCCTGGAGTCTGCTGTCATCCCCAAGTTAAACGGATTACCTGAGAGAACCAGAGAAATCAGGATCGCTGCAGCTGTAGAGGTATCCATGATGGCCTGACAGTAACCCCTCTGCCTCTACAGTGTATGCCTCGTTATTTCTTTATCTACCTCTCTCTCTCTCTCTCTCTCTCTCTCTCTCTCTCTCTCTCTCTCTCTCTCTCTCCATGTCTACTGCTTTCTACCCTCCCAGCTCCGCCGGGGTCGAACTTTACCCCCGAAATGCTGTTTACTTTGATCCAACATCAACCTAAAGGGACATGGGAGAAAGACTTCACATAGACGAGTGCTTGTTTTGTTTTGTGCGTGTTTCCACACTTAACTGAGAGTAGAGGGTAATGCAATTATAAGGAGAACACTCAATTCACAAGATACTGACTGAGCAGAAGATGAGAACAACAGCGCATGTGAAGGTTGCACGACCCCACGCTTTGTTCCATCTTATTAGCACTGCAGAACGGTGAAGCGTCGTGTTCAGAGTCTAACACAATCAACTCGTTTCAAGGACCTCAAACTATGCCCCCTGCTGTGGCCTACTTTCTGAGTATTGCAATGGGGCTAACATGACAACAGTTGTTTGAGCAGCGATCCAGGCTGTTCTTTTTTCAAACCCTTGTCAGTGTTTGGGTTTTGGTCAAGGGTGGAGAACATAGCAGGCTTGCTAGTCTGCCAATGAACCGTTGGAAGCTGTAGCCTAATACACCGAGCAATCAAACACACCGTTAGACGGTCCTTTGACACATAGCAAATACAGAGCCTTTTTCTACCGAATGATCCTCTTTAAAAGGAATTGAGATAAATAGGTTAATACAATAAGATATTGTCTGGAGACAGTTGGGAACAAATTAATGTGATGCACAAGGAAAGTAATCAATTTCTGAATCAAGAAAAAAAAATTGTCTTTACATTCAAACGTTGAAAAAAAATTAGCATCACAGCACATACTTATTACTAATTATCATGATGAATATGGATACTTAGCCAACTGTCTCTTTACCTCCTAAACCTATATCTGGTCTAAGGATTAAAAAATAGCCATTTCACAAACACTTCAAAAAGACTAGTGATGAAAATACCCACTTCCAGTAGGTCTAGGGTTTGAGTAAGCAAGAGACATTGTGTAAGCACAGCTCCAGAGATGTTGACTTGTACGTCTGGGCCTTATGATTCTTTCCTAAACGTTAATTCAAGGGTTGAATACTTTTGTTTTTCTCGTCATCTAAACCGGCTTAAAGGAAAAGTGGCCAGCTGGACAACATCATTACTGGCTGACCTACAGTAAAGCAGAAGTGTTTATGCAGCTCTTACCCTACAATTTATACAAACACTGTTCCTCTTCACTCCTGCATACATTCCCACCTTTTCTAAACATACATTTTTTTTACTGCTGTCTGTTACTGTCCGACTGGAAAACACTAAAGCCTTTAGACTACTTTAAAGGGCAGTAGAAACTGGTCGCAAGCTAGTTCTCTAAATCAAATTTAATCTGCTATCATTAACCACAACCACTAATTCTCAAAGTGAATTACACAAGTTTGATGGTTTTACTTGTGTATTTCATTAAAAAACACACACACGAAACAGTACTGAAATAATTGACATACAATGTGTTTATTCATTTTTGGTTATTTTTTGCCATTTCGGTTTTGTTGTAGCTATACATTTCTTTTCTCTCTGTAGCAACAATTTTTTTAAAAAGTTAAAGAGAAAAGAAAAATACAATCATTGCTAAACATCTAAAAAGGACTACATGCATGAAAGACAATTACATTTCTTTTCTTTTTTTTCCATTTTTTTTGTTAAACCTTTTTTTCCTTGTTCTTTAAAATATCATAATGAGTCCACTTCTGGCTCCAGGCCATAAACAAGCAGATGTCCCATCGTGAAACGGTATTTAAAAAAAGCCTCTCTACAGTGACTAGATTTATCGTATTAACTTTTTTTGTTTTAAACAAGATACAAACATGACAGGTGTTTATAAAAAAAAAAAAACAAGAGCCTTGTCCGAAACACAAATTTCTAAGTTATGTAAACAAATAAAACGGCTGTGGTTCTGGTCATGGTGTCAGCATTAAAAATAAAAAATTAAAACAACAACAACAACAAAGAAACGTAAAATGTTAGAAGTTCATTTGTAGATTTTTCCTAGTTCTTAGTTCTTCGGCTTGAGGTTCGGCTCCGAGTGGGCGTGCTTCTCTGGGATTGTTAGTTTGAGCCGCACCCCAGGGTAGCCTTTGACGGCGGTTGGGGGGGGGGGGGAGGGAGCTGGGAGGACTGGGGTCTTAGGCCATGTCCACACTACGGCGGATAATTACAGAAAGAAAAGCAGATCCTGTGCCAAACGTTTTCTGCCCGTACTGGCGTCTCCACCTTCGCTTACCTTCCATCTGTCATGCGCTAACACTGCAGCCAACCGGAATATGGCCTTTATTGTCCTGGATCACAAGTATACCGTGTTGCTCGTCCATACAGCTCCAGATCATTGTTAATCTGTCGTCCTTTTTGGAGATCTTTGTTTGTTTTTTTCAAAAAAGCTCAGTTTGCGATTGGTGGAAAAAGCACGTTTACTGTGGGTGGAAGGCCAACACAGAGAGCAAAAGGTGTGTTTTGACTTTTATCTGGTGTGTGGAGTGGACATGGCCCTAGTTTGAGGTGTCATGGGTGGCCACTGCCAAGGCTCCAGGGGGCGCTCGAGACAGAGAAGGTATCAGTGCTGTCCGGCAGACCCTCTTCACCCTGGCATAACAGAGAGAGAGAGAGAGAGAGAGAGAGAGAGAGAGAGAGGGAGAGAGAGAGAGATGGAGACAGGGAGAGAGGGTTCTTAGAGCAGGTTCTTTTTCAGCTTGCTACTTCACTTCCACATCTCAAATCGTCAAGTTTTCCACAAGGTAAACCAATTATTAAATAGTTAATCAGTAGTTTATTTACAGTCATTGTTCCTTCTTTCACAGTTGGTTATTTTAATGCCACTTCCGCTACACTCAAAAAACGTTTTCCACACGTGTAGGTTTGTCACAAAGTAAATCCTGTTGTGTCATTTGGACAACAAAGCTTCCTGGTTTCAAAAGTGAAAGCATTTCTGCAGCCTACTCCAGAAACAACTTAATCAGCACTGTAATGTGTTACGGGTTGCCATGGTTACTTGCCATGGTTACTCACATGCAGACAGTGATGGGGGGGGGGGGGGATTCTCCACGCAGGTCCTCATAACCTCCCATCAGGAGTGTAACACGGGGCCGGGTATCCTCCTGTGTACACACACACACACACACACATTATAAACACATACATCACACACACACACACACACATTATAAACACATACATTACACATACACACATTATAAACAAACATTACACACACACACACATTACATGCACACACATTATAAACACACAAATTACATACACACATATTATAAACACACAAATTACATACACACATATTAGAAACACACGCATTATAAACACACACATTATAAACACACACATTACATACACATTATAAACACACACATTATAAACACACAATACAAACACATTATAAACACACACATTATAAACAAACATTACATAAACACACATTATAAACACACAAATTACATGCACTGTGGCATCCCGCCACGGAAGCCTCGGCCTGGACAGGCCCGGGGTACCGTAAAGGACCCCCCACCCACCAGCCGGCGATGGAGAGCAGCCCATTCGGCTCCCCAATCAGGGTGATTGGGGGACACCTGGCCGAAAGCGGAGGAGCCATCTTAAGAGGAGGACCAGCACAGCACAGCACGGGTCGGGAGCAGGAAGGAAGGGCTCGTGGCAGCGAGAGAGCCTAGAGGCCCACGGAGGCCCTAGAGACCGCGACTCCTTCATAGTTTGATTGTTTCACGTTGATTGTTAAATAAATGCCTGCCATGGCTAAAAACCCTACACCAAGCGAGTTTTGTCCGTGGAACCCGGCCCAACCGAGGACCGGGATACCACAGCACACACATTATAAACAAACATTACATGAACACACATTATAAACACACAAATTAAATACACACACATTATAAACACACAAATTATAAACACACACATTATAAACAACATTACATAAACACACATAAACACACAAATTACATACACACACATTATAAACACAAACATTACATAAACACACATTATAAACACACACATTATAAACACACATTACAAACACACACATAAACACACACATTATAAACAAACATTACATAAACACACATTATAAACACACACACATTATAAACAAACATTACATAAACACACATAAACACACAAATTACATACACACACATAAACACAAACATTACATAAACACATATTATAAAGACACAAATTACATACACACACATTATAAATACACAAATTGCATACACACACATTATAAACACACACATTACACACATTATAAACACAAACATTACATACACACACATAAACACACATGACATGCACACACATTATAAACACACAAATTACATACACACACATTATAAACACAAACATAACATACACACACATTCTGAACACACATGAATACACACAAATTATAAACACACACATTACATACACACATATTCTAAACACACATGCCATACACACACATTATAAACACACACATTACATACACACACATCATAAACAGATATTACGTGTACACACATAAAAAAACACGCATTATGAAACACAAATAAAATCCACGCACATACACACATTACATACTCATGCATTACATATACACATACCACAACACAAGCACAGACACACACACACACACACATGCCCACACTATCTACAGCCTGGCTTAATATTACAGACACTAAGAACCCTAATAAGTATGAAAGAATGCTACATTAAACTATGCACACACATCACATGTAAACACAGGCAAGCTATATGGTTGCCAAAGAGCCAGTTAACACCCAAGATCTTAACAGAGTTAGCAACAGTTCCCTTTTCAATGGGGCTAGGTGGGGATTTTACAATGAACAGCCTCACAGTTGAACATTTTCATATAGAGACCACTGAACAGCTTCCTGTGAGTCAAGCACCACATGTCGCAAATTGTCAGACATATTCCAAAAACTCTCTCTAGTAGAACCAGGAGCAGATAAAGGTACATTATCAAGCAAAACAATCTACATTCTCCAGGCATATCCGCAGAGCTTCACCAGAATAGACCGGAGATTGTTTTGAAAAAGTGAGGCCGGCCATTAGTTAAACAGCAAACTGAAACTAAACTGTTGTCTAAAGAAAACAAAAAATGAAGAATAATATTTTCCTTTGCTAGGCTACCAGGGAATCAGTACGACGAGCATTAGCCAAAGACCCCGATCAGCTGAATCTGGGAGTAGTGAATAAATGGAGTGATTTGCCCTTACAATAAAGGTGTCTTTAGTTATGAAAACTTAAACTCATGAGGTTTTCCTTATGAGTTCATGCGTGCATTTGTCAGCGTGTACCTGAGTTTGGCGTGCCGGGGGAATTGGCTTGGCTGGCCTGCGAGGAAACACTGGCTGCGTCCACGGCCGTCTTCATGGCGTAAAGGTTAGCCTCCTCTTGGAATTTACCAATGTTCTTCTTGTACCGAATTCTTTTATTCCCAAACCAATTGGACACCTAGACGGAGAGAGGATGTAGAGACGGAAGAGAAACGCATGAGGAGAGACCTTTAAAGCATTTAGATACTTTTTGGATTTGGCCAACCTTTTAAGATTTAACTACCATTGGAACTGACTCTAGATTTGGTTACTTTGTCCTTGTTAACTCTATTGTGTATCATGTACTAGAAACACGACTGCGCATAATGTTAGGACTGCTAGATTATGGGAATTATTTTATTCATTATTGAAATCACAATTATTCTAACGATTATTTTTGAGTTTGAAAACACGATTAGTAACTGAGTACTTAAACTGAAACTGAACGGAAAAATATACTATTCTAATAGAAAATGTTAAAATGTTCCTTTTTGAAATTTCTATAAAACATTTAATGACTTAAGCAAATATACCGTAAAAAACTAGTTTCAACTCAATTACATTAGTTTGAGATCGTATGACCAGAAAATCGAATTCACGACCAAAATCAGATTAATTGCAAAGCCCTACATCATGTAGAAACAATAGCTGTAAAGACTGTTTTGAAGCGTGGCTGACTGTGAGTGGTATGAGTGTTTGAGCTGCTTGAACCCTGACCTGAGAGACGGTTATAGCGCACTTCTTAGCCAGCTCCTCCTTGGCCTCCTCGCTGGGGTAGGGGTTAGCCAGGTGGGAGTAGAAGTACTCGTTCAGCACCTCCGTCGCCTGCTTGTTGAAGTTCCGTCGCTTCCGTCTGGGGGGGAAACACACGGCTCGTATCAATGCAGAAAGAACACAACATTGTACGGAACCACTGTGTCGTTAACCTGGTCCATGAGGGTGCATAAACATGCATCAAATGACAAAAAGCGAAACTTTAAAGTCCCCTAGCAACTACCAGGTGTGATGTCAATTAGTCATTACAAGCCATTTTCAAAACCTGCCTGATAGTGATCTCACACATGGGAGGGTCCACCCATATGTATGATGGACTGATCGGCCGACCGGTTTGGTAAAGTCCACTGGATAGGCTGGTAGGTTAGTTGACCCACACTAAAACCATCATACAGCTGGATGGAAGTCATTATATGGTCGCTTATTGCGATGGCCAATCATCAACACACTGAGTGGTACAACACAAAATTGTGGCTTTATTCAGCAACAATCATGCCCGCATACTATTTTATAATGTGCTCTCTGTATGTCTTCTTTTATCCTCTTTAATTTTCTACTTAATTTAATTTCCATTTTCTTACTTTTTAATAATGTTCATCTGAATTATTATTCTTAACCAAAAGCCCCACTAGGGACAAATGTCATAAATAAGCTTTGGCTAGAAACCCTATGCTGCAAACATTCGATGACTGTTTCACAGCTGTATATGTTTTTGTATCTTGCCCTATTCAAATAAACCACCAATAAAAATAATGAAATAGGAGTCCTTTAGTCAGAAAGAAGAACAACAACAACCACCGACCTGGCGTCCAGGAAGCGGGAGCGCAGGATCATGACGGCCTCGCAGGTGCTCTGCTTCAGCTGCATCTGGATGGAGCTGAACTTGCGGTGGATGATGCCAACCATGCGCTCGATCTCCTTGGGCGAGATGGGCCGCGTGCGCGACTGCTCCCGCAGCAGGTTCATCACGTGGTTGGTGAACTCGCTGCAGGCCTGGAGCCAGGGGGGAGGGACGGGGAGAGGGTTAGCCGGCCCGGGAGGGTAAAGACAAGGGTGATGCTGATGATGACGATGTGGATGGGGACGGTGATGATGATAAACAACAGTAACACACATAATAATAATCATCATAATAATTATTACCGTAATGATCGATCATAACAAACAAAGAACGTTTTAGAACAAATAAACAACGAATCAGTGATAAACATATTACTGATTCAATTCAGGAGGCGATGTGTGATGATGGTGTTTGATGAACTTTGGGTGGTTTATCTGTTTCCTAATATTAATAATATATCTAATCCACTTATAATCATACAAACAATAATACAAATAATAATAATCATAACCATAATGCTCAAACCAACAAAAGTGGTTTTTAGAAATAACCACAATAACCTTCTTTTTTTTTGCGTAGTTCTCCTTCCTACCTGTTCGTATTTCTCCAACTCAGAGTGGAAGATCTGCCGTATCTGGGCCAGCTTGGCCCTGTAGTCTGAGTGCTCTATGCTGCCTTCATTGGGAGAGCCGCCTGCCGCCGCGGCGACAGCAGCGGCCGCAGCCGAAGCCGCGCCCTTCTCCGGGCCGGACACGCCTTCGGCGAGCAGCATGTTGTCCAACCTCATGATCTGCGGGTCGGGGGGGTCCTCGTCCTGGATCCCTCGGATACTGAGGACTGTGGTGGCGGGAGAGGAACCAGGGTGTTAGCATGTTGTCTTTGAGTTGACGTAGTTAACTTACTACGGTTACATCGTCGATGTGATGAGATGTTCTGCAACTACATGCCACAGAGTGACTCTTTGAAATAATGAATTTGAGACTGGACGCTTCTATTTCGTTTATATTTCAAGTTTTAAAAAATGTAATTTTAACCCAATCATTAAATTTAAAGCTTTTTGTCACACAATGTGACTTCTTCATAGAGGAAGCGTGTTTGTGATGATTGTTTGCCACAGCATACCGAATCGTTGTGTACGCGTGTTGCCATTTAGTTATTCTTTCTGCAGTTCCTTCAACAACCAGCAGAGTGCAGCCTCTTACCGGGCATAACCACTGTCACCGCACTACTAATTGTGGTTGTTCCCTTGGTCTATGCGAGTGAGAAACATTGCCTTAAAGAGTCTCACATTGGAATGTCCTTTAAAAAATAAAGACAAAAAAAGGCCCACTGCATTTCAAAACAATAGCAACAAAGGCTCCTTTGGCATTATTGACATGACACGCAGCAGGCTGCGAAACCGCTTCTAATCTCCAGCGACCCAGACACTGGGTTCAGCTCAAGCTATTCCTAGACGACATGTGACAATGGACACCAGTTGCATATACGACCCTATAATGCTACGGCATTAACGTAATGCAACAAGAAGCTTGGGATAATTGATGTGATCATTACAGATCTCCAACAGCCTGCGTGACATGTTTAATTAAGCCTGCCAAAAAAACAACAACCCCCCAACCCAGAAATCCGCTTCACTATTTTCATTCACCTGTAACAAGCGACGTATTATTGGCCGCTCTTACGACCCTTTAGAAAGCGTCTGCTAAACACAAAGCGATGCAGCTGTTAACGCAGACCTCGCGTGACGTAGGAAACACTGGCTCTGTTTGTGTTTGTCTCAGATCAAGTCAATTTACTACGTGTTATTGTGTGTGTGTGTGTGTGTGTGTGTGTGTGTGTGTGTGTGTGTGTGTGTGTGTGTGTGTGTGTGTGTGTGTGTGTGTGTGTGTGTGTGTGTGTGTGTGTGTGCGTGTCCAGTGATGGCTGCAACACAGTCGCACATTGTGATCTACAGAGGCAGACGAAGAGACAGAGCGAGGGGAGACAAAGAGAGACAGGAGTGAGGGAAGGGAAGAAGAAGAGAATGAATAGAACAACAACAAAAAAAACACTAGCTGTTGCTATGGTGGTGATGCCGGCTCTGCCCGGCATCCTGCAAGCAAAGAAAAAAATACACAAACACAAACACCCCTCCCACACACACACACACACACAGACACACACACACACACACACACACACACACAGACACACACACACACACACACACACACACACACACACACACACACACACACACACACACACACACACACAGACACAGACACAGACACAGACACACACACACACACACACACACACACACACACACACACACACACACACACACACACACACACACACACACACACACACACACACACTGTTGGATGCACAGACAGGCACACAGCCTTTAATTAACAGGGGCTCTTAAGGAGCTACTAAAGACCCTGTGAAAAATGAATGCTCATTTGAGAGGTCATTAATTTGCACAGTTATGCAAATTAGGTGGCAATTACTGTGTAGTTGCAGGGATCTTCTCACACATTCATAATCCCACAACGAGGGCTATGACAGCCTCCGCAGCTGGCTAACCGCCAGGCCACAGAGCACACTCACTCACACACACACACACACACACACACACCGATGAAACTGCATTCAAAGATCGGAACCTCTAGTCATCCCCAACCCCCATCTCTATGACCTCCGACCCCCAGCCGTCACTGACCTACCCCCCACCTCCAGCCAGGTTTACAGACACACCCCCAACAGAAGCTCTGACACCATGGTAAATATTAATGCAGCAGGCTAACCAGATTACTTTATTCTCCCGATTACCCAATAATCCATTAAGCACGATGTAGGCAAGGTAATCCGTCGATGACACGGTGGAGATGGACGAGGTGTGATTCCTGGTCTAGTTGCTGCTTGTAGTCTGAACCCTTTTGTTGTGGAGTGAAAACAGTGTGTGCACCAATGGGTGCATGCACTTTCATGCTTCAGTTGTGAAGATGTTGTCACTGTGTGTTGGGCCAACGACGTGAGTATGTGTGTTTGTTTGTGTGGGTGTGTGTGTTTGTGAGTGTGTCTGGATGTGTGTGCTTGTGTGGGTGTAATTGTGTCTGCCTGTGTGTGCATAAAACCTGGCTACTAGGAGGATGGAGAAGAAGCCGGTGGAGTGGATTAGGACAGTGTATAGTTTAGAAATAGAAAGCTCCCCATCCTCTCCTCTCCTTCCCCGCTCTCTTTCCTGTTATTAAATCCTTTCATGCTTTCCAACGTCAGGTTTTTTTCCTATTTCATTTCCCGACCCTCAGCATCTTCTATTTCCAAACATTCTCCTCTCATCTATTCAACAGAGAATTCTCCACGTCTGAACGTCCAAGACACAAAACACAATGCTGAGCTAATTTCAGAGAGAGATATCTCAATGCCATTGAATCTCACCAAAGTAACAAATTATTTTGAGAGTTACAGTATGTTTTGGGTCCAAGACCTGAGATAAGATCTATTATTAGTGCAGAGAGGAGGTGGAATTGAATGAAAAATGAACGCGAAGTTAAATATTTACAAATTGTTTGATATAAACATAGGGGTGTTTGGATAGTAATTGAGCTCGTTTCGGAAGTTATTTACAATTTCATCTTTGCAATCATCCATTGCCCTCTCCCAAGTTGCACTGGCCTGGTAGGCCCGTGCCAGACATGAGCTCAGAGGAAAGAGGATCTCATAAGTGTCAATGCATGACCACCATGTTGTGGTGATTGTTTCGCCTTGAAACTGAGAGCGAACAGAGGCTGAGAGATGGAGCGGGAAAATATTGCAAATGTTTTAGGGTAGTCCAGTCCCATTAATTGTAATTAAGTGATAATTAGTCTGGATCACAGGCCAGCCTCCCAAAACGCCCCCTCTGTATAGAGCAGTGTGCACACATACACAGAAAAACAACATCACACCCTTCCTCTGCGTGTGTGTGTGCGCTTGTGTGTGTGTGTGCGCCTTGATAGGTGTCTGTGTATACTTGTAAGCTACATATGAATAAATAAAGACAGAGGAAGCACAAAATAAAGATGTTTATCCGTTGACTGAACAGCGTCAGTCATTCTAGTGTGATGGGACAGAGAGCAAGAGAGAGAGAGGGGGGGGGGGGGGGGTGCTCAGAATGACAAAGAGAGAGAGTGAAAGAGAGACAATGACGAAATGAGAAAGAGAGAGTCCGAGAGAAAAGGAGTGTGTCTGGGCGAGAAAGGGTGACAGCGAGTGACAGAGAGAAGAGTGATAAAGAGAGAGCGAGAGGAAAACGGATGGGGGAGGGAGAGAGGAGAGTGTAAGAGAGAGCATTATAGAGAGGGAACAGACTGAGAGAGAGAATGCTCTCTCTCTCTCTCTCTCTCTCTCTCTCTCTCTCTCTCTCTCTCTCTCTCTCTCTCTCTCTCTGAGTGGTAGAGTTAGCAGATACACAACATGGCCCACCCGAGTTTAGGCAGTCACAGGGGCAGCGTGCGACAATGGTTCCCCAGCGAGGAGGACTATGAGAGGGGGAAGACCGCCAGCACGCAGGTTCTGGAGCTTATCAACTGTCTGCCAATCCATGAAAAAAAAAAACATTACAGCCTCCCGTTCAAACTCATCCATCAATCTGTCTCTCGCTCTCTTCTCAGTCTTGTGCTGTCTCTTACTCCCTCCCCCTTTCTGTTTTCTCTCTCTGTTCTCTCTCTCTCTCTCTCTCTCTCCCCATTTCTCCCTCTGTGCCTCTCTCACTAACTGTCAGTCCTGCCGCTCTCTTGCTGGTGTCTTTTTTAATGCTAGTAAAAAACGAAACGTTTTGTTTCCTGGAATATACTCTAAAATAGGCGAGAGAAGAGCACAGATATAAATAGAGGAGAGGATGTGAAATAACACGAGCGAAAAAGAGAAAGGGTCAGAAAAAAGAGAGAGGAGAAAGACACAAGACTGATTTAGAATGACAGCAAAATAAACCAATGTATTTAGAGAATAGGAGGAGGGCCAGGGAGAAGGAAGAGGGTTGGATCACATCCCACAGACGAGGGCTTTGGTCTTACTGCTTGTTGTCATGTGAGGAGCTATTTTAATTGGTTCCATTCCGTCTCAGGACGGGGAAGAAAGGGAAATGGAGGCAGAGTGTTGATGCACAGAGAGAGAGAGAGAGAGAGAGAGAGAGAGAGAGAGAGAGAGAGAGAGAGAGAGAGAGAGAGAGAGAGAGAGAGAGAGAGAGAGAGAGAGAGAGAGAGACAGAGAGAGAGAGAGAGAGAGAGAGAGAGAGAGAGAGAGAGAGAGAGAGAGAGGGGGGAGGACGGGGGGAGATCGAACTGAAATGAATTTTTCTCATAAGCTTGATTGTCTGAAAGATTTTGTGTAAATAATT
This sequence comes from Gadus chalcogrammus, assembly GCF_026213295.1. Lineage (NCBI taxonomy): Eukaryota > Metazoa > Chordata > Actinopteri > Gadiformes > Gadidae > Gadus > Gadus chalcogrammus. The sequence goes on along the minus strand of NC_079414.1, from coordinate 20,355,518 downwards.
AAGTAGAGGGAGTAGTCAAACGGGCTGCGGGAGAAGGGAGGTATAGGAGACTTTTCCTGGACTCCTTTACCCTTTGGTTAGTTTATTCATTCAAACCAAACTGTCCCAGGCCCATGTGAAATCAAAAAGTTAATTTAATCCCTTCTTCCACTTCATTGTAAGACAGAATTAGAACCATTTCAACCACACGCTTGCAGTTGCAATTCACAAAAATAGATAATGCAATAATAATAATAACAAGCAGATAAGGCATACTAATAGCAATATTATACTTGACAACGACCGAGGTACTGGGAAGTGTAAGGCCCTGCCCCATCCAGCCTCAAAAGCCTACAATCCCCATAAGGACTAATTATGCAAAATTTAAAAGTTTAAAAAAGCAGTAGCACATCCTCAATAAGTTAGCCCATCATCTTGAATCTGAATCGGCAGTCACCCCAAGTGTTCTCTGTGTGTGCCGCTATGAGATGGAATTCAAACTTTTTGCTGATTGATCATAGCGTGTCTTTGTTTTGTTTTGGTCCGACCCCCCCTGTGTTACCAGCTGGTAACACTTTTGTTCATTGGTTGAAAGGGAGGGAAGGGGGGGAGGCGGGGGCATGGTGTGCTTTGGAACTCGGACTCACCGGTTTTCTCTTTGATCTCACACAGAACACTGAAGAGGGCGGGCTTCATCCTGTGACAGTTTAACGCGTGTTTCCTTGGTGGACAAGAGCAAGACAGCAGAGTCAGGGATGCAGTGATGGTGAATTATGAACTGATTTGATTTGAATACACACACGCACGTAGCACGCAGCGCATGTGTGTGTGCTTTGTGTGTGTGTGTGTCTGTGTGTTGTTGATTCTTTATCAGAAATGCAAAAAAAAGTATCTGCTGAACACATAACTATCTATTACACATAATAATCCACTGGATGCCCTCAATATCTTTCAAATAAACCAATAAAATAAATAAATAGGACAGAAAGGGAAAATAAAATTAAAGGCATACCAAGACAAAAAAAACAGAGCAAGAGGAAGGTGAGAGTAGAGCAGCCAAACCTAGCTTATATGTATTCTACTAAATACATACATACATGCCTGTGTGTGTGTGTGTGTGTGTGTGTGTGTGTGTGTGTGTGTGTGTGTGTGTGTGTGTGTGTGTGTGTGTGTGTGTGTGTGTGTGTGTGTGTGTGTGTGTGTGTGTGTGTGTGTGTGTGTGTGTGTGTGTGTGTGTGTGTGTGTGTGTGTGTGTGTGTGTGTGTGAGAGAGAGAGGTGTGCCTGGGTCAGAGGGGCTATTTACAGCATGCACAGGGGTCAAACAAAATGAAATGTGATCTCTCATCTCGAACCGGTAAGCTGCTTCACTAACTGCTAAACGTCCCCCTCACCATAACCTCAACTGGCCCCCTTCTGTCACTACCTAACGGAACCCAAATGTTAATCTGCATCACAAATGGGCGAGGTGGCCGCGTCCCCCACCCCCTGTCCCCCCCTCCCTGAGTCCGTTTCTCTTATCGGGCCCTTTGTCGATGTTAATGACATACGATGGCCGATAAATCAGAGGCACATAGCAAACTCATTATAGTTAATGTGACCGCTGGGCGGCCGTTACATTTATATGCTGGAGAGGGCGCGAAGCAGCACAGGCTGTGGTCCACAGAATTACAATATGCAGGTATGGGTCCCGTAAGCATGAACTTAACATCAAATCCCCCCCCCCCCCCCCCCCCCCAGTAGCCCACATCCTTCTCACTGCAAATGGGAGTCTCAAGTGTATAGTTGGGTTTACTCGGCTAACGTCTCTTTGTTATTACCTGGCCTGGGCTTCGTCAAGACTCTCGTCCGTGATGGCCATGATCTGCTGGAGAATGTCCCCGATGTCCTGCTGTGGTTGCCCGAGGTTGTGTTGCTTCCGTAGGGCGTCATGGTCGCCCATGTCCCCTTGAGACAGTCCAGATAGTCCAACGAGACCCGACATTAGGCGGGCCTGGTCTTCCATACCTTTTGACAAAATGTCGTTTTGACAGGATGGGAAATAATTGTCCCAATGTGGAGCGGATGAGTGAAAAGGTGTTTCCTTTTTTTTTTTTTTTTTTTTAAAGAGGTAGTTGCTACAATTGGATACAGCGAGAATAGACTCGAATAGAGCTTTAAAAGTTATCCCCCAAAAATCGAAAGGAAAATAATCCAAACAAAGGCACTGACGAACAGGTCATACAATTGTGAACGAGCAGTCCTCTTTAGAGCTGGTTTGGCTTAGGCGCATATGTTTATCTGCATAACAAAGAGACATAAGAAAAAAAAGTACAGATTTACAATTGACGTGTCATTCAGTAAGTTGACACGGCGAGCAAATAAGCCTTTTTTTCTCTCTTTTTTTTTTCTTTTTTACAATCCGCGATCCGTCTTTGGCATGTGAGACCACGATCTGCACGAATCTATTCTGAGATCGGGAGTGGGACGCGCGTGTGCATGGCTTCCCTTCCACCGTCCGCTGCACGCCCGGGCGAGAGGCTCACGAGAGGGGAAGCGGCTTGGAAAGGAAAAAAAGGTAGAATGGCTGTCTTTGAAACGGTCAGCCATACAAACGACAAAGGGGAGAGTACGGACTTGACTATGAACGAGAAGAACGGCGACGCTGGATCTCTTTACCAACGTGAATCATTTCGGATTCGTGGAGAGTGCACGGCCTGTTTTCCAAATTCTAGCTTATGTTGCCCACCACCGAGAAGATATATGCTATTGCAAACGTTGAGACATTGCTGGTGGAAACGACGCCGAGTCGTATGTATATCCAAAGGAAGAGTTGATCCAAAAGTGACCATGTATCGCAGCCTGCTCGTCCTCGCCTTCTTCTTCTCTTCGAATAGTAGCCTTCCAATATACGACCTGCACAGTCATTAAAAGTATGCAACCGTCCCAATCCCCCTTGGAGTCGTGTTTTAAAAATACTATGTCCTGGACACTCCACACTGTCTATTTGGATTGGATTAAAAAATCCCAAAACAAAAAATCAGGCTGGCTCAGGGTATGAAGTGTTTATTCCCGTTTTCCTCCACAGAGCCTCTGGTCTCTTTCTCTCCACTCCTCCCTGTGCTGTTCTGACGAGGCTCGGCACTCGACCCCCCCCATCCCTCCCCGCTACGTCAGCAGGCCCCAGGGAATAGTGCAGTTTCTTTTCACACCGCAAAGGGGCGAGTTCATCTGTTCACCATGGAAACCGTCGTTTTTTTTTTATGTTTGGCGAATAATGTAGGCGAGGTTTTTTTATGTTTATATCTTGCACGGGGTCACTAATGCATTTATGTACGCTAGAGCCTTTTACGACAACCCCATAGCCCCATACGAGACTTGAGACTGATGATCAGGCGGCACTGTTGGACGACCACATGGAACCCCACAAAGGAGGTGGCCCAATGACACAAAATCTGTCACCATATCAGAACTGCTGTTCAACCATTGGACAAAGTAACACATTGATTGAACAACTGGTCCAACAGGGGTATACTTATGTTACGTTATACTTCGGTAAACGGCTATGGTCTAAGCCTCTTTGTTCTAGAAAGATTGAGACATCCTTTCATCTTTGCTCTAATGAGAAAATCGCTGTTGATGAAGACAGAGCAGTGTCTGAGTCTCCACTCTTATAGCTAACGACTCAATTACCTCGATGTGTATGTGTGTCTCTCTGTGTGTGTGTGTGTGTGTGTGTGTATGTGTGTGTGTGTGTGTGTGTGTGTGTGTGTGTGTGTGTGTGTGTGTGTGTGTGTGTGTGTGTGTTTGTGTGTGTGTGTGTGTGTGTGTGTGTGTGTTTCTATATTTGTGTGTGCGTAGTAGTAGTAGTACACCGTGTGATAAATTGCATCATATTAACGAAGAGCCTTTTGTGGTAGCTATGTTTTTAATTCTGTGTTGTAGTTTATGTGTGACTGGTCCATATCACTGATAGGTCTCTACCGCCACAAACTTTCACTCAACAACACTTTATAAAACCATCTCGGAAAACAACAAAACATAGTGCGTCCCTAAATCTAAATATTTTATTTACCCATAAATTGAGAGTTTGCGACAGATGTACTCCGTCCCCTCATTTGATTCTCAGCATGGTTGCCATAGCAGGGGGAGGAGTAGGGAAATAGAATGCTAGGACATTACCCCGCCCCCTCTCAGAATGATTGACGGCTGGTCTGGGAGAGGGGGGTAGGGCTGCAGCCTGGTTCAGAGTTTAATTTACACCTCCACTTACCACATCCTTCTCCTTTACCCCACATCTATCTTAACAGCGTGTTTGTTTGCATGTGTTTTTGTGTGTTTGTGTGCACGTGTATGTGTGTGTTTGTGTTAGTGTGTGTGTGTTTGTATGTTTGTGTGTGTGTGTGTATGTGTGTTTGTGTGTGTGTGTGTGTGTGTGTGTGTGTGAATGTGTGTGTGTGTGTGTGTGTGTGTGTGTGTGTGTGTGTGTGTGTATGTCGGTGTGTGTTTGTGTTTGTTTACATGTCCATTTGTGCATATGAGTGTGTGTGTTTCTGCGTTTTTGTGAGTGTGTGTGTATGATATTGTGTGTGCAATGCTTGTGTTCGGGCTGGCATGTGTCTGCATGTCATTGCTCGTTTGTGCAAAAGCTACCCGGTGTGATTGAGGCCTCCTGAGAGTATAGCGTTACAGAAAATTCCACAGCTTGATGTTTGACCCACCGGCAGCTTCTCATGTGTGTGAATGTGTGTGGTCTGCGAGTCTGGCCTCGCTGTCATTCTGACGGAGAAAGGAAGCGTAATAGTGTAACGTATGAGTTAATCTCTGAATCTCTGAACCCAAGCCGCTTTTCTCAGTCTTCTCTCTCTCTGTCCTTCTTGCAAACCTTTGCTCAGATAGAAGCATAAACCATTAATATGCAGTAACACATACACCAATGTAAATAAATAATATATATCTCATGCACATAGTCACATACCCCTGAGCTCAAACACAGACAAACACACACACACACACACACACACACACACACACACACACACACACACACACACACACACACACACACACACACACACACACACACACACACACACACACACACACACACACACACACACACACACTATGCAGTTCACTGATTAATTATCATTGATTGGTCAATGGTAAATTACCCAATTAAGTAAAATTCACTAAATACTCAATTCTATTTTCAGCCATATGGCACAGTCCATCCATCCCACCCCCCCAAAAGCCACCCCTAGTGAGTTGCTCTGCATGTTGCCATGCCAACGGGGACCCGAGCACCACTGGATGTTTCATCTAAGTGTGTATCTCATCTCCCCGTTAGCCTATCCGTCTCTTTCTCCTGCTCTCTCCCTCACTTTCTCTCCCTTTTTGTCTCGGTCTATTACCTATATTTTAAAATGGATAGAATATATTGTCTTTATATGTCTGGCTTCGGAAATAATAAATAAATAAATATTATAGATATTTATATGTATGTATATATTTTTTATAAATACTGTATATATCTTTATATATATTGTGGGCCTGGTAGCAGTAGTTTATAAATCAGAATAAACCGGAATTCCTTGAATTTAATAAACAAATAATATACAGATTTAAATGTGTATTCGGCTTAGTTTTGCAACCAAATTAATTCTGTTTAAAAATCACTTGAACTGTTGTTGCAATGTGTCCATACGACAGGTCACCTTAACAGGCTCTTAAATTAAACCAATGTTTTGCTTGTGTCTGTTTGGGAGGAGTATGGATTTTCTAGTGTTTTCTCCCCTCGTGGCTCTTTTTCTTACCCTTTCTTTGCTTTTCTGTGTCGTCATCTCATGAACATTTCATGCTCCCTCTCCTCCCAATTATCTCGTTGAATGTGTCTTACCTTAAATCGCACTAACCTTCTTTATTTTTCGGCTCTCCCTTGCCCTTTTCTCTATCACCCTTCCCCCTCTATTATCCTTCCCTCCGTTGCTCCATCCCTCACTCTCTAAAGGCTCTGCCTCATTTTCATGTAAATGAGAATCGATTCTTCTCTCAACACCCTTACCCCTCCGCCTATCCTTCCCCCAACACACCTACACCTACGTGCATTTAAGAAAACTGCTTCCTACGGAGGAAAATCCATGTTGGTTCCCTTGTGTTTTTAAATTGAGGACGGGAATGCAGAGCTTATGTAGGGTACATACTGTGTGATACAGAAGAGAATATCAATTCATATATTGCTTTTAATAAACAAGATATTGATCATGAACACGCTATATTGGACACGCTCTGAAAATGTATGGACAACAACAGTCGCCGATGGACCTCGGCAAATAAACCATATCCTCCAACATGAGTTATGGGGCCACCTTGTGGTCAGACCACGGAACGATTTTTCCAGAGTCAATTTACATGAAGAGAAAGGCTGTTGGGAATTGAAGTAATCGCGGAACTAGTACTTCCTGATTTGAAAGTGACAACAATACAAGAAGTTTCAAGGGGGTTCGAAAACGTTGTAGGGGTCACACAGGACTGCACAGGAGATCGAGAAATTATACACAAGTCAACCGTGAGTATTTATTTTAAGATTATAAGAGAACATTTACGGGAATAAACAAACTGTACAAAGTTTTCACCATGTATCATCCAACTTCTGCCTATTGTGCCTTTCTGCTGCTGAACCTGGCCTGTATTGGTTTCAAGCTGTCAGTATGCTATGTCGATCCGTATGCATTGCCCTTAATGTTGAAATATATCCACTCCCCGAATGGATATGTATAAATAGGTTAACATTGTGTACATCTATAAGTATACATTATGTAACGTTAGGCTACATAATGTAGCCTAACGTTTTTCTACATCATTCAACACATGCGTAGGCCAACTAACGTAGGCCAACCTGATGTCTTTGGATTTTTACTACTCATATTAGCACTATTCATACCTAGAAATGGCATTATGTCCTTAGGTATTCCTACACATTTTGTCTACATCATTCAACACATGCGTAGGCCAACTAACGTACTCATGCACTATTCCTACCTAGAAATGGCATTATGTCCTTAGGTATTCCTACACATAGGGCCCAACCAAATAAAGTTTCGACTTAAAATGTTTTGACCGCCCTTTGTGATAGCGGTGACATTTGTCTTACGTTACTATGGAAGGTTTAATGTCAGCGTGCAGCTTCATGTTTAATTTCTAATCCTTCTCAGATGTCTCTGATGGAGCGAGGGGGTGTACCCATCAGTCCAGTGACTGGATTAGCATGGACCTCCAATAGCGGTACCTGTCCAAAAGACTTCAGTCTGGTAGGATCCAATCACAGATGGATTTGATGTTGATGTTCAAGGACCGACCTATTAATATGTGAAATTGATTAAGGTACGGACAAAATCCTAAAGTACTCTCCGTTTTCTTCTGTTGATTGTGGTTCTCATAGATAACCATCACTGAGGATGGGGCCGCTGCCAACTTCACACGCAGCTTTGCAATGAGGGCCGGCTACTATCTTTGTTATAGCAAGGTAGGACACTTACTGACTTCTATTATCTCTGATACTTCCTACAAAGTGGCTCTCACTCCTAACCTCACTTACTCTGACCTGAACATCCTATTCTAGGAACAGTCTGGGGGGGTGGTGCTGGCTGATGTCAGAATCCTCTCAGAAAAGGATGCTATTCCTCATGGGTATCACTTCATCGCAGAACACCTAGAGCCTAGTAAGAAAGTGTTACACATGCACAAGCACAGTTGGCTGTATTCATGACAGTGGATCCACATATAGATGCAACATAAATGCTTTTATTTGCCTTTAGGTCATTTGCCAGAGGCTTTTATGCCAGGGGCTTAGCAAAAGAGACAGAATTTGTATATCTGTAATTTAGGTTCAGGTATGGGACAGGGGTCTGAAGGGTGGCTACAGTACAGACTTCCATTGGCTATCAAACACCACAGTCACTAAGTACTTCTGAATTACTATTGGGTGTCTGTGTGTGTGTGTGTGTGTGTGTGTGTGTGTGTGTGTGCGCTTCCTCAGGGGCGTCGGTGTCGAAGAGGAAGCGTATGTGTGTGCGTGTGGTTCCGATGGGGAGCGTGGACACTGCGGTGCTGGATCTCAAAGTGACTGCCAGGAGCAAAATGATGTTGCAGCACTACACATGTGTGGGGTTAGTCTTTCACCGCTGGTCGTACAAACTCAAGGTGCAATCATTTAAGTACACACATCTGTCCTCTCCTATTTGGTTTTATACTGCATTCATTACACCTGCACCATTACATGGTTTTGCATTTTATATATTATTTAAACTAGAATATCTCTGGTCCATTTTTGTGGTCTCCCTCTCCCTCTCCTGAGATTGTAATACTAATAATAATACTTAGATTAACAGCATATCCACCTATACCTTCACTTTGTCCAGAGACATCCATGGGTATGTGATTTGGTGTAAAACGGGCCCGTTTACCAACCCGATACCGCAAGCCAAGCCTCGGAGTGTCAGCCTGGACCTCCGCAGACTCTCTCTGGATCCGTCTGTCCAGCCCAGCCTTCCACCCAGGTATTCCTTTCAGTGAGCATTATGCTGTTGGTCTTGAATGTGGCAGCTCTCCGTTTTTTCAGTTTGAGTATTGAAACATTGCCTTTTGGTATGTAAGTATTTTGATAAGATGTGTCACAGATAAAAGTAAAGGACGGTACTAGTAATAAGTGCTAGTTATAAGAGTTAAAAATAGCGTCCATGGCCAGAGTAGAACTCAAGCCTTTACCAGGAATTGTAACCATAGACCAAATAGGAAAACACTACTGGAGATGCCGGGGATTGAACCCGGGGCCTCATACATGCAAAGCATGCGCTCTACCACTGAGCTACATCCCCTTCCATGTTATGTTATTGCGGAGTTGCGTATATTTTTATGTAAGACGCATTCTCTTCAAAGACATTAAAAGATACCATTACAACACATGAAAACATTTAGGGCTGAACGATTTTGGGGAAATAATCTAATTGCGATTATTTTGACCAATATTGCGATTGCGATTTAATGTGCGATTTCTATAATTTATTAAGTTCCTTATGTTGTGTTCTATTCACTAAAAAAATAAATAAATCATTCTTTAGTATGACCAACACAACAGTGGAAGCAGTCAACATAAAAATTGCTCTTTCCTTTAGGCCAGGCCGATGTGTTGAGATTAATTTATATTATAAACTTATTTGTTTAACTATTGAATTGTTAAATAAAATAAATAAATAAATGAATCGTACTGATATCCAGTCAGTAACGGTAACAAATCACTTTTTTTTGCAGCCTTTGCGATTTGCATACCCCGTTCTACTACATCGCGATTTCGATTTGATTCGATTAATCGTTAAGCCCTAACAACATTCTTATACATATTTTTTATTGATTTATTTTTATTATGGCAACAGGAATGGCAACAAATTTTAAACAACCTTTATTATTCTCCAGTTAATACTGGTTTTATTTGGAAATAAACCCGAAAAAAATAAACAAGAAATGTGGAAGTATCTTGCAGAGGCCTAACCTCAATAGAACAAAGGAGGCAGTTATTTGAATAAAAAAGTGAGTTGTCCTATCACCAGCTTTCTCTTTCTTGTTGTATCCAAAGTAACCCACCTACCCAGCCCTCTATGAAGCTCAGCATGAGGCGCAAAGACGTCACGCAGAATCATGTGGATGTCACCACAGGTTGGCCAAGACTGCTTCTATAAGTTAAATTAATGCTAATAAGATGTTAACCCTAAGCTTCTCTTCACAAGTTTTTGATAAATTAACATTTGAACTTTTTTTTTTTTTTCTGTTACTTACTTTATTTGTTAACTTCTTTGCTATCCAAGTCAAGGCTAGTCAAGCTGGTTAAGGTATCTGCAAAAAAAGAATAATGATTGACTCTTTATTGTATTGTAAACCATAATGTTTTGGATCAACTCAATGAAAATATGTTCATGTTCCAAAGCCATCGATGGAGTTCCCTTCACTCTTCACCCAAAATATGACTTCCAAACTTCCAAGGTGTGTTTATGTTTTTCTTTCTTTCTTTCTTCTTCCATTTACAAATGACCGTCTCTTAAAGAATAGATCATATAACATTATTTTTCCCTGACAGAATCTACAGCTGAACCCACAATTGGATGACATTCGTATAAAATCACTCCAAGACATTGAAAATGAGGTATGACCTTTTCAACAGTTCAATACCGCACCACACTATACTCTACATTTCACAGTTTGTATTGTACAGTGATGTTCATGACACTTGAACTGTTCCTTTGCATTTTCAGTATAACTACACTTTTGCTGTCGAGGAACACGCAGCAAAAAGGACAAGGCCTTCAGCTTTGACTAAGGTTGCCTCATAGTGTTAACACCCTTCACACTTAGACCTCCCATGCCATAAGACCCTTGGACATCGGATGTGTTCCCGAAAAGTTGTCAGTATGATTCCTCACGTCATCGTTAAGTGAAACGTTTGTAATATTTGAAATTGGTTAAATATGCAATACAACTGAATCTGATTCATATACTTTTCTCATACAAGGGTTTATGTTATGTCTTGGGTAAAGGTGATGGTTAATATAGTCCCATTACATAGTTTTGATTTGCCAAAGGAAGTGAGAAACTGTTGAGGGGGTTGTTGGGGCTGTTACATTTTTTCCTTTCTCTTCCTTTCATCACACTATTTACATATCTAAATGTATATTTTTGTTATTATTATATAGATCTATCGTACATATATATATATATATATATACATATCATACATCTATGACGTTGTACACTACAGAATGTGGAAAGCAAACTAGATGATTGTAGATGTATATCTCTGACGCAGTTCCAATCAACCAAGTCTATCCTCTTTTATTACATATTAATTACACATTCATCATTGTGGCCCATTAAAGATTTCATGGGACTGGGCAAACATTGTTTGATGTGTGGCATGTGGTACGTGTATATTTATGACTGAAGCTCATTTGTATATCAGTGGGTGGTGGGTAGACTTTGGATATCAATTATGTACATTCATGCACAATTGTTGGGAGAAAAAATTTACTGCATTTAAGGGCCATGGTTCATTACATCTAATATGCATAACATAATGTTTATTGGATTGATGTATCTATTGTATGTTGTGCTTTATTTGTCTCTTTTGACTTTATTTGTCACGACGATGTCGGTTACAGAGAGAATACTTCTTCAGTTGTCATCTTTGGGACATTATGGGGAAATACTTTATAATTTGTGGAATATATTTATGATATGTTTAATAGAACAATAAAGGCTTGGGAACAATTTAAAATAAATATTCTGTTTTCTTTTAAGGGGCATACTTGAAGGCACCAAGCAGATGTACTATAGCGAAAGCCTATTTTATCGTGCTGCATGTCCCATTGCTGGAAGTAGAAGAGTTGTTTTGCTTTTGACTTGGTACATCTATTTAAATCTGATATTATAGTGTACCCTGAGGCACAATTTTGTTCAGTTGGAACCATTTATGACTGATATGTGAAAGTGATCCGGTTTGTATTGCAAGAAAGAGGTCCAGTGATTTGTAGACAGCTAATAGTAGCTCCCCTCATTGTTTGCACTGAGCGGAGTTTAAGCATATGGTTACAGCATGTAGCCTACTAGGCACATCCAAATAAAAGTAGAGCTGGGGACGGTTTTTTCCAGGTTCTTGATCAAGGAAGGTCATATTTCATGGCATGGTCAGACAATAGAGATTTGATAGATGTTGGAAGATGTATTTTGTGAGTGCTATGCTTTTGTGGCTCTGCATGTTACTGCATTTTCAAAAACAATTTAGTTAGGAAAACCTAAATAACTAAGATTTGAGGTTATGATTGCCTATCAATACCATATGATTGTAATATAATACAGGCACTGATATTTGTCAAACACTCTAAAACCATACTTTTTTCCAATCATAAATGAATTTCAACAAGCACATTTTGTTGGGCACTTAAAATAAATAGTTCCTTTGAATACCCATAGGGGGAGCAGCATCCCAGACATCCAATCAAATGAAAAAGAAGTAGAAGCAATATCTACCCTCCCCTTCTATCACGTCTCATGCAGTCTGGCCTTGTGCTTGGAGTGTTCAATCCAAGCCGACAGTAACAAAAAGAAGGAATGGAAGGCAGAGGGTATGGTTCAGGTAGGAAGAACTCTCAATAAGCATTCACGGGAACATCAGTGAGTTATCCGCACAATAGGTTTACGCATTGTTACGTCATGGATCGCCGCGTTACTAACATACTGTTAGCTTGCTGATTTAACGATACGTTTACGGCTTTGTTTCAGCCTAGAGCATATCTCAAAAGCGTTAGCACGGTCTAAAATGTGTCATTCGAAAGAAACGCAATACCTTGAATGTCATACCGACACCGATGAAGTTGTGGTGGTTTTATATAATTAATGTCTTAACGTTACAGCTAACGTTGGCGATTGCACCGATAGTGGCGACTATCACCGGTACCTGGTCGGGTGGCGATCTTTTAGCCCCCTTTCTGTTGAGAGGATGGGCCAAAATCCTAATGTACTTACAGTTTAGCAAGTATTATTCTGCAAACCGGTCTATCTGCCGTTAATCTTGTTAAAATGGAGCCTGGCACCAAATTGACTCATAAAGCTAATAAAATGGCCGCCAGACTATTCGCTCATTACTTGGAACAGCGCTATCTAGCTTTGACATAAGTAGTTTACCGTTGGTTTTGGATATGATACTTATGCTATTTATTTATTAGAGGAATGAATTTGCTGGATACACATTAGCCACATCGGCTAAACTGGTTGATATGGTTGCATGTTTCTTACTCCCATTGTCTCACGCAGGATACTCCAGCTGGGGAGGCGGGGGGTCGGGCAGCAGAGGTAGGGGGAAAAAAAAAAGTCCATGTAGTGTCTCAAAAAATAATGACATTAACCCAAGATTATGGCTCTATAGACGAGTTAATAATGACCAATCTACTCCTTGATTATTATAGGTTCCAACAGCTTTGACATGTATGGTGGTGGTGGTGGTGGTGGTGGTGGAGGAGGCGGCGGCGGAGGTTATAAAGACTCGATGTCCGGTCTTGGAGGATATGGAGGAAGTGGGCAAATGAAGAGGGGTCTCTCCGGAGGCTCCCTGCTCTCCTCCTCAAGTTCAAATGCGGATGCAGTCATTGCCAAGATTAACCAACGCCTGGATATGCTCACACAGTTGGAGGGAGGGATGAAAGGTGGTCGGAGTGACAGGTATGGTGCTTTTCCAGTTATCTGTGAGAATACTGGCGTGTTCTTTATTACCTGGATCTCAATACATTTGCTGTTGACATCCAGACTCCAGTCAAAATTGTATTCATTACAAAATTACATTTATCTTATACTTGTCATACAAGATTAGGGGTTATAAATCGTAATGTAAATCAACACACTCACATTCAAGGATTTGGCCATTTCAACAAAATTGCTTGTCCTTCCTTTTAGAGCCTATTACTTATGCATATGCAACACTAGAGAACACACCGACAAACTAAAATTGTCTTGTTATTTTGCTTGTGGTGTCCATCATTTGTTCTACAGTGATTAGTCTCATTCACTACTGCATGTCCATTTATTTATGCCGCTTCATATGTGAGGACTAATAGATGAATCCAGTGTTTTGTTAAAAATATAAGATCTTAATTGGACGACTATTGATTGATTTACAGTTTCAATCGTTGGGTCTTATCGGCCAGGTTTCACACACTCTTCAATTAGAACATCAATGGACATAGCAACAGTTCTCTCCAAGTGTTTTGAGTTGCTATTAGAAATCGGAGGGGCCGTAACCAATATACTCTTATTTCATTGTACACTAAAGTGCCATTTTTGACCCTGCGAGAATCAAGGCATGTGTGGATCAAGTCAGCAAATTGTTGTAGTTGCGCCAAAGTTGTATGATTCAGGCTCTGTTCCTGTAAGGGGTTTTAAACCGTCCTATAAAATGACTACCTTTCTATAGATGGCTGCAATCATCGTCATAATACTTGCAATCAGTCCTTTGTCCGCATGCAGGGAAATGTCGACTATAGTGTATAATTAGGTCACCAGGTATATCACCCACACTTGACTACTATACTGTGGGGGGGTGTGGCTATCAAAACGCCTGTCCTGGGATTTCTTTGAGGAATGATTTCTGATGTCCGTACACGATGGTTCTTGGATGAAGTTTCTCTTGATTGAAGCGATGTATTTGTATGCGTTTCCTCGCAAAACTATACCACCCTAAAAAGAAAAACGCCCTATAAATGCATTCATTCAACATCACCCATCACCTTCTATCTAACTACAGATATTTCTGTATGTGCCAAGGATACCTCAATAAACCCCTACCTGTTATATTTATATTCAACTATGAAGTTACAACGTGTAATCATACAGTCTTTAAAGCTTACTGACTGGTCTGGACTGTCTTACCTGCTTCTATACTTGATGAATCCCGAACTCCAGCTCTCCCTAGTTGCTTCCAAGGCTAGGGCTTTCCAAGACATGCAGACGGGCATGAAAGTTCTTGAAATCCCCAACCCACAAGTAACTGGTAACCTTTGAGACCTCCAGTGTGTGCACAAAAATGGAAGAGTGTAACCCCTTCTTCCATTTAAAAAAGAAAGTGGATCTGTGGCCACATCCAGACTGATGGTTTTGGTTCTTATGTGGTTCACTGAAAAGTTGGATTGGGAGAACTAAGAGCGAGAGAGGGAAAGCGAGAACGTGGAGGAGAAGGGCAGCCAGGTGGAGAAATCCAAACCTGCCTGCCTCCCTCACTCTCTGCTCTTCCTCCCCCTCCCCCCCCCTTCCTCGCAGGTTTGACCAGTACGAGTCATTCGACTCGCGCCAACCCTCGCTGGCCTCTTCCCGAGATCTCTACAGATCTAGCAGCAGCAGTAACTATGGTTATGGCGATAACCGGGGGGACAGCATGCTGTTGGGACAGCGCGGAGGCTCAGGCTTCACAGGGGGCGTTGGGCTAGGGCTGGGAGGAGGAGGAGGCGGCGGCTACGACACCCCCTCCCCATCCTACGGCGTCGCTAAGATGCGACAGAATATGAGGGACTCCTTCGGCAGTGGCCAGGGAGCCGGCTCAGGAGGTGGAGGATGGGTGAGCGCCGGCCGCCGTTCCCCCAGAAGGGGTGGCAATGCCGGGGGCCGAGGAGCTGGAGGAGGCTTTGGAAGCCGAAAGCCCGACCCCACTCCCTTAGGAGGAGGTGGTCGCGGAGGGGGGCCCCCCCACCGGGGCCACTCCCCAGGAGGTGGAAGGGGAAAGCTCCCATCCCTCCTGGCCAACCGGATGTACCCTGAGAGCGGGGGCTTCCACCAGGGCTCCGGCCAAGGCCCCCACGACTTCCCCGGAAGGCATTTTGGAGGGGGCCCACGAGCTGGCCGCCAGCGGGGCCGCAAAAGACCCCTTAACCGAGTAAGTACCTCCAGTGGGAATACTGAACCTCCAACACTGGACAGTAGTGAGGACCTTCTTTGAAAGACCTCCATTTATACCCTCTACCAGCTCACAGGCCAACCATACATGCTGGAATCTGTATGCAATCTGTTGCCTCATGTCCCCATCAATCCCAAATGTGTCACTAGTCTCTGGTCGTCCTCCATGAACACCCAACCAGTGTAAACGGCCCAAAATATCCTCATCAAGATTAATTGCATTCGCCTCAGAGTAATTGTCCAGTATGCGCCACACTCGTCCTTATTGTCTACTGCATCTCTGGAGGTTTTCGTCTTGGACGTGGATTTGTGTTTAATTTACTTTGCGGGACTTGGCTAATGCTATTGAATGAATTCCTGTTAGAAGGGAGTGCATTGCAATAGTATTGACACAAGTAACATGAATCAAAATCTAGTTTAAGGTATTAAATATCAACATTTAACAAATGGTTATTGACCCTCTTGGAGGTGAGTTGGTTTAGTTGGTGTTTTCCATTCGAGTTCTCCTAACTATTATTGGAAGAGAAGGTACAAACTTGAGATGCTTGTCTATCGATGTATTCCAGTCTATTCTTAAATTTACTGGATTTTGGCCTCCAGTGTTTCAGTATTTTCCTTTGACTCACTGGAATGTTTCCTGTAATAATTGTTAATGTTATGAAACCTTAAGAATATACTTGTTTTGAATTTGCTGTCATACAATGCTTACACAAACATGGTGTTAAGCTCTGGTACTAAATTCCGCTATTCGATAGAAAAACTCTATTTTTGCTGTTTTTCTTTTTGATGGGAGTGCATTTGTTTTACATGGCAAGCACTATCAAGGATTTGGGTGGGTTTACCTGCCAGGCATTAAATGTCAAACATACATTGATCAGCGATATAGAGGTCAATAATCCCATGCAACCCCAGGAATTTTTGCAATCTATTTCTGTCACTGATTATTGTGAGTGCTATTTTAGTTTGAGGCCGCGAAGCAGGTGAAACCCCAGCGTGATGGACAGAAGAAGAGGAAACAGACGTTGGTTGAGGGAGACGAACCAGAGTCAAAGATGAACAAGACCGATGCTGAAGGGGCTGACGCAGACAAAGGTACAGTTGTCACTATTGGCAGTGAGCACTGCTTAAGATGATCCGCAGCCATTTCGTTTTTCCAGTGCATGACGGTTGCTTTTCTTAATGTGTTCAATTAGACGCCGTTGAGCTCGAATCTGAGGCTGACCAGGGTGAAGAGAAGACTCAATCAGGGGTAAATTAATTTAGTTTTGCTTGAACTCTTTAATTAAAGTTGCCCACTCAACGTTTTCATAATAGTGAAAATGCAAGGGTTTTCACCAGTGGGCCGTAGGTTAAATTTATATTGTTTTAACTCATTTGGCGATAGTGCCATAAGAGACCTTTTTGATTTGATACTTCACATTTTAACTCTGCAAATTTCCTCACAGGAGAATCAGCAAGAAGAGGATGGGGAGCAAGGTATGCTTACCCAGTCACTCATATTTTATTTAAATGCACACTTACAATGTACCTCTTGAATTAAGTAAACCGTGTGCTAAATATACCATTTTATTAATATTTATTTTGTTTTGATTCTGCCATCCCTTCTAGATGCATCCAAACAAGATGACGACTCAGACGCCATGACATCTCCGCAGGGAAAAGGCTTGGGTCAGGGCCAAGACAAGAACCCCAAACTCAAGAAGCGGAGGGGCTTTCTGGAAAGGTCAGGCGGCAAAGTTAACTCCCAGAGGTCAGAACTACCTACTACATCCATTAACCTCCTCCCTCTTTTCCCTTCCTTTTGATCTCGAACCACTGTGTCATCCTTCTGTGTAGACCAACCCTTAACAACTGGGAACCTGCTTTCTCACCTCTTCCTCCACCCCACAATTGTCCCTTGTGGTTTTATCTTCCTTGTGACATCTCCCTGATGTCAGTCCCGTCTTGTCAGATGGTTGATCACTGTCAATCTTCTTCCTACGGGATTACTTTAATTAATGTCACACTTGACCACTTCGACCCATCGTCCTTTTTTGATAATGTGTGCAAACATGTCTGATTGGCTTTGACCTCCTGATGTGTAACAGACTACGTTTCCTACGATGCAGGGTTATGTTTGCCTGCTCCGTGTGTAAGTTCCGTTCGTTCTACAAAGAAGACATGGCCGTCCATCTACAGAGCCGCTTCCATAAGGACCACTTTAAATTCCTGTCCAGCCAGCTGTCCAAGCCAACCACAGACTTCCTGCAGGTGACCCATCCACACTCATCTGTCCTCAATACAAATTTGTCCCTAAGGGAATTCTTTTTGACGTCATTGTTTTTATGTTTTAGGAATACTTGCAGAACAAATTTGACAAGACAAAACAGAGGGTTAGTCAGTTGGAAAACCACAGCGCTGCAATCTGCCAAGTCTACAAAGAACAGGACCTAACTAGAGGTAAGGTGTGTGTGTGTGATATTCTGCTGTACGACGTGTACGGTGTGTGTACGATTTGAAAATGACCCTTGTATTCATATGACAGAGATCGGTATGGAGCACTTCATGAGGAAAGTAGAGGCTGCCCACTGCGCCGCATGTGACCTGTTCATACCTATGCAACACCACCTGATCCAGAAGCACATCAAATCCCCTGATCACAACTACAACCGAAAGGTAAGAAGGCTCAATCCCCAATCTTCACTTGAGGAACCAATGTGTATAAGTGACGTAAGCCATAACACCGAATCCTGTTTATGCACACGGAGGTGTCTGAACACGCTCCCCCGGTCTGACTGGTGGTGTCTTGTTTGTTTACAGGGTATGATGGAGCAGTCGAAGAGAGGCAGTCTGTCTGTGGCTCGCAGCATACTTAACCACAAAATTATTGGCAAGAAACTGGAGAGTTATCTCAAGGTAAATATCCCACAGCCAGGGTTATCTGCTCTGCTTTTGTTGTTGGTGCTTCAGCAGCCTGCCCTTCGCATGGCCTGAAACCGCGTTGTCTGTCTAGTGGGAATGCAGCCAGGTCTGAATGGGATTAACTAATTAAAACGTGTACCATGACGGCTTCTGAACCAGATGTCAGCCATCTGCAACAGTGTTTGTGGAAGTTGTTAATATTTATTATGCAACACATAAGAGTTCTGCTTTACTTGTGCAGCTTGTTCGTGTTGCGATTACACTTGTTGTATCCCAAACCATCCATAGAGTGCCTCATGGGCAAAAGTGTACCAGCACATTGCAGCCATGTCTGCACCACGTGTGGGGCTGAACTTGACTCTGTGTTGAAATGGCCGTTCCCTCTACAGGGTGAAAATCCCTTCACCGGGAACCAAGACGAGCAGGACCCCGAGGACTCCATGGTGATGGAGGTGACCGACGGCATGAAGGAGATGGGCGACGGCGACGACGGCGGCGGCCAGAAGAACGCCAGCCAGTCGATAAAGGAGGAGCCTGCCATCGAAGGGGAGACTGCTCAGGAGGTGGCTGAGGGAGAGGGAGCGGAGGGGGAAAAGATGGAGGAGGAGGAGCAGCAGGAGGAGGAGGAGGAGGAGCAGCAGGAGCAGGAGCAGCAGCAGCAGGAGGAGAAAGAGCAGGAGGCGGCAGCACAGCAGGGGGGAAATAAGGTGGAGGAGGAGGAAGAGGAAGAAGGCTTTGAGGTTGGAGATGACGAAGGATATGTTGTAGAGGATGAGATCGGTGAAGATGCTGTGCAGGGCGAGTTGGACGAGGAAGAGGGAGTAGAAGCGACAGCCGGGGAAGTGGAAGGGGACAAGAATGGCAGTGATGGTGCTGTGCTTGAGTGACTGTAGTGGCCTCTCACTGCAAACTCTTATCTGGACCAGTTAACATGTTTCCTAGTCCTTCCATCGCTGCCCTTTCGCTGCCCTACCCTGAATTACCATAACGTACATGCCAGTGTCCTGAGGTTTCTTACAAAGACGAAGCAAAAATGTATTTCATGTTTTGTTTGTAACCCAAATGTTCATGTGCCTTTTTTATTTTTTTTTGCGTTTTTATTGAAAGTGTCTGGTATCAAGTGGTAAATTCTGCCCTCCCCCCCCCGACTAACAGTACATAAAATGTAATCCCTTGCCGGTCAGTGTTTTTGGCAAATGATTACATTTACACTTCCCAATGTTAATATCCTGGAAAGATTAAAGTTATGTCTTTAGAATTGGTTAAGGAACTAATCCGTTGTCTCTTGTGCAACGAAGGTTTTGTTCTATTAAGTAAATAAAAAATGTGTTTGATAAATCCATTGTGGTGTTTGTGAAAACGTTTTGTGCACATGTGTTTTTTGACTTGGGTAATTAAAGTAATACTTTCACAACTGTAATTAAAGTCATTCTTCAGGGCAAACATATTCTTGATATTTGGCAAATCAAAGGTTGCTTAATGTGTTATGTTGTATCATTGCAATATAATCATTGGATGACAGACTATACTTGTATGCATCAGTAGACAAATCTTCAAGCTTCATTTCAGTTTAAAGCTTTAAATGCTTTACCGTGTCAAATGCTCATACCTTTAGGTCTATACGTATTTTTATTTTCCTTTGGGTGTAATAATATCCACAAGGTGGCGCACAGACATCTTTTGTTGACTGAAGTACTCTATTCTATCAAACGTCCACACCGGCCGTCCATAATAAAATAACCTTGACCAAACGTGGTATACATTGTAGTAAATTTTTTAAAAACATATTGTTGAGGATGCAAATGTGTGATTTGTTATTTATAATTCCAAAAATCTCGACATGTCTAAAATAAGGATTATTTTGTGGGTCGTATAGGGATATATAATGGATAATAAGGAATAAGCCTATCGTTCAAATGTTTTCAAATTTTATTCCTAGTTGAAATATTTTCATGGTGTTGCATGAGCTTCTACATACAGGCAGGGTGGGGTAATCGTGAAGAGGTGACATTCGTCTGACCAGCTTTGGGCCCGCCCCCTTGCGTCTGACGTCGCTGACGTCGGACGGGACTGTTTGTTCTGGATTTGGGGCGAGGAAGATCTGCGCGCGCTGACAACCGACATAGGAAGGTAAAAAACGCAGTTTGAACCTTTACTAATGTGACATTGACACGTCAAGCGCCGGCATAGAATCCAACAATTTCAGTAAAACGCTGACATCTGTCATTGCTGGCGTATTCCCCGCGCTGTCAGAGCTCGCAGTGACAAGCGGAGCATGGGCTGTCTTCGCAGGCCTTGCACCGGTGCGGGCGCACGAGATGAATCTGCTATCTTAAGTTTGTGCACTTTGTTTCTCGGCACGTACAGTATGTGGCTTTTTTAGCGTTGTTTGGGTCACGTTGAGGT
Source organism: Gadus chalcogrammus (assembly GCF_026213295.1). NCBI lineage: Eukaryota > Metazoa > Chordata > Actinopteri > Gadiformes > Gadidae > Gadus > Gadus chalcogrammus. The sequence continues at coordinate 20,334,772 of NC_079414.1, read as the reverse complement.
CATTTTCACGACACTGACTGTCCCTGGTTGTCAGTGTGCGCGTAACCTGCAGGACAGTATGATGCTAACCAGTTAGCTTCTAGGCTGTTTGTTTGTAGCCCCGTAGGCCGTATTCGTGACATAACGTACGATCAACTTGAAGCGTAGTTTACGCATGGTGGCGCAGAGGCGCTTGTAAAATGTGGCGTATAATCTTTCGGGAATCTTAAATCCGTCCAAGTTGTATTCTGAAAGGCAGTTTACGTGCCGAGCTGTCAACTGGTGACAGCCGTCATGGCGACATTCTTACAGGGAAGGTTAAGGAATAACAAATTAGTACTTTTAGGATATTCTATTAAACATCGTCTCATGATGAATGTGAGTTAGAATTGATTCGTATTTTATAATAACGCCCACAGATATTGTGACGGTGTATAATCACTGTTTAATTGTGTTAAGTGGTTGTCTGAGCTGTCTTACCTGGACCCTGGAAATTGAATTAATGTGCTAGACACTGGTAGCAAAGATATGAAGCTATTTCGTCTTTTAAGACTATCAGGAGTGTTCAATAGTCTCTTCGAAGAACACGGCAGATCTGACCTTAACGTTTTTTCTGTCTGCGCTCCTTCGACATGTGGTACGGTAATAGCGGTGTGCGGGAATGTGATGGTGCGTAGTGAAATGTGCTGAACCTGAAGTCAACATCTGACCGAAAGACCTGATTTAAAAAAAAAAAATCCTTTCTTATTTATGGAATGTTATGTGACTTTAGACGAATCGTGGATCGATATACATATGTGTGCACTTTTAAATAGTTTGTCACAATTGTCAGATCCACAATAAAACAAAAGTCCAAAGTGTCCACACGTATACTTAACGTCCAGGTAAGGGTCAACACATCCGAGCTCAACTATGAATGTGCCCCCTAAACCTTTCGAAATTATGTCAAGGCTTTAACAGAAAAAAAGGAGAAGATTCCACTTTTTGTTTCAGAACACTATTTCTTTACACATCTTACTGAGCAGTTGAGCATGTCATATCGAAAGTAGTTCACATTGGTACTATTGCACCACAACTTTGTTTCAGAATATTCCAATATTGCCTCTCAATTCTCCAATAGGTTTTGTTTATCACACAGGTTCACACAAATAAGGTGTATGGACAAATGCGAAGTGTCTCATTTATGCACAGATATAACGCATGTATAACAGGGACGATAAGTCCCCCATTCACACACACACAACCTATATTTCCGACTCCTTTTTTCTTTCTCTCTCAGGTCACCAGTCCCAGTACCAGTGTGCTATGCTGTCCTTGCACCTCACACAAACCCTTAACTTGTAGAAGACCCAGGCTTTTATATAGACCAGTAATTCTGGCAAAGTCTGGTCCCTCCTCCCAACATCCTTCCTGTAGATGGCTCTTCTTGTAGACCAGAGAAATTACCCCGCAGTATAACTAGACCATTAGTTAGTTTGATTTCGCGAAAGTTCACAAAATGCCCTCTTAAGTTCTATTTGAGCCATGCGGATGAAACTAACGGTGTTGTTGATCTCGTCCCGTAGAAAGTGCAATGAGTGTTGACTTACGGAGTAACCCTAGTAAAGAGGGGCAGCGACTGTCTAGTGGTGGTGACGGATGCTAATGATGACCATCCTTCCCCCAGAGAGTCGAGTCAGGAGCGTCATGGCCTGAGGCGGCGCCCCCGCTGCCGCGCCTGCCCCCGCCAGGTCCAATCAGCCCCGACTCGTCTGCAAACCCCTCCCCCCCCTCCCCCACCCACCCCACCCCAACCCACCATCACCATGGGAGATGGACTGGAGGCGGGCAGGAGCCAGACTCCTCCCACAGCGCCGCCTCCTCTCTCCTGCAACCCCCCTGCTCCCGAAACATGGAACCCCTCCCGACCCAGGCGGCAGACCAATCAGCTACAGGTACGGAGAGACAATCTGTTACGCGGGTCGTTTTGCTCATGATTGTATGATGGCATACGACTGCCTGTCGTATGATGGCTGGGATTTTGACTCTTCATGTTTTGTACACAGTACCTGTTGAAAGGGGTGTTGAAGGCTTTATGGAAACACCACTTCGCATGGCCCTTCCAAGCTCCCGTAGACGCCATCAAACTCAACCTGCCTGTAAGTAGTTTGACTGAGTGCTACTTGTCCATTCTGTGGAATCAGGCTTTTTAGTTGAAATGTCTGCGTGGCTCCAAAATGAGGGGCCAGAATCCTAATGAACCCAGGAAATTCTGCCAATCTGCCATCACTACCGTGAGCATTTCCTCGGCCCAACTAGCTGGAGCCCCTCAACATTTTTTCTTCCATATTTTGCGCTCTTGTGGTTAAACGGACCCGGAGAACCCGGTAATAGACAGGGCCCGACCCAGACCCCATAGAGCATAATACAATGTGGACCCTCACCCATACGGGGCCCAGGTCGGGTTTGGGATCCTAGGGTTCATGGAGGCTTGTGAACCACCTCTACTAACTGGTACATGCACTAACTGCACCCTCCATTTCCACCCTGGTTCTAGGACTACTATAAGATCATCAAGACCCCCATGGATATGGGCACTATCAAGAAACGTTTGGAAAATAGCTACTACTGGAACGCCCTTGAGTGCATACACGACTTCAATACCATGTTCACCAACTGCTACATTTACAATAAGGTAAACCCACGTACACACACATGCTGCAGGATGGGCCTCTGTTCTCTAAATGTGTATACCTTTCTATACTGATAGAGGCTGATTATTATTATTGTATGTTATTACATGGCTTTTGGTTGAATACTACATTTTGGTAGAACACTGGTAGAATAAGGCATTCATATTTCTAAATGGCATACTGCCTCTGTAAATATCAGGCCGTTGCTATGAACGCAGTCAGTAGCCACGTTATAAGCGGGATAATGTACATGTCCAGTGTCAGTCGTCGTCTGGTAAACACAACCCGCCTTTCATTTGAAGGACGAAACAGCTATTGCATTCAAATTGACGGTGCACGATAATGAGGAATTCCAATTGTCTTTAAATGCTTGCATCATGCGATCGCACTGGAGATAGAAAAAACCAACTTGTTCTATTGTGTGTGTGTGCGTGTGCCTGTGCGTGTGCGCAGCCTGGCGACGATATTGTGTTGATGGCGGAGTCTCTGGAGAAGGCGTTCCTCAATAAGATCTCTGAGATGCCCCAGGAGGAGACGGAGATTGCCGTGGTTTCCAAAGGACGGCGCGGCAGTAGCCGGCGGGAGCCAGGTAAAACCAGAAGTGGACCTGGTCCGTTTGGGCCGTCCGTTCCCAAACAGCAGTCCGGCAGTTGGGGGTTAAACATCTGCCGACGTATCCATCTTTGCTGCGATGTTTCCCAGCAGTCATAACTACTGTTGACATATTAGATAGATGGTTCAGCGACAATCTGAAGCTTTCTAGTTGTATCCTGAGACTGATCGTAGTTCCCTTCTGTTTAGATGAATCTTGATCTCTTTTGCCTCATCCGTTTGCTTCCTTCCCCAGGTTTGACCAGACCAGACTCAGGGCAGGACTCCTCATCCCCCTCCACCACTCCACACACACGAGACTACTCCTCCTCTTCCTCCACGCCCCACACCCGCGCCCCCCCTTTGACCCCCACTCCCCAGGGCCCTCCCAACCTCCCCCTGGCCCTCCCGTCCCACGGCCTGGCGCAGCCCCCTCGGGTGCCCCCTACCCCGCCCTCCCACGCCCCTCAGCTCGGACCCCCGTTCCCCCTGTCAACACTGGACATCCTGGCCCAGGGACTGACCTCGGTCCCTCCTCCAGCCACCGCCCACACCACCGCTCTCTCAGGTCTCCACCCCAACCAGCTTCAGCAGAACCCCGCAGCTCCCATCAAGGTGAGTCCGTGGCTCGAGCTCCGACGGACTCAGAACCTCTGCCTGCGTCTCTGAGCATTCTGAACGCCCTGCTTAAATTTGCATTTATTTATTTGTTTTTTTACCTGGTGTCCCCTCACAGCAGAGGAAGAGTCAAAAGAGAAAAGCCGACACCACCACGCCCACCGCCAACGACCAGCTCAGCGAGTCGTCCCCCGTCTCGTCCGCCGACCCGCGGCCCCGGCGCGAGGTCAGCCGGCCGCCCAAGCAGCCCAAGCGGGAGGCCCTGCAGCCCGACTCCCAGAACCACCTGGGCCTGGTGCTCGGCATCGGGCTGGCGGGCACGGCGAGCCCCAAGAAGCAGGAGCAGCTGCGCTACTGCGCCGGCCTGGTCCGGGACATGCTGTCCAAGAAGCACGGCGAGTACGCCTGGCCCTTCTACAAGCCCGTGGACGCGCGGGCCCTCAGCCTCCACGACTACCACGACATCATCAAGCACCCCATGGACCTCTGCACCGTCAAGGTGAGCTCGCCTGTGTGTGTGTGTGTGTGTGTGTGTGTGTGTGTGTGTGTGTGTGTGTGTGTGTGTGTGTGTGTGTGTGTGTGTGTGTGTGTGTGTGTGTGTGTGTGTGTGTGTGTGTGTGTGTGTGTACGCGCGTTGACGTCTGCCGCCCGTGTCTTCAGAACAAGCTGGAGGCCAGGCAGTACCGAGACGCCCAGGAGTTTGCGGCGGACGTCCGCCTGATGTTCTCCAACTGTTATAAATACAACCCGCCGGATCACGACGTGGTGGCCATGGCACGCAAGTTACAGGTACAGTAACAGCACCGACTCTGCACCTCAACAACCTGTAATAACCCCCCCCCCTCTCCCGCCCTACCGCCAGACGATGTTTTGAGGCGCGTGTCTTGTTTGTTTGTCTTCTGTTTTCTAAACTCACGGCTCACACACCCAGAACCAGCTCACGGGTTCTCTTTACCATAATGTCCTCGTGACAGGATGTGTTTGAGATGCGCTTCGCCAAAATGCCCGACGAGCCGACGGAGCCCGCGTTGGTGCCGGCCCCCTCGCCGGCCCCCCACCCGGCCCCCCACCCGGTCCACCACCCGGTCCACCACCCGGTCCACCACCCGGTACACCACCCGGCGCTCCACCCGGCGCTCCACCCCGCCCTCCTCCCCGCCCCCACCTCGCGTCAAGTCCTGCCGGCCACGCTGGCACGCCGGACCTCGAGCTCCTCCGACGCGGAGTCCTCGGCGGGCGATTCGGAGCGCGAGCGGCAGCACCGGCTGGCCGAGCTACAGGAGCAGGTTAGAGCGCCGGTTCCCTTTTGGGCCCGTGAGCCCATAGTGATGTCAGAAAAGGTTTGTGACCCTAACGTGCATCCGCTCTCCACGTACCGCCCATCAACACCAAGGCGGTTGATAGGGGTTAGCTCGTGGGACTAAGAATCTGTCTGTTTGTATTTACTAAGGACCATTCACATTTTACAAAATCCAATATCTATAGTTTATCCGTCAACAATGAAACATGACCCCATATGCATATCTGGCGACATGACCACTGGGTTAGATTATGGTAAATGAAAGGGGTATGGGGTTTAGGGAGGGAGGAGAAAAAGTGACAATACAGCCTGGCGGGGGGGGGGGGGGGAAGGCCTCAGCCAGGAAATGCGTGGTCACATGACTCCCGCATCCGTGGTAACGGTTATGTTTCACTGTCGTCCCGGCAGCTGAAGGCGGTCCACGAGCAGCTGGCTGCCCTCGCCCAGCCCCAGGTGAGCAAGCCCAGCAAGAAGAAGGAGAGGGAGAGGAAGGAGAAGGAGAAGGAGAAAGAGAAGGAGAAGGAGAAGGAAAAAGAGAAGGAGAAGAAGAAGGAGAAGCACAAGAAGAAGTCTGCACTGGAGGAAATGGTGGAAGTCCCGCCGGCCGCCATCCTCCAACCTCCCAAGAAGAGCAAGGTCTGCAAGGAGCCTGCCGTGGTGGGCAAGAAAGACCGGAAGAAGCCTGGGTAGGACTTTTTTGTTATTATATTATTTCACTTTCAGTCCCTTCGTGAAATCAATATTGAACCTAATTGAGAATGGACTGAGTTTCCTGGACAGTAGTTCTGCCCCGGTTGAGCTGTAGAGCCTCCTTCTATGATACCGTTCCTCTTATACGGAGCTAATCCAAGCCATCTTTCTCCGCCGCAGTAAGAAAGATGAGGTTAAGAACAGTCGTCTCGGGGTGCCCCCCCTGGCCGGCCCGACGCCTCTCGTCCCCTCTGCGTCTCTCGAGGCAGAAGACGACATCGGTGTGTACGCATGCTTTCACATGATGTCGACTGCTGTGTGTGTCAGGTCGCTTTATGCTCAAGACCATGGCTCTAGACCCCCCCCCCCCCCCATAGGACGCACACGATCCTGATTAACATTTGACAACAAAACGACACATTGTGGCTCTGGTAAGCCTTCGGACCCGTTTTGAGGAACACTGCTTCTCGGCTACCCTCAGCATTTCTTGCCCCTTCCTGCATTGAGAACTTCTGCTGACCTCCTTCGTCTTCTCTGGACTCTGCTTCCTCCGACGTCTGCCCCCTCTGACCTCTGCCCCCTCTGACCTCTCTCCCAGGTGTGTTCGGAGGCGGCTCGGGTGAGCGCTGCAAGCCCATGTCGTACGAGGAGAAGCGCCAGCTGAGCTTGGACATCAACAAACTCCCCGGGGACAAGCTGGGCCGTGTGGTGCACATCATCCAGTCCCGCGAGCCCTCGCTGAAGAACTCCAATCCGGACGAGATCGAGATCGACTTTGAAACACTGAAGCCCTCCACGCTGAGGGAGTTGGAAAAATACGTCTCCTGCAGCCTCAGGAAAAAGAAAAGGACAACAGGTGTGTGTGTGTGTGTTTGTTTGCGTGTGCGTGTGTGCGCGTGCGTTTCAAGCCGCAGGGGTTTTTGGTATTTTTTCTAATAAATTACGACTTCATCATCTCCCCCCACAGCTGAGAAGGCCTTGGAGGTCTCGAAGGCGAAGACTGGCTCTTCCTCATCGGCCAGCAGCGACTCCTCGGAGGACAGTGAAGACTCTGAACATGGTGACAAGACCCCCGGCCACACCCCACCCCACCCCACGTCTCAGTCTGGACCTCGTCTTACCCCCTCCTCCGTCCTCTCTCCCCTACCAGGGCTGGTTCCCAAGCAGCAGCAGAAGCAGAAGAAGGCGGTGTTCACCAAGGATACCAAAAGGCCTCACCACCCTTCCTTTAACAGCGTGGGTGGGCCCCCAGTGCCCCCCCATCAGCCCCAGGCGGTCCAGTCCAAACCCCTGTTCTCCGCCCCTCCGGCCCTGCCCCTGCCCGTCCCCGCCCCCTCTTTGGACTCGTCGCAGCTGTTGGGGTCCGGGTTCGATCCCCTGGCCCACTTTCTGAACCCTCACCTGGCCCAGTCCAAGCCGGAGCCCACCCCCACGGTTTCCACGGCAGGCGGCCCCGCACCCCCCGGGCCCCTCAACGCACAGGCTCACGCTGCCCCGCCCCCGGCAGAGACACACCCCTTCCTCAACCAACACACCATCCTACCTTCACCAGGTACGTTCCATTTGAATTCAACAGGATTTTGAAAACCTTTTGAGTGGGGCCAAAATGTTACCCCTGTTTGTTGTATATTGATCGATATCGATAATTAGCATAATATATGTATTCTATAATAATAATTCTTAATATATCGTTTTCACGTTATTCTCCTTATACCCCAAAGAAACCAGATCGTTAATTATGGTTATAAAACATTTTTTATTATCAGAACGAATAGGTGACAAACATTCAACCAAACCAATATGGCTTCGTTAAACACAGATTAAATAAAAAATACATATATGTTAACAAGTGCTGTGATTCCCAACATATCAAACGCCTTGTTTCAAACTTCTCAAGCATTTCAGAGGTAGAATACTCAACAGTGATTAAATAAAATAAATAAATGTGTGAACAACTGCTAGAGAGAGAGTAGAGCTGAGGGAGGGATGTTGGGGGAAGTATTTCCGCCCAGGCAATGCCTCCTTAGCATCCATGACTCTCATTAGCTTCTTGAAGCCCTGTTTTTCACCTGCATGTAGGCATCATATCTTTAACGATACAGAAACGATACAAATAATGCGCTGGTTATTTCTTTGCGTCGCTTAGATTTCTTTTCATGTGTAGCAAATGGCTGAAATATGCAGACAAAAATGTTGGTGGTCCAACCTGGGAAGTGTGACTAGCAACAGGGCTGGGCTGTTGGCTACACCTCTTCAGATGGTGGCTGTGGTTCCCGTTTCGGCTGAGAACATACCTTGTACCGTAATGCTATTCTGTGCCTGGTCAGACTTGAAGTAGCCCAACCATTTCCAAATAACTGAAATGGTTTGACCTTTCTGAGGTCCAATTTCTCTAATTAACCGTACTGAGTAGGAGGACGCTACTCGTAGTTCGCCTCTCCACAAAGGTGGTCCTGGTGAGTGGGCTGGGCCAGAAACACGCTCCAGTTTATTGATTGATTTTGTCGTCGTCAATCGGAACACGGTCTATACTCGGCTCCCCGTGTCTTGATGTGCCGGGTCCCAACGGTGAACCAGATGTTCCTTCCTCTCCACAGCGCTCCACAACGCTCTTCCACAGCAGCCGTCGCGGCCTAGCCACCGCGCCGCGCCCCTCCCCCCCAAGAGCGCCCAGCAGCCCCCCGCCCCCGCCCCTATCATGCCCGCCAGCGCCGCCGCTCCCCTGCCCTCCTCCTCCTCCTCCTCCTCCGCACCCCCTCATCCCTCGCTGCCCCTCGCCCTCCCCGAGCGGGCGCCCCCGCCGCCGCCGCCACCGCCGCACCTCCCCTCCCCCACCACGCACACCATTCTGGGCACGCTGTCGGCGCAGCCCCCGCAGGCGCTGCTGGAGGACGACGAGGAGCCCGCGCCCGCCGGCCCCGCCAGCCCGCCCCCCTCGCTGCCCCTCAGCCAGATGCACGTGTACCTGCAGTCGCTGCAGCCGCGGGCCCCCGCCCCGGGCCCCGCCCAGCCCCTCCACGGCCACGCCCACACGCCCGCGCAGGCCCCCCCGCACGCCACGCAGCCCGCCCACGCGCAGGCCGTCACGGCGGCGGCCCAGCGGAACGGCGCCGGCCACGGCCTCCTGCCGCAGTCGCTCATGACCGCGGCCGGGCCCAAGGCCGCGGCGCTGCAGCAGAAACTGCAGCAGATGCAGCAGCACCAGCGGCCGCAGTCGCCCTGCATTAAGACGGAGCCTTACGCAGGTGGGTTGATGTGACACACACACACACACACACACACACACACACACACACACACACACACACACACACACACACACACACACACACACACACACACACACACACACACAAACCGTAAGTGTGTGTTTTGAGACTTGATGACGGTGCGTGTGTGTGCGCAGGGTCCCTGAGGGAGAGTCCGCCGTCTCTGAGGCTCCATTCTCCCCAGATGACTCCCCAGTTCCATCCGGTGGGACAGCACTCGCCTGCGCAGACCAAGAAACACGTAGGCCCTTCCTCCCTCCTGTCCCGTGCATCCACTTTAAAATACAATACGGAATAATGCATGCTAAGCTTGTGTGTGTGTGTGTGTGTGTTCAGGAGCAGAGGTCCAATCTGGTGGGGGGGGTGAAGGAGGAGAAGCTGTCCCATTCTCCCGTCCTGCCGCCGTCGCCCTTCAGCCCCGCCCTGCGTCCGGACGCACACAAGAGCCTGGACGGCAGACCTCCTCACAGTGAGTCGGCTCCTCCTCACCCCAGCCGCAGCCTTTTCATATGTCATTGTGTGCTCGAGCTGTTGACGAGCTCAAATCCATCTCAAATGCTGCCGTGAGTGGTAAACTGCTTTATCAACTTGCACCAATGAGTTTTCTTCAGTAGATTATTTCCCTAACAAAACAGGAAACAAGCCATAACTCTGCCCTTTTTGGTGGTTATTAGCAGGATTATTAGCAAAAGACTTAAAAATAGTTATTTTTCTGAGCATTTTACTGCAAAACAATCGGATATCTTCAATGTCCTGCTTTGCCAAATGTGTGCATACACTGGAGAGCTTCTTCATCTTTTACGAGCTTATTTGGACAGTCCTCTTGTCGCTGTGCGCTCCACTGCCATATGTGACGTGCAGACAGAACTACACCTTGGTGTCCAATGACCTATTTTGGTTGTGCTATGCACATTACGATACAACATTTCCTACAAGAAACCAAACATTTGTGAAAAAAGTATATCGAGTTTACAAAATCAACTTGAGTGGCAAGACCATAAAAATGATGCTGTTTAATTAGTTATCTGATTTCAAATATATAAAGATAACTACAAAAAATCACAAATTGTCTGCCCTCTCCTGATGTTTTTTGCAGTGGTATCAGTTCAGTATCGAGATATTTAGTCAGGTATCGTATCGAAGTAATCATTTTGGTATCGTGAAAACACTAGTGCGATTGGTCTTTATGATTGTTTAAGGTGGTTCTCTAACCGGCAAGGCGTGTCATCCCCTCCCATAGACGTGAAGTCATTGGACGGTTCCCGCCCAGGGTCCCGCCTCCCGCACTCCCCGAACCCGCCCACCTCGCAGCATGAGGTCAAAGTCAAGCTGGAATCTAAAACACAGAGCGCTCCCAAGAAGGCACAGGTATGTGTTTAAATTTGCATATTTGCAAATATAAAGATGTGCATAGTCTTTACACATCTTGGTAGCGTGCGTCTGAGCACAATTTATTTTTCCCCTTTATGTAATTACAGTTATTGTTATGGACATTTATTTTGTATGCCTTCCTTTTTATTCTCACTTTCTCTCTCTCTCTTTTCTCTTTCTCTGTCTCACTCTCTCGGCCTTTCTCACTCTGTGTGTCTCTCACTCTGCTTCTGTCTCTCTGCCTCTGTCTCTCTGTCATTGTCCCTCGGTCTCGCTCTCTCTCTGTGTGTCTCTCTGTCTCTCCGCCTCTGTCTCTCTGCCTCTGTCTCTCTGTCGTTGTCTCTCGGCCACTCTCTCTCTCTGTGTGTCTCTCTCGGTCTCTGCCACTCTGCCTCTGTCTCTCTGTCGTTGTCTCTCTCTCTCTCTCTCTGTGTGTCTCTCTCGCTCTCTATCTCTCTGTCTCTGTCCCTCTGTCGTTGTCTCTCGGCCTCTCTCTCGTTCTGTGTCTCTCTCGGTCTCTGCCACTCTGCCTCTGTCTCTCTGTCGTTGTCTCTCGGCCTCTCTCTCTCTCTCTGTGTGTCTCTCTCTCTCTGTGTGTCTCTCTCGGTCTCTGCCACTCTGCCTCTGTCTCTCTGTCGTTGTCTCTCGGCCTCTCTCTCTCTGTGTGTCTCTCTCGGTCTCTGCCACTCTGCCTCTGTCTCTCTGTCGTTGTCTCTCGGCCTCTCTCTCGCTCTCTCTCTGTGTGTCTCTCTCGGTCTCTGCCACTCTGCCTCTGTCTCTCTGTCGTTGTCTCTCGGCCTCTCTCTCTCTGTGTGTCTCTCTCTCTCTCTGTGTCTCTCTCGGTCTCTGCCACTCTGCCTCTGTCTCTGTCGTTGTCTCTCGGCCTCTCTCTCGCTCTCTCTCTCTGTCCCTCTGCCTTTCTCTGTGTGAATCCCAGGACACCAAGCTGAAGAACATGGGCTCGTGGGCCAGCCTGATCCAGCGGCCCCAGTCCACCACCTCCACCTCCTCCTTCCGCTCCTCCAGCGACAGCTTCGAGCAGTTCCGCCGTGTGGCGCTGGAGAAGGAGGAGCGGGAGAGGCAGCTGAAGGCGCAGGCTGAGCAGGCGCGCAGGGAGCAGGAGAAGCTGCGGTAAGAGCGGCGGGGGGAGTCCAGCGGTCTCAGGGCGCTCTCGCCCCTCGTAGCTTAGGGTGGATTTGGTTTTGGATAAGCAGCTGATTTGTCATGATGTTGCACTTTGACCTTGATTTGTTTTGTGCCCACACTGTGGTACTTAAAGCAATATCAATGTAAACAATAAGGGAGCCTTAGCTAAATCGGATTTGGTCCAAAGAGTTGGTAGAAACCAGCCGTGGTCCTGCGTCTAGCTTGGTTGAGTATGGTTTTAAAGGTGCAGCTTATAGAGTCTAGTGGGAGGGTATATCATATTCAAGTATGTTTTAGTTAATGTATAATCTAGTAGCTTCACTGTGAAAAGAGGAAAGGAAGTGAAATCAAAGCTTTTTCATTTATGACTCCAACTAACAAAAGTTTAAGTTTATGTTATTTGTGCTGCAGTGCTCAGCCTGCACAAGCCCGAGCAGGCTGCAGTTCACTTAGAGGCCAAAGGGGCCAGTAATGAGAAGGAATTTAGGATTCCTACTCAAAGGTCCTTCGCTGCATGGGAAACTGAAGGATGGAGAAGGTGTATCGTTTCATGGCGGATGTGGCTTCACCTGTCACTCCCGCTTCGTCGTCCGCTCACCACCCGTCCCCTCCCTCAGCAGCGGTAGCCGCGACGATGAGGACACCGCGGAGCCGGCCCGCCGCTCGAAGGACGACACGCACCGCCGGCAGGAGCAACAGCCGTCACCGCTCGCCCCCACGCCGCCCGCCTCCACCCCTCCCACCCGCTCTCCGCAGCCCGCCCCCAGCCAGCCCCCGGCCACGCCCCCGGCCCCGCCCTCGGCTGCCGCGCAGACCGCCCTCGACCAGCAGAGGGAGATGGCGCGGCGCCGGGAGCAGGAGCGGCGCAGGCGCGAAGCGGTGAGTGTCGACACGCGACGGCCTTTTACGCACGCCGGTGGTCGGTCGGGGCTGGAAACGGTCCACGTGATTAATGTGGACCGTAAACGTAGATTAGTGTAGATTAATGCCAGCAGTCCCGACCATTGGTTTATCGCCTTGTGAGGAACCCCCTGGGTTCACCGGATCCCTCCACATGCATTCCCCGGACGTAGGCCCACAATGGATTCTTTCAACAACTAGGAAAACTCGCATGGAACACGTATGAACCACGAATACCACCCTAAAGATGTTAATCTCAGGGCAAAGAATATCAGCAGAGCAAGGAATTATAATTCTAAATATTTGTTTCTTAGAAGTAGTAGTTTATTACTTACTGACGGAAGTAAGTTCATTCAAAGTTCAGTTTTGTCTGTTTCTTCCAAATAGATGGGCCCTCTATGTTGGCCTCCGTGTTACTATCCATTGTGTGACACTATCTCCCATTGTCTGTCCTCTCCCATTATGTTTCCTCTCCCATTATCTGTGTCTAATTCATCACCACCAACAGTAAATCAAAACACAGCGGGCGGGGCTCTGGGGATACCTTCCAGTTATTAACATACAAAAAGGGGCAACCCCAGATATTCTATTTGGTGACCCTTATACAAAATAAGGCAGATCAAACTGACGACACCCCTCTAGGGTTCAACAGATGGTGGGGTGTGCTGCATGGGTAAATGGCACCCACACAGGTTGCTCTGTGGGGGATCTGTTGTTGGACTGTGAGACAAAAGAAAGGCCATTTGGTGATGATAACAACCGCTCACTCGCTCGTTTGCTCGATCCCTTAAGAGCAGTAGGGGGTTAGAGACAGGTCTGGCAAGGAGGAGGAGGACAAGATGAAGGCAAGACCACATCAATTGTTCGATCAACTCCTTAAGAGTAGTGAGGGGTAAGTGACAGATGTTTGGCAGAAAAGGGTAGAAAACCAGGATGTAGACAAGACAGTTTTACTGTTTGATCAACTAACACCGGGGATCCGAGACAGAGTTCTGGCAGGGCGGGAGAGAAAAAGAAAAGCGAGGGGAGACCACATTAAGGCCCAATCCCATTTCTACCCCTTACCCCTTCCCCTTACCCCTCCCCCTTGTTTTGAAGGGGTAAGGGGTAGAAATGGGATTGGGCCTGACTGTTTAGCGATTAATACATTCTTCTTCATTCCTCCGTTTGAGACTTCTAAATCTCATCGATCCTAGTATTCACTGTTACATGAATTACTTCTGAGGTACTTCTTCATGCCTTTTAATGCAGGTGAAACGTGAGTGAGGGAGAATTGTATAATTGTGTGTTGTTTCCATGTCTGTAAATGCATTTCATGAATATCAATAGCCCCCTCCGCCTCCACCAAACTCTTCAGGCTTGATCGATAACAACAGAGACCATAACCAAACAAACGTTTTCAAAGACTACTCCTCTTTGCGAGAGGCCAGGGTGGAGGTTATGCAGGCTACAGCTGTCCCTTAAACCACTCCAGTGGCATCATCTTGTTGTTTTTCTTCCAGATGGCTGACACCATTGACATCAACTTCCAGAGCGAACTCATGGCCATTTTTGAAGAGAACCTGTTCTGAGGGCGAAGGCGCGCCGGACACTGGTGGCTTTTTTTTCTCAGTTCCTGGCGGAAAACATGCAAATAGACTTACTTCTACTACATATGCTCTATCGCTGCTCACCTGTACACACGCACACGCACACACACACACACACACACACACACACACACACACACACCCGATGGAGGCGGCCCCTTTCTCTCTCAGTAGGGGGGATGACTAGCCATGCGTCCTATATACGGGGGGCCGTGAAGCTATAAAGCCCACCACCCTGAGGGCTGCCAGATGCGTTTGTCTGGCTTGTGTACCCGGTTTATTTTCGGGTTGTGCGCTTCCAGATACGTCGACGATAAGGACAGACGTGCACGGGAACCCTCCCGCCCCCTCGCGATCTAAGTGATGAAATGAAGGGGGGGGGGGGGGCTGACCAAACAGATGAACAAGACTTAAATTGGGCAGATTGCTATGTTCTGTCTCTTTCCTTTTCTAATCTTTGTCCCTTTTATTTTTTTCCCCTTTCTAATTTTTATTTTACCCAGCTTAGGGTTTTATGGTGTGGGGTCAGGGACGGTCTGGTTAAAGGGTTCCACCTGGAGAGGGTCCGGTTAAAGGGGTCCACCAGGGAGAGTCCACCAGGGAGGGTCCGGTTAAAGGGGTCCACCTTGGAGAGTCCACCAGGGAGGGTCTGGTTAAAGGGGTCCACCTGGGAGAGTCCACCTGGGAGGGTCACATTAAAGGGGTCCACCTGGGAGAGTCCACCTGGGAGGGTCACATTAAAGGGGTCCGCCTCGGAGGTCTCAGTAAGTGTCCTCTCATAACATCATGAGAACCGACCCCATCCCCCCCCATGAACATCACCTTGGCAAAGAGGCTTTCTTCCTCTCCCTCCCTCTTCCTCTGCCTCTGAAAGCCCCTCCCATCAGTGGCGAAGGTTATCAGAGGATGGCCAGGGGAAGAGAGAACGGGGTGGGTTTAAAAAGGTGTGAGAATGTGTCCTTTGCCTTAGAGCTTCGGCCTGTAAACTAAAAAGAATTTCCCCCAGACAACTATACATTATAAATATATATATAAATAGATACATGAATATATATTATATACGACAAAAAAAGATCAGTTCAAAAAAAAAAATAGAAAAAAAGAAAAGGAGGAACACCAGAAGAATTAGATTTGTTGTGAGCTAAGCTTTTCTGTGCTCATCTCAGAGCTTTGGTTTTGGTTTTTTTCTAGAATTTACTGTAAAGATCATTTGTATGGTTCTACCGAAAGGATTGTTTTTATCTTACACTCGTTCTCTTGTATGCTTTCCGTCTTTTTCTCAACTTTATGCCAAAACCAATCTATTGAGTGCTGAAAAAGTGTATTCAAAATGTGTGTTACACATAAAATTCATCCTCTTTTAACTTTATATTAAAGACAATTTAAGGTTTTTGTTCTATTTAATTTGACCTCATCCCTGTTTAAAATCATATGCCTTTTTAATGGGGGCGCCATTGTTCAGTCAAGACAACAAACTACTGCACTTAGCTGTCTACTTAACTTCTGTTCTTTTCTTCTTAGAATATTTTAGCTTCACCGTATTTAAGTTGCATTTTTTTAATAAGATTGTATGTTTCTGAGTCACATCTTCATCACCACTACCACCACAGCAACCATGGTCGTAAGAGACTTCTTGAACTGTTTTCATCCCTCATTCATGTTCGTTTTTTTATTTTGTGTGTGTGCGCGTGTGTGTGCGTGTTTTATGTCCATGCTATCAGTCAAGGATTTCTGTGTGCCATGTGTTTTTGGAAGGGAGGGGATTTTATCCCATGTTATTTTGGTTGGCCCAGACATCCATCAGTTTATTTGGTTCTTTTGTTCTCATTCTTTCATTCATTTATTTTCCCTTTTCCCATATTTGATCGTTTTGAGTCGCCCCTCCTTTGTAAATGCTTTTTGATTTTTGTTTCTTCTTTGAACAACATGTGGTATGTTAGTGTGGGAGGTATTGAGGTCAATAGATTTATTCTGTTTTGATTATGGAGTAAAACATCTTTTTTTAAGAAAAGTATTAAAATAATATTTAAAAATTACTTGTATTTCCCTTTGTTGTTGTGGCTTTGGTAGATTAAATTCACACTATCAAAGTTACTTTCAAAATGATTCATAAATGTTAACATGAAGGCATACAAACCCTATTTATTCATAGTCAAAGATTTGTGACTGAATTGAATTCTAATATAAATATACACCATCGCAATTACAAAGAAAGTTAAAAGACTGACATACCATTGCCTATGTTTTATGTTTACATAATTATACATCCTATCTTACACATGTGATCTGGCTTGTAAAAATACTGATTCATTATGATGAAAGTTTTACTTTAAGCCAGGAGAGGGAGCCAATGAGCTGATAAATGTATTATCACGAAATTGGCAAACGGGACCTCAATATAGGTACCGTGATTCCTTTGCTGCTATATTTAATCAGAGTATCCCACACTTTTTGAATAATATAATATTTTAAACGATAGTTGGGTGGAACAGAGTATACTGACATCTGCTTCTTTAGAAGGGTTCAAACCTTTCCCACAGCTATTTGGCGGACCACAACACAAACATCACTGTATTTGACTGTCAAATAAGATGAATTGCCATTGTGGTTTTGCATGTCGCATTAGCTTTATAATTGAGTGAAGTCAAGAAAAGGCCCTCAAACATGATGCAGGAGGCAGCAGTTCTCCATAACGGCTGTTGTGGAGAATGGATCCTAACGAAAGTATAACTTAATTCTATAACTCTTTACTTTATTGCCAGTTTAATATGCTTTTTACAAAGTCACCTTGCATCCAAAGTTAACTCCCTTCCTTTCTCAGATCGAAAGGTGTTATGTTTGTTTGCATTTGCATCACCACTGATAACCTATTGTGGTTTTACCTTTTGCCTCCTTATAACAAACATAAACCAGTGAGAACCCCTTTTTGGTCTGTGTTCCTTTGTATCCTAGTGCCCATTGTGACTATGACACTCTGAACATTCATTGCCTCTTGGAAGACGCGTGGTTCTTGCTGCCTGTGTGTCTTTCCATGATCGCGCTCCATTGAATCAAACACTTGGCTGTAAACAAGTGTGCCAAAGGAAATCATTTTTCATCAGAGCCAATGAAAGACCAACCAGGGGCCGGACAAAGGGAAGTTTGGGTTTCCCTTGGCTTTGAAGGCCTCCTGGGCACTTGCTCATTCTTCTTTGGATGGCCTTTGTCTAAAGCTGGTAGTGGGATACTACTTTTATTCAGTGCTGTCGTGTCAGTTACAGTACAATATTGCAGGGACGTACTGCTCTGTGATCAAACCATCAGCGGAGCAGTGTCTCCTGGCTTCACTTAAACAGCCATTATATCATCTGGCAAAATGAACTCCTTGTTACAATTCTACCGAAGAGCATTTAGCATGTGCGTGACCTTCCATGAACGCTAACCAAACTTCCAAAGGAAGGAAGTTTGACTGAGGGAAAGAGAAACAGCAAAGATAGTTTGACCACTGACCATTGATGATCTTAAAGTTTGTTAAGCGGAAGAGAAAGAAAAAAGTATGTGGGCTATGACTGAAGACCGCAACAAGAGCACCATCCTCAACATAATGAAAACTAATGTTCCTGTAATAAAAATAAAATGTCCAAAACTGGAACATCTTGCTGTTTGGACATCTATGTAACCACTGACTGGATCTGTGTTGTCATCAACGACTCTTGCGTTGTGTTTCTTGGACAAGGCACACTTGTAAATGCATGACCGCAAGCCCACTTGGCATTACAGGACCCTGGTTACACAACTAGTTGTGCTGCAGCTGGATGGATACCATTAACAGACCTAATCCAAGTAAACAAAAGGTACAAACATGCTCTTCTCATATCCGGTGTATGTATGAAAGAACAAGGTCACAGCGTTGCTATGACCGTCAATGTTCACACATGTCGCTGTTGTTTTGTGTGGCCTTGGGAGAGACCTCCATGTTTCCTCAAACTCAACAAGCAAGTTGATGTCAGAGTTGGGATGATGGTAGTTGTGTGTGTGCGTGTGTGTGTGTGTGTGTGTGTGTGTGTGTGTGTGTGTGTGTGTGTGTGTGTGTGTGTGTGTGTGTGTGTGTGTGTGTGTGTGTGTGTGTGTGTGTTTTTGGGGGATGAGAGGGAGGAACGGTACAAGTCGTTGAGTCATCAAGGACTTTGCTAAATGGATGCCAGATGATCCTAAGGAATTCCACATGTGATAAAGGCATACTTGGTGACAAAGTGTCATTTCCACACACTTTGGCTCATCTGGGAGAGCAAAACACACAGACACACACACATTTGCTGACATGCATTTCCATTCGCCCACATCCAAGAGGTTTTATAGTGCACACATTGATCTACAGGGATCTCTTAATTCGTTCCCTTCAATCGGGCTGTTCCCTAAGTCCCAAGTCTGCCAACACCAGCACACATTACATTGCATCTACCCCTCGGTCTCTGTCTCCTTCGCTACAGGTCAAATCCATTCCTAACAACGTCTTATCCGGTCCGCTCACACGCATATGGGCCATGGTGCGATCTGCAGCCAGCCTGCCCTGTATCTCTTGGTAGATGGGGGACAGAGGTATATCTCCCTGTGCTGCTGCTGCTGCTGCTCCGTGGCCTTGGGCTTTCATAAATACCGATTCCCTCGCATTCTTTTTGCAATGAGAGAGTCAACATGTTTTGGTGGTGGTGGTGTTTCGCTATAGAAACCTCTTGTGTTTGGACGCTAAACATCACGGGCTGAGATGTGGCATGCACCCAGGGGCGGATCTAGCCATTTTGGGGCCCTAGGCAAAATATAGACATGGGGCCCTAATTTTTGAAACACGTACACAAAACAAATAACCATCCCAATACTCTTAGAATCGCAATAAACCCATAGTGCACTGCCACTCAACTCTCCACAGTAAAATCAGTTTCAGATATATATATTTTTTTTTTCAGGTTTTTTTTTTTTTTTTTTGGTTGGGGCCCTAGGCACTTGCCTAGGTTTGCCTAATGGAAGATCCGCCACTGCATGCACCAGTCATACAGCGAAGATGTTTTGGGGGACTATGGGAAGTTACGTGTGTGTGTGTGTGTGTGTGGGTGTGTGTGTGTGGGTGTGTGTGTGGGTGCGTGCGTGCGCGCTTATGTCATACAACACGCCCCATACGGAAAGTAAATGTAGACTCACCGCTCCTCGCGTGTGCTCACCTCCGCCAACTCAGCCACTCACATAAACGGGAAAGATCCTCTCTGTCGTTACCCCCACCACTTCTTCCCCGCATTTACCCCATCTGTCTGTTGCCCCTGTCCCGCCTTTCATTCCCTCTATCGCTCTCTGAGTCACGTTTTAATGAAAGATAATGTTGACCTAATCGGAAGGTCTCCGAGGTTCCATAAACACTATTGCATCAACCTAAAAGCAAACAGGCAGGCCTTTGTCTCTTTACAGCCGTCCCAAGACCCATGGAGGCCTATTTCCCTGACAAAAGATTTAAACCAACCGCCTTCCTTTGTATGCGCAATCACATCGGCGTCATTCACTCTGACTTTCAGCATCATTTTCAACGGACCCATCGATTATTTATTTACAGGTTGAAACCACCATTCCCCTGCCAGAATCGTTTACATTGGAGCCTCTATTAACCTGCCTGACACATTGTGTCCCGCTAGGCTGCATTAACGATTTACAGTGAAAAAAAAGAAGAAGTAAAAAGTGGTGCCGAATTTCAATTCATACCTTGTCACTCATATTTCAATCTTAACGCCTATTGGCTCTTCCTTCGTGCACGGGCGGGAGGGGGTGTTGGGGGCGGGTACCACTCGCTCAGGTTGAGCGGATCAGACCGAAACCCTTTATCGTGCGAGCTCGTGTTCTCCCGTCGCCGCCGCCGCCGCGCCCTTTCTCAGTGGTTCAGCCACTCTGCTCAGTGCTCACCGCCACAGGTAGGCTACGACCGGGGAGCCTTAAAGGGAACACACGGTGGAATAAACCACTTTTGTTGGTGGAAGACGGACCCTTTTAGAAACATCTGGAATGGAGAAGCACTAGTAATAGAGCAGCAGTAAGTAAAACAATCCGTTGGCTTTTTCCTACACGAGTTCCTTTGTTTAAACTGTTTTTAGAGAGTATCGTAGATAGGCTAATGAGTGAGTGAGGCAACAAAAATGGGAGCCACTTTATCCTACTTGCCATGGACCGACTCGCTCTTTTTTTAAAACAACTTTTAAGTAAAGCAAAAGAGCCGATTCAAAAAGAGAGCGGTTGTTGTGTTGTTTGACAAAACTGAACAAATGGTGATTTGGATTCTGGATGAAATCCAACGAAACAAAAACAATTCAAATCTGTTTTCTGGCGCGTTGTCCTTGTCTGACGGGTCAGCTTGCGGTGGGAGCCGCCGCGTCTCAAGGTCCTGGGATAGGAGCTCTCTGCTGCCTGATCACCTACATGTAACCTGCACTTTTTGTTTAGACTTGAACGTGCTGCTCCGCGTTCCCAAGTCAAGTCTTGTTTCACGTTTCGTCAACCTGTTATCTTTAACACAACTATAGGGCCTGCTCCCCGCCACCACCTGCAGCAATCTGACCTTAGGCAAGCCCTTTTTTTAGTCACTCACAGTAGTGGAGTCTTCCAGTCTTAATCCTAGCCTGTTCTGAAATTACCTGCATGACACATTACTGTCAATGGATATTGGTGTATGACGTAGACCTTGACCTAAAGCAATTTGTATATCCTCAACGACTCGTTTTGTGAAACCTTTTTTTAGGGGTCCAAGCCAACAGGTTGGATCCCTATTGTTTTTGTAAGGATTATTATTCCTATACTTGCCCCCCTAAAAGTGATACCACAGCCCAAACCGTAAATGGTGCCGACACGCGAATTGCATGACTAGATCCAGATCTGTTCGGACTAAGCAGACGACAAAATCCAGACCTGCCGGCCACTAGGTGGCGCTATACCAAGGAATACGCGTTTGGGGCTATAACTCCCACACCGAACCTCCCACATTCAAAACTTTATACACACAGATGCACTGGAGTCTGCTGCATCTTTTGGCATAGGCCACGCCCATTTGCGTCTATGAATATTTTTCGCAAAATCGCAAAAACCGCAAAACAGTTTTTTCCCTACTCCTCCCACATTTTTTGACCAATCAACACCAAACTTTGCACACGACATCTTCAGACGCACACGCAAAGAAATTATCGGACAGTTTTTTGATCCGACCGTCGACGACGAAACGGTAGCGTTTTGAATATTGGTATATTAGCTAAATTAGACGTGGAAAATCAAAAATCCAGAAAAATCCAAAAGTAGACATCGGAACGAGTCCAAATTTTACAGACATTTTGGTGCTAACCTTAATGTCGTTCAATAAAATTTTTGGAATATTTCGCCATTAGGGGGCGCAATAAACGAGGAAATTGTATATCTTCTTATTGGCCAAAGGAATGTTCTTCAAACTCAAAGGAAACCATCAAGGGGCAAACCTGAGTCTATATAAAAAATATGGCCAAGAATTATTAATGTGGGCGGGAGTTATTTGGCAAAGGAAAATTGTCTTTGGAAAATTTCGCCACAAGGGGTCGCAAATAAACGACGAAATAATATATCTCCTAACTGGGCAATGGAATGTTCTGAAAACGCGTTTTGGGCTATAACTCCCACACCGAAGCTCCCACAGTCAAAACCTTTATATCCACAGATTCACTGGAGTCAGCTGCATCTTTTGGCATACGCTGTTTCTCAATTTTTGAACACATGCTTCGCGTTGTGCCGGCGAAATGCACACTTCTTGGACCCCTGCATAACTGCTTGCAGTTCTAGTTATTATACTTCCTTCCCTAAAAGTGGGCCCACACCCCAAACCGTAAATGGTGCGGACACGCCAATTGCATGACTAGATCCATGTCTGTGATGTGTACGCAGACGACAAAATCCGGACACGCCGGTCACTAGGTGGCGCTATACCAAGGAATACGCGTTTGGGGCTATAACTCCCACACCGAACCTCACAGAGTCCAAAAACTTGTACACACAGATGCACTAGAGTCTGCTGCATCTTTTGGCCTAGGCCACGCCCATTTGCGTCTGTGAATATTTTTCGCTAAATCGCGAAAACCGCAAAACAGTTTTTTCCCTACTCCTCCCACAGTTCTTGACCAATCAACACCAAACTTTGCACATGACATCTTCAGACGCACACGCAAAGGAATCATCAACAGTTTTTTGATCCGACCTTCGACGACGAAACGGTAGCGCTTTGAATATTGGTTTATTAGCTAAATTAGACGTGGAATATCAAAAATCCAAAGAAATCCAAAATTATACATCGGATCGAGTCCAAATTTTACACACATGTTGGTGCTAACCTTACTGTCGTTCGATAAAAAATTCGGAAAATTTCGCCATTAGGGGGCGCAATAAACGAGGAAATTGTATATCTTCTACAAAATTTTGCCGCGAAAACGCTTCACTGACTTCTCGCTACTCCTACCACAGTCAAATCCTTTGTATCCACAGGTTCAGGGTAGCGTTTGGAACACAAGCTTCGCTTTGTGCCGGCGAAACGCACATTTCTTGTCGCGTTGTGCCGGCGAAATGCACACTTCTTGGACCCCTGCATAACTGCTTGCAGTTCTAGTTATTAGGGGTCCAAGCCAACAGGTTGGATCCCTATTGTTTTTGTAAGGATTTTTCTTTTTATTATACTTCCCGCCTTGAAAGTGGGTCCACAGCCCAAACCGTAAATGGTGCACACGCGCCAATTACATGACTAGAACCAGGTCCGGCACCGCTACTCAGATAACCAAATCCAGACATGCCGGCCACTAGGTGGCGCTATACCAAGGAGAAACACGTTTGGGGCTATAACTCCCACACCGAACCTCCTAGAGTCCAAAAACTTGTACACACAGATGCACTGGAGTCTGCTGCATCTTTTGGCCTAGGCCCCGCCCATTTGCGTCTATGAATATTTTTCGCTAAATCGCGAAAACCGCAAAACTGTTTTTTCGCTACTCCTCCCACATTTTTCGCCCGATCAACACCAAACTTTGCACACGACATCGTCAGACGCACACAAAAAATAAATTTCGAACACTTTTTTGATCCGACCTTCGACAACGAATCGGTAGCGCTTGGAATATTGGTATATTAGCTAAATTAGACGTGGAAAATTAAAAATCCAAAAAATCCAAAATTAGACATTGGATCGAGTCCAAATTCTACACACATGTCAGTGCTAACCTTAATGACGTTGGATAAAAATTTCGGAAAATTTCGCCATTAGGGGGCGCAATAAACGAGGAAATTGTATATCTTCGACAAAATTTCGCCGCGAAAACGCAACACTGACTTCTCGCTACTCCTACCACAGTCAAATCCTTTGTATCCACAGGTTCAGGGTAGCGTTTTGAACACATGCTTCGCGTTGTGCCGGCGAAATGCACATTTCTTGTCGCGTTGTGCCGGCGAAATGCACACTTCTTGGACCCCTGCATAACTGCTTGCAGTTCTAGTTATTATTATACTTCCTTCCCTAAAAGTGGGGCCACACCCCAAACCGTAAATGGTGCGGACACGCCAATTGCATGACTAGATCCAGGTCTGTGATGTGTACGCAGACGACAAAATCCGGACACGCCGGTCACTAGGTGGCGCTATACCAAGGAATACGCGTTTGGGGCTATAACTCCCACACCGAACCTCCCACAGTCAAAAACGTTATACCCACAGATGCACTGGAGTCTGCTGCATCTTTTGGGCTAGGCCACGCCCATTTGCGTCTATGAATATTTTTCGCTAAATCGCGAAAACCGCAAAACAGTTTTTTCCCTACTCCTCCCACATTTCTTGACCAATCAACACCAAACTTTGCACACGACATCTTCCGACGCACACGCAAAGGAATCATCAACAGTTTTTTTATCCGACCTTCGACGACGAAACGGGAGCGTTTTGAATATTTGTTTATTGGCTACGTTTTACGTCGAAACGCAAAAATTCAAAGAATACCAAAAGTAGACGTCGGATCAAGTCCAGATTTTAGACACATGTCGGTGCTACCCTTAATGGCGTTCAGTAAAGAATTCGGAATATTTCGCCATTAGGGGGCGCAATAAACGAGGAAATTGTATATTTTCTAATTGGCCCAAGGAATGTTCTTCAAACTATAAGGGAACCATCAAGGGGCAAACCCGAGTCTATATAAAAAATATGGCCAAGAATTATTAATGTGGGCGGGAGTTATTTGGCAAAGGAAAATTGTCTTTGGAAAATTTCGCCAACAGGGCGGCGCCAAAAAACGACG
Source organism: Gadus chalcogrammus (assembly GCF_026213295.1). Classification (NCBI taxonomy): domain Eukaryota; kingdom Metazoa; phylum Chordata; class Actinopteri; order Gadiformes; family Gadidae; genus Gadus; species Gadus chalcogrammus. The sequence continues at coordinate 20,310,350 of NC_079414.1, read as the reverse complement.
AAATAATATATCTCCTATTTGGCCAATGGAATGTTCTGAAAACGCGTTTTAGGCTATAACTCCCACACCGAAGCTCCCACAGTCGAAAACGTTATACGCACAGATTCACTGGAGTCAGCTGCATCTTTTGGCATAGGCCAGGCCCATTTGCGTCAGTATTTTCTTTATGCAAAATCGCAAAAACAGCTAAACTGCCTTTTCGCTACTCCTCCCACATTTCTTGCCCAATTGACACCAAACTTTGCACACGACATCTTCAGACGCACACTACAAGAAATCAGCAAAACTATTTTGATCCGACCATCGTTGACGAAACGGTAGCGTTTTGAATATATGTTTTGCGTTGCAAATCAGTAAAAACTATTTTGATCCAACCGTCGACGACTAAACGGTAGCGGAAAATGCGTTTGGGGCCGAAACTCCCACACTGAACCTCTCACAGTCAAAACCTTTATATCCACAGGTTGTTCACGGTAGCGTTTTGAATACTTGGTTCGCGTTGTGCCGGCGAAATGCACATTTCTTGTCGCGTTGTGCCGGCGAAATGCACACTTCTTGGACCCCTGCATAACTGCTTGCAGTTCTAGTTCTTTTTCTTTTTTGCGTAAAGGAGGTTGACCACCCTCGTTGACGCGATACACACACACACACACACACACACACACACACACACACACACACACACACACACACACACACACACACACACACACACACACACACACACACACACAGGGCCGTCGATAAGGGGTGAAAGGTGATGACGATTCAGGGGGCCCACAGCCCAGGGGGGGCTGTGGGCCCCCTGAATTTAATTCTAAATTATCATTATATCACCAGCCCATAGTACTTCCATAGTACACCCCCCCCCCCCCCCCCCCCCCCTCAACAATTGCTTTCCCCGGTCAACAATGTGCTCCTTCCACCCCCCCGTCAACAATTCAGCGCAGGGGGGCCCATCAGTAAATCTTGTCTAGGGCCCAGGAATTGTAGCAACGGCCCTGCACACACACACACACACACACACACACACACACACACACACACACACACACACACACACACACACACACACACACACACACACACACACACACAGTTCTCTTATTAAAGCATTTCATATGCCCATTATATGCTATGTTTGCTTCGTGTTGTTTTACTCAACATTTTTTGAGTAACATGTGCCAGTTCGTTTTTTAAACCAGGTGCATTCTCCTGAAGTTACTGGCTGGATGTTGACGCTTGAACATGGTTTTGTCGGTGAAGGAAGTTTGTTTTCTGAAGACCTACCAATGTGTACCTAGTATTGTCATAGCCTTACACCCTGAGTCGGCCTCCTGATCTCAAGCTGTATAGTGTTGAGTCCTACTTTAGTTTCCAGTAGAAACAAGGGATGGTTCAATACCCTTTGCAACTGGTACAATTGTAACATTGTTAAAAGAACATGCAGAGACCAATAGAGCAGAGATTGCTGTTGTAAAGTTGAGCTCTTGGCTTTGTTTTGGAGGGAGTGGGAGAAGACAGGCGGGCGTGTCTCTGGTAATGAGCGGGTTGAGAGCAAACCTGTGTTTACTGATGCAACTCACTCCATTTACACACAACTCGTGGATCATATATATGATGAATTCACAGCTACAGACAAATGCATCGTTTGACTCTATGTTGGTTAGGCCGTGTCTCACCAACATGTGGTGATCTGGTGTTGGGCTATCTTTGAGAGGCAACTGGATGCAAATTAAATATACATTATGGCAAATTAAGAAGAGCTAGGTGTAGGGCTATGATAAAACAAAAACAAGAGGCACCTCTTCAAATATGTTGAAATTACTTTTCTATCCAGTCAAGCATGCCAAATCGGTCGGTACACTAGCTGCATGGAGGATATTCTGGAAGTGATAACTAGTTGGTGTATAGACCGGCGGTGTGCCAAACTGGATTTGGCTGAATGAGTCAAACCAGCCAATCAAGTATCGCACACCAGTCGATACACTAGCTACATGGTGGATATTCCAGAAATGATAACCAGTTTAGGCTTTACCAACTTGGACCTTTCACCATATGTTTGGTGTATTGAAAGCAAATGTCTTATTCATAAAGTGAGCACGAACGTTTAATCTTTTATGTGGTTATAAAATTACCCCTAATTATACATTTTATAACCCCATCAGTACTGTTTATGCTCCTGTTTCCTCTGCGATCCATTAAACACGTGCATGACTAGTCAGGGGGGTGTTTGTTAAAACCAACCTTCGGCACAGTCGAAGGCAGCGTGCTGCTCTTTGACAGCGACATCCTGTAAAGGAGTGCTATGATGAAGCAACAAAGGAAATGAGTAAAAAAGTGCTAGCTGCCCCATTTGGTTATCTCGGGACCCATTTCCACAAGATGTCTGTGGGGTGTGAGACTGCATGTTCATTCAGATTTCTGGATGCAAATTAGCAGATGGGGATGTTGCTTTGGCTTATACCATCTTTTTCACACAGACGGATGTTTCAAGGGAGCGGCATGTTTGAGAATAACGGCAGCAAATGTACTTGGTTAGACACTACACAACAGGAGGTTTTTTTCATTCAGGTTCAGGTAGAGCCGCTATTATGCCTGGGTGATATGGCTGAAAGACATATCGTGATATAACTCGATCATATTGATCGATATCGATAACTAGTCCAAAAAAAAATGAGACTAGGAATTACCATTCTGGATTTAAACACTTCCGTATAGCACTTAATATGACCTTCCACTGTTCTTCATTGATAAATACTCAAATGTCGATACAACAATGAAAAACACTTATTGTTGTAATATTGTAAATAAGTATGGAACCGTGTTTGTGTAACAAACCCAGCTGCTAGATTTGGTGGTCCAGTCTCTTATCGCTATGTATATTGAACATGTTTTATATTGATATTGATCAAAAGTCTATCACAATACCATAATTTAATGATTTATTGCCCAGGAATAGCTGTTATCAATCCTTTTCCTGTCCTAACGATAGATTAACAGTAAGCATCCAGAGGGTGTTTCCCTGGACACTTTGTTTCCCTTGCCTTTCCACTCAGATCAGTGGCAGGAATGTTATTGCTCTGCCTCAGCACAAACATTTCAGGATCATGTCTCTTGTTGCGGCTTTGGTCTCCAGGAGTGTGTTCACACATGAGCAGTGAGCACTAGTCCACTTAGTCACAGGCCTGATAGAGTTCAGGCATAGTGCCTGAATTCAGGCTTGAGCTCGGCCATGTAGGTTGTCAAGAAAAGTGAAAATAGGTGAGCGGTGCCTTTTAAAATGTCTAGTCAACACGTCAACCTACCTGACCTTTTGATTGACATGTCTGCCGCCAACTAGGCGTCGTCTATATAAGGAAGTCTTTTGCCTTTGTATGTTTGCACTGAGGATGGTCTGAATGGGACTGAAAACGTTAGATTACACATGTGTGTGCAAAACACCATGCCCTAGGGATATTATGTTTATTAAATGTTAAGGTGTCTTCCTTTCAATACCATTGAATTAAAGGGTGATGATTGCTTAACCGCCGGTGTGCTCCAATAAGATGGAGATGGCATGTAACGACCAGCGAGCATGTCATATTCTCCAGGTTGAAGAGGGGATGGAACAAAAGGGCGCTCAAAATAGGTGTTAACGCAAGGTCGGTTTGCTTAATGACGACAAGTATCCTGAATGGAACCGGCTCAAGAACCAGATTTACAAGCTGTATGTGGGCCTGACTGATCAAATATTAGTCATGTTATTAGTCCAGCGATTTTAAGTGTGTGTGTGTGTGTGTGTGTGTGTGTGTGTGTGTGTGTGTGTGTGTGTGTGTGTGTGTGTGTGTGTGTGTGTGTGTGTGTGTGTGTGTGTGTGTGTGTGTGTGTGTGTGTGTGTGTGTGTGTGTGTCATAACTGGATTGTGTAATTGCGAGGCGTTTCTCTGGCTGTACTCAGCCTTCTGAATAAATGCATTGGTACTTTTACAGGATTACAAGAACTACACCATGGGGGATTGTGGCCATGGCAAGTTTACTGTAAGCATTGGTTTTCAGGGACAGTGCTAAAACAAGGGTTGGGCCTTGTTTGACTCGTTTATAGGTGGTTTGTTGTCAGAATGTGTGTGTGTGTGTGTGACTGTGTGTGTGTTATTTTTTACCTCATTTTACACTTAAAGACTTTTAAATGTATAAGGAGATGGTATCGCGTAGTGTTTTTATCACAGGAATATCCACAGCAGTTTTGGACTCTCAATGGGCTTCAGGAAAGAACCACTATCTTTTCCTTGATTCAATGTTACTTTTCTGTGTACAAAAGTTGTACGAGTGTGGAACATTAGATTCTGCAAATGGTTTTAAGTACAGGAAACTGTCCTAAATAGTGCATATAACAGCTGCATCCCGCCAGTTCATAATTGAACACGTGCGCAGATGCGAATGTGAGTTTGAGTCCTACTTTCAGAAATATATAAAAAAAATCAATGCATAATATTTAGTAGCGGTATCGGAGCACCTGTTCTTTTTCATGGAATAGAAATTGTTTGACAATACAATTTATTCTTTTCCTTTGCTCTGTCCACTGTATGCGTCTTGTAGAAAGGTCAAAACCATACATTGTGTACATTGTATCTAAGAGAAAATTATAAAACACAAAAGTGTTTCTTGCATGAAGCTCCATGTCTGAGGACGACTCAGTAAAACAAAAGTGATGGCTTTCCTTCTAAAAAAAAATGCATCTTTCCCCTCAGGTATACCGGGAAGGTCCAGAGTCTCAGACCAGCCAACACCAAAGGCTTATCCTCAACTCCTGCATCCTCGCTTCCTACCATACAATGGTGTGCCGGTGTTCCACCTAGATAGGGTCACTATCTAAAAACCTCCCCCGTCAAACCCTACCCTTTCTGAGGTCGGACCGGCCTCCACAGGGCCTGCCTGGGCCACTCTCTCCCCGCCTTAATCCCATTTCTCTCAGCTCAGCCTCCCCCCACCCCCCCTTCAGCACATCATGTTGATGGACAGGACTGAGGGGGACGTCAGCGGTTGCTACTACAACCGCTCGGTCAAGTTCTTCTACGAAGCGAGCGGCAAGAACATCAGCGACCACTGGCGTAGTCGGGACTACGTCATCGTCAGCCTGGGCATGTTGGTGTGCTTCATCGTCATCCTCTCCAACTTGTTGGTCATGTTAGCCATCTTCGTCAACCGCCGCTTCCACTTCCCCATCTACTACCTGCTGGGCAACCTGGCGGCCGCTGACCTCCTCTCAGGTACTGGGGCTGAGCCGTTAATCGAGTTCAAACCGGCATCGAGGTGTAACTGAACGCGATTTATAAATCGCGGTGATCACACCATGCGTGGTGCAAAACGTGCCTACCATCGCTAAACCGTCAATTGTGAATTTAGACATTCGTTTTTAGGATTTTTTTCTATAGATATGCTCTGAAGATTTGAATGTTGCACAGGATAAGAGTTTGTAGATGTGACATTAGAGACATTTCGGATAAGGGTACTTCTTTCGGGAAAGCTGTAAACCCACAATGTTCAGATTTGGAACCCCAGATACAGGGGCCACTAACGTACCGCTCTCTGGCTGCGGTTGGCTGGAGAAGCAGCAGCTTAAAACATACAATTGTACCAAGTCCCAACATTGTGGATGTGAGTACTTTGCGCCAGGAAATGAAACCCAATGTGAATCAGATGCCCCGCTCACATGAATGGTAACAGCTGCACAGATGGATTCATATAGTTTGTCGGTATACATTTTGACATATTTTTGTTTTCAACTTCTAACATCCTGTGACCAAATTTTCATGTCAGTGAGATATAATGGATCAACTTTATTGTAATAATTTACATTAACCATGGCTAAAACTGAATGACATGTGTTCACACATGGACAAAGGTGCAAAATGAAGAAGATTTAAGATGGAAGACTACATATATTATCAAACATATCTAGCAAAGCCGTTGGCTCTATATACATGATAAAAGAAGGGAGACTCTTAATGTGGGGGTTCGCAATATAATTGTATTTTGAAATAAAATGGAACTGCAGTTCTTCATAAAGCAAACAAAAAGTAATCATACAGTTGGCCTTTTCGTTACTATACCCTACCCTTCCATGTGAGCTATTTCCTAGCCATCCATGTTTTTATCGACACAAGAGAATGTAGGAGAATTTTACTTTGCACCCTATAAGATAATGTTACTTCTTGGGACCCGAACATACGCTCATGTCCCAAGAAGTAACATTCTCTTGTGTTGACCCAGGTCCTTTTAGTGTTAGCTTTAGCTTTAGCGTGAGCGATAGCATGAGCGTAAGCTTAGCTTTAGCATGAGTGTTAGCGATAGTGTGAGCTTTAGCTTTAGCATGAGCGATAGCATGACCGTTGGCAATAGCGTGAGCGTAAGCGATAGCGTCCGCAGTCGCGGTCACGTTAGCTTGGCTCGTCTCTGCAACAAACGTCAGGCGCTGCTCCACTCTACTCTAGTCACACGTGCCCCTTTCTCGTTCACCTCCCCCAGGGATCTCCTACCTCCACCTCATGTTCCACACGGGCCCCTGGACCAGCAAGCTGTCCAAGTACCAGTGGTTTGTGCGCCAGGGGCTGATCGACACCAGCCTCACGGCCTCCGTGGTCAACCTGCTGGCCATCGCCGTGGAGCGCCACCAGACCATCTTCACCATGCAGCTGCACAGCAAGATGACCAATCGCCGGGTGGTCATGTTGATCATCGGCATCTGGCTGGTGGCCATCCTCATGGGCCTGGTGCCGACCATGGGCTGGCACTGCCTGTGCGACCTGGAGAACTGCTCCACCATGGCGCCCATGTACAGCCGCAGCTACCTGGTGTTCTGGGGCCTGCTCAACCTGCTCACCTTCACCATCATGTTGGCGGTGTACCTGCGCATCTTCCTGTACGTGCGCCACAAGAGCCAGCGCATGTCGCAGCACACCAGCCAGGTGCGGCACAAGGAGACGGTGGTCAACCTGATGAAGACCGTCTCCATGATCCTGGGTAAGGCGCACTCAGCCAGGGATTGTCCTAATATGGGCAGGGGGGAGGTGCTCCTGTTATAGGAGATGTATGTTCTGGATGGTAACCGCGGGTTCTCTATAAGGTAGGGTGGTCTTCACGGGCGGGCGGTTACCCTCACACAGGAATCCTCCAGCAGTACGTGCACGTGCATGAGTTCCAGGAGGCTCTTGGGATGCCTTTGTGTTTACACACTAGTCCCGGGCAGGCGTGCTGCGTCCGCTCCGACGTGTCTAAACCTGTCCCACCCTTCCGTCGCTCGCACTCTCTGCCGCACTCTCCTGCACATTTTCTTCTGTCCCCGGGCGGTTCGGCTACAGCCGTTTTCCTTTTTTTTTCTATTGTTGATCAGGCCAGTGTCTCCGTGTTCACCTCCATCTGCTCTCTTTAACTCTTTATGAATATATTGCAAATGTGTTGGTTCTGGTGGGGGGGGTGCCGGAGCCTCGCGGTGCAGCCTGCTACATTACTGCTACGTAAAATGGGCCGGAGAAGCCCCAAACGTGCCCAGACAGAACAAGACTCCTAAACCACCATGACGCATAACATTCTTTGGTGTGAGTGTGTGTGTGTGCGCGTATGGGTGCATAATCTTCCCATAACCTTCTATCTTGCGCATACATTGGTGGGCTCCCAGTCCTCCTTGCTTTGTGCCTGTGTGTGTGAGAATGATGAATTCCTATCCCACTTTGTATTATGATAATGAAACCGGATCACTGGGACCAAACCCATTCCACACACTGTGTGCGTGTGTGTCTACTTTTGTGTTCCGCTGTTCGGGGGGAACAGAGGGGTCTTTTTGCTTCTCTCCCCTGGCTACCCCTTATTTGACCCCCTTAATGTTACCCCTTAATGTTACTCTGTTGCAGGATAGTTCGGGGGTTCGATTCCCAAGCCGAGAGGTTCAGGGTCGAGCCCCCATGCCTCTCAGGTCCCCCATGTAGGCAGGCTTAAACCAGGTCCTCTGCCTTGCTCGTTAATGACATCTCAATTAAAATTGAGAAACTCAATTTATAGGTGACATATTTTTACCACCAGGTTTGATTGTGATTGGCCGTTACAAGCCGCTTTGAAAATCGGCCTCTTCTGACATCACGAGTGGGCGTGTACGCCAACGTAGATGTTTGCTGTATAGATCAGACTGTACCAGCCTACCCAGTGGACTGCAGCAAACATTGCTCATCTATCCATCATACATCTAGGTGGACACGCCCACTTGTGATTTCAAAAGAGGCAGATTTTCAAAAGTGCTTTTAACGGCACACCTGGTGGTATAACATAAGCCAGGTCCGCTGCCTCGCTCATCTCATTACATCTCATTAAAATTGACTTCTCAAAACTCAATCTAAATCACTCTTTCGCGATGTTTCCCCCCCCCCCCCACTTGCAGGCTGCTTCGTGATCTGCTGGACACCCGGCCTGGTGGTGCTGCTGCTGGACGGCCTGGGCTGCGACAGCTGCAAGGTGCTCCGCTACGAGAAGTACTGCCTGGTGCTGGCCGAGTGCAACTCCTTCGTCAACCCCATCATCTACTCCTTCAGGGACAAGGACATGTGGCGGACCTTCAAGCGCATCCTGTGCTTCCCGTGTCGGCGGGGCCGCGTCGGGGAGTCGGCGGCCCGCTTCACCAGCATGGAGCAAGAGGTACTGTCCGAGAGCAACGGGGGTCACCACGACAACGGGGATCACCACGATAACGGGGGTCACCCCGACGAAAACATTCGTGACGCCAAGCACTGAAACCCCCCCCCCCCCCCCACGCAGCGGTCGAAGCCCTCGCGGCTAGGCGGCTAGAGGGGTGGGCGGGCGGGCGGGTGGGGGTAAAGCGTCTTGGAATTGGAATGGTGCTAGCGCACAGATGGTCGTGACACCCTGGCTTGTGACGAGACGATTGCCGTTTTAACAGCAAGCTAACGCGCTTTTGGTTGGACTCACCCCTTCTGATGATGGCGGCCCAGCTTTTGTCACAGATGTGCATGATGCATGTGTCACCCGCGCCCGGGATGCATGCTCCCGCGTTAGTCCGCCACGCAGGGTGTCAATCACGGCCGCACAGTTCGACGCTGTTCTTTTTAATTCAACCCGCGGTTAAGACAACCGATTAGGACGGTATCGGAAAACAATCAGCATGGTTCATATGCCAATATTAGACAGGCCTACTTGATTCCCTGTGCAAGATTTAGTATTAGATGCAATTGTTAAGTTTTAGTTTTATTTTGCCGTCAACTGCAAGAATTTCCAGCGTTGAGGTAGAATGACGTATGTCCTTAACGTTGCTAAATAACAATAAACAAACCTAGATTGGTGTAACAGAACGGAACAAAGGGAATTATGGGGTCTGTTCTGCTTAAATGTGGAACTAGGCATGCAGGGAAGGTATATGCCAATTGAATCACTTTATTGTTGTGTTGTGCAGAGCTGGGGAGACCGTGCACACATCCCTCTAGTGTTCAGGTCCACTCTGTGCTGCACCGTGAGTCCTGATTTGTACACCGCCTTGTTTAGCCAAGGATAGCCAAGTGCTGTAACAATTCCAATGAAACAGGAATCTAAATCGTAAGAATTTAGCACAAGAATTGTGTGCTTTTCAATATTCTTGCCGATAGTCAAAAGCCTTTTCACGTTTTTCAGCAAGGGTTTTAAAATCTCCAATCCCGCATTTTTTTAACTTTTTATTTGAAAGAGCAAAACAAAAAGAAAAGTATTTTTAAATATTAGCCGTATTTCTCGATGCACCGGGAAATACCCGTTGACACATTTGTGTGTGTATATGTGTATTCACTGTATATTTGTTAGGCTCGGGCCTGTGTTTTCTGTGTTTTGCGTGGCGTGTAACGCGTTGTGTGTCGTCTTGCCCTGCATGCCGCTAACCCTGTCCAGAGGTTCGTGAGCGTTTCCTTCTGGTGGGCCTCGGCCTCTTGTGTATATTGAAGCCATGCACCCTGCCCCTCCGTCTCACAGAGATGACTCTTCATGTCTAAACACCCAACGCTCTGGAAGATGTCGCTTCGAAACTACATCGCCGTAGCTGCCTTGCTAGCATGTGCGTGTGCGGATGTCCCTCGTGGTTACAATATTTACACATCCTGTCAAACAGGGGATAGAAAAAGCGAGGGGTGAGGTGGGAGGTGGGGTCATGGGGGGGTCATGGGGGGGGGGGGGGGCACCATAGCTTAGAGTTAGGATGGTTCAGACACGCACCACACTGCTCCCCACCACAATACAGACACACGATACATTACCAGATCACGGCACGGTAAAGTGCTCAATGGTTATAACCCCTACAGGTACTTTTCTTTTTCTTTTTAATTGTACAATACAAGCCGAGACTGTAGCCAATTATATTTTGTTCGTAAATGACATGCCTTTTCATATTGAAGGCTTACTGTTATGTATGATGTTATTCTGGAATAAAATGCTTCATACTATGCTGTACATTTGGGGTTGAATTAATAAATGTGTATTGGAATCTGCACCTGCCTGTTTGTTTGTCTGTTGTGTAGCTGTGTGCTGTTTCTGTCTGTCTGTCAGTCATTATGGGCTTTAGTGCAGTCATGAACTTATTGTTTCCCTACATAATGAGTCAGACGTAGGTGACAAACAAAATGGTTGTGCTTTGATTTTAATTGATGTATTAATTTAACAGTTTGGACTTTGACTAACTCCATATAATTTCTTTCTCTTCCTTCAACCTGATTCTGTCTATTTTTTTAACAATCTGCTACACCTACTCTACACCCCTTTCCCTCTTTTTTTAACTCTATCTCTATATCCTTCATCTTTTATCTTCCCTTTTTCGTCCGCTACTGTAGCCTCTTAAGGGTCAAGGTACTACATTGACAGAGTTGAAGAACGGAGCCTCCAAAAGTGTCCTAGGATCCAAAGACGCCCTGGACTCCTCGGAGAATTAGCGTTCACCTGAATCAAGAACATTTGCCACTTCATTTTGTATCATATTTTATCTGTATGTTTTTTTTTGTATTGCTCATTATGAATACATTATAAATATTTTTTATTGTCTTTCATAATGTTATTACCTAGAAAGCATAGTGCAGGTCAATATTTGATTGCATTGTAAAAGTTCATGTATCATCTTAGTGTTTGGAATTCTATTTCTATGTGTGCAGTAAACAAGGCAAAAAATAGTAGGGCTTGAATCAGCCTTGTATTTATAGTCATCCAATGACGGCAGGGTTCAATTTGAGACCAAGAGTTTTAAAATGTTCACAATCAAAGGCTGAATCCATGTATAACTTGTATTTCTTTGAGTTGTTGCACTTTTTTTTTTTCTTAATCCAAGGGTACTCTGAAGGAGGGGGTGGGGTCGTTTTAGAACTATCGTTTTGTTCTCTTGGTTTGCATGTGCACATCAAATCAATCTCATAATGTTAATATATATTTAAAGATCTGACCTTTGAACTGCAACCTTTAAACCCAGTAGACATGATGGCAATGTGGGTTGAATCCCAACGTTGAATTTGCATGTTTAACCCATAGAAACTGACCTATCATTAAACGCTTGATACCTGCAAATGTCTTAAATCTGGGGGGGTGTGGCTGATTTAAAAGGCTGCAAGTCTATTGGATGCTATAAATCCAGAAATAGGGGAGGGGAGTTGGGATGCTCTGATCAATGTTCCATTGTGTACCTGAGATTACAATGCGAAAGGTCGGGGAGGACCTTTGTTGGAAAGTAAACCACCCTTAGTCCCCTTCTCTTTTCCACTCCCTTCATCATTCCCGTCCTTCCGTCTTGTTGGTAGATGCTTGAATACAGAGTCCTTCGGAATGCTGTTGCCAAACGATTTGTTGCTCTTCTTCTTGCCCTTCCCATCCAATGAGAGCCAGCTCTTGAAAGGGCCCTCCCTCTTTTGCTTCTTCTGCTTCTTTGGCCCCCAGCCGTGTAGCGTGAGAAGGCTGTTGTTGTTTTTCTTCTTCTTCTTTGGTGTCTTAATGTTCAGCGCCCCCCTCAGCACGCTCAAGGCCCTGAACACAGCCGGCTTGTGTTTCTTCTTCTTACCGAACAACACACTGCGCGACGACGAAGCTCCCATCGCGTTCACACACCTGGCAGGAACGATCAGGATTGAGTGTGTTAACTGGAGTTGTTTCCTATTCAGATAAACTTGGACTGACACTTTCTGTCTTCTCCTCTGAGATGGTGGAAAATAAGCAGCTCTGCTTCCTATAGCTCATGTATTTATCATATTGATTTACAGTTTTTCTCAATCGTTTAAACACGTTTTCTGAAACTATAGCTCAATTTCTCAAAACTCTAAACACAAACCTGAGAAGAGTTAATAATTTTGTCAAAACTCCACAAATTCTTCTCAGAACAGATTTTTTCCACCAAACAATAAACACAGCAATCAAATTAATATCTCTTAGAGAGCATCAATTAAACACTGGTGTGATCAATTCAAAACACTTCCATCAAAATACTATTTACATATGTTTTGATGAGGCCTTGTTACATATTCCAATGTATACAATTGTTTACGAATAGCTTTTTTTTTAAAAGTTGCAATTAAGTGGTACATAGTATAAAGACTTTTGCCATATTGTTATACAATACTGTGAATATATCATATAAATATTGCATTGACACAATCGTATCAGAATATGGGCTAAACTCACAATCCCAGCTTCCCAGAGTCATACTGTACACCTATAGTTGAAACTGCAACATTGTTCTGACAATACACCAATGTTACCTATTTTGGCAAATTACAGTACAGTAATTGCACTGATAAGAAAAATCCAAAACCCTACAGTAAGAAAATGTTTAGACTGTCTTTCGGGGGATGTAATGATGAAATCAGTACAAAAAGGTAACAAAGCATTTTTTTCTTTTACTGTAATACAGAAAAATGTTCAACTGAACTGACTACATAAAAAGCTTTTCGTAGGCCAAAATGAAATAAAAAGAAGAATATAAATGAGGTGAAACAGATCTACATGTAAATCAGTCTGTCTCTGACCTCCGGTCCTGATCAGGCCAGAAGACCATATCTACAACACAGTAGAGCTCCCATGAGGCCTCTTTTGTGCTCTGTAATGTAATAATTAGAATGTGCTACTCCAAATTACACACGTTAAAGACACACCTGTTGTCTCCTTGAAGTCCATGAAGTATGGTGGGTACTATTTTCAGTGGTTGGTTGAGTTGCAGTCTGAGCCGACTTATCCTAAAGGACCTGATCTTGTGAAGCTTTTGATATTAAATAACCGATTTCTTCAGCTTACTCCGGGGCTGTAGGAACACATTAACAGAGTTTAAAGTGGCTTCTTCCAGATGGTATTTTCAGATCTGACTTAATAGTCAACCAAGGAAGACTGAAGTACACAAGACTGGTTCGTAGGCATTCCGTACCTCATCGTTTCGCTTTAGGGCTGCTTCTCCCCAGCTTAGTATTCACATGCTTCATTTAGGACTATACATATCTCACAGAATAAATTTTCATTATGGTGACTTAACAAAATGTGTGTCCTTGTGTATGTGTGTGAGTGACGTAATAAAAACACTCACCGGTATACTATTTCACCCTTCACCCTGGATGCTTCCCACAATCCACTGCAGACCTGATATGCCGTTCCCTACAGTGAGTCCACTACACCACCTTGACCCTTGGCTCCATGTTCAAAGTGCAAAGCAGCGCCTGAGAGAAGAGGGATCCCTTTAGGGCGGAGCCCACTTCCCTGCACCTATAGGTCGGGCAGCCAAAGCCCCCCCCCCCCCCCCTCCCCCTCCCCACATCCTGCCGGAAACAAGTCTGCTCTAAAACCTCCCATACATCGGAGGAACCGGGAATGGCTGTTGACAGCAGACGACCTGTTGCTGGTGGATCGTTGTGTCAGTGGTGAGCAACGAGGTCAAAGGTCAGCCGTTGTAGACGGATAAAGTTTGCCCCCACGGGAGCGATTATCTTCTGGACCCGGGGCCTGGTGGTGGAGCAGAGGTCTGGGGTGACCAGTCGGCCCTCTGTCCCCGGTGGAGGGGAGGGGAGCCAGAGAGAGATGGGCGTGGCGTGTCGTGGTGGTGGTATGCCTCTCTCTGAGCTATGCGGTGTGTGTGAACATGAATGCAGGCCGGCGACTGCAGGGGCATTGTTTTGCTCAGGGTCCTCCCACATGGAGCCTATATACATCGGGGAATGTTGACAGTCAACTCTTTGGTTTCCAGCTTTCTAGGGAATCTGCCTTCACCGATTCGTGCCTCTTCTGCATCCATTCATGGTGGAAATGTCTTCATTTATGTTAAGGAAAATACAAAACTCAGGCACCAGGTAACAATTCTAAATAAAATGGAATAGTATAGTACAGTAAGGTGCTCAGACATTTGGTATTGCTTTCAAATCTGTATTCTCCTGTAGATCCACTTGTGTCATTTGATATTATCCCGGCTGAGTCAACACACATGATTTAGCCTCCCGACCCTTTTGTGTCTTTTGTTCGGAGAAGTGTGTGTGTGTGTGTGTGTGTGCGTGTGCGCGTGCGTGTGTGTGTGTGTGTGTGTGTGTGTGTGTGTGTGTGTGTGTGTGTGTGTGTGTGTGTGTGTGTGTGTGTGTGTGTGTGTGTGTGTGTGTGACTGTGTGTGTATGTGTGTGTGTGTTTGCGTGCGTGCCTGCACGTTTGATCTTGGGATTCCCCCACACCCTCCCCGTGAAATCGACTCCTCTGCAATCTCCCCATTTCCTTCGGCCATTAACCTTTTCCCAGCCTTCCCCTAGCTCGCAGCTCCCCGCAGCAGGCCTGCCCGTCATCAGCAAGCACCGACACAGCCCAGAGTGGAGTCCTCGTCTCTTCCCCCTCAGTCAGAGGTGGCCCGACCGGCTCGGCTGGCTCTCCTCCGCCTGGCTGCTCGGCTGGTTCCGGGCTGATCTTGTCTAACGGGATGTCCGTGCTTGGTGCCTATCAAGGCATCGGGTAAACTGTGGCCCTGGGAGGGTGAATGAGGGGCGGGCCCCTGACGGTTGGGGCCGGGCGGAGCCCCGGGGTGGGTCTGTAGGATGATGATGGGGATGATTGTCATGCAAAGGGGTTGCTGGCTGGGAGCGGATGATGACATCATCTTGGCATGTAGATTTGTAATGGGGCTAGGTCGTTAAGTGGGCACAGCCTTCTGGGGGAGTGTCTATCAGTGAGCTCATCTGGATCACCAATGGACGTAGCAACAACAGAGCCACTTGCTAATAGGACATGATAAACATGATATGATAATAAATAATCTTAGAAAATAGATTTTTCCGAAATAGTATTGGATGTTATGTTGTATACAACATAGCAGGATTGAATGAGTGCAGCTAAGCCCCATATGGATACTTAATGGATCCATTAAGCATGCAATAATTAACCACTAGCCCAGGGGGCTGGGGGCAGCTGTTCAGTTCAGTGTATAAATCACACATCGGTCATTTACAAGGGGCGGAGCCACGTCTAGAAGGTGTCTGCGTACCGGTGTCTGCGCGTCATATTTTATGACCCACCACCTCCTGTCCCACCCTCCTCATCGGTCCTCCCACTCCTCCCATTTTTCTACCGATTTTTTTCCCCGGTTCGGCGGCGCATGCTTCTGCTTATCATCCGCGTACAACCGCTCGGCAATGGTGGATGCAAGCGCGATGAAGAAGGCGTTCACCGTGTCGGATATCAAACCGCTGGACCAGTACGATTTCAACCGAGCCAAGATTTGCGCCAGTGTCCGGTGGCTGCTGTCAAAATCATACGGGTCCGCAGGTAGGCGTTACGGGGCTGTGGCAGGGGGATCGCCGTGTGATGCTGATGCGCTACATGGGTGGGGCGCGGGGATGAGAGGCTCCATTGGACTTGGGCGGCGTTGACAATTTCTGTAGCGAGGATGGAGCTCGCAGCATCCTCTCCTGCTCCATCCTCCCCGCAGCTCGGCCTGCTTGGCCTATAGCCAGAGATATCAGCCTTCTGGCCGCTGCTCTGGTTACGGAGCGACCGTAGTGGTATGATGAGGTTAGGGAAATCACAACCCTGACCAATGATTTAAAATGGAAATGTGTGGAACACGTCTAAACATCCGATAATTGAAGCGTGAAGGAAGTGGAAGATATAGGCTGCTGCATTGCAACAAAGCACTAGTAACTGGCTCCTTTAGGCCTTTTATTAATGTGCTTTTTTTTCAATCCAGTTTTGTGTATATCATTGCACTTAAACTTTATCTAAATAATATTTACTGGAGGCAAGGGATAAGTAATTACACGCTGTAGGTAGGCCTATAGCTATATAGGCTACTGCATAATAATTGTGTCAGTGTTACGCACGCGTCCACACTTGACGTACGTGTACGCACCTACAGCAGGCATGGGAAGGTAAAGAAAGTAGACAATAGGCATGTAGCCTACTCTGCTGACATGGCCCGATTCAAACTCCGTATTCAATCTGCTTGATGCAATAGTGGTTCACTATTTGGCCAAGCTTTATCAAACCCTTTATCGAACCCTTGTTTAAGAACAAATACGATGATGTTTTTTGATTATGATTTTTATCGATTACTATTAATTTCTAGGGATTTCTAGGGATTCAATCGTCTTTTATCATCATGACGGGATTTGGTTTTAAGATATAGTTCACTTAATCCACAGTGGGTTAGAGACATAATACATCTATGTTGCATGTTATAGGCCTAGCTTACATGTAGAGCGGTCAACTTGGCAGCGATAAACTCGAAAACGCCTCCTGGGTTTCTCCAACTGTCACATGGAAATCACCCCCTGGGTGCCTCATTCAAATGGGATGGCTGCTCAGGAAGAAGACTGGGATTATGTCCTCACGTGCTTTGTCCCTTTATCTCTTCTTAACAAAATTCACACTTTGTAGACAGCAGTGTCGAGTTATTATAAAGCCTATTATATAGCCTACCCTTAACCTACCTTCATGCAATCAAAGCACAGAATACCTTAGTTATCATAGCTAGGATAATACCTATTTGGTATTTCGTCGCAACTGCCATCCTCGTCATGAATTAGCCCCTGATCCAGTCGGCTCTAAGATGTGATAGAAAAAACATTTCTGTGTGAGGCTTTGGTAATTTCTATTTTCCATTAGCGACTGATTAGGATATTTAACCTCATCCTAATCCCGCCCAAGAGTCTTGTCTGTTGAACCACTGGTCCGGGCCTGCTTCCATCCTATTAGATTCACATTGGGCTAACTGGGTTAACTTGGTCTGTATAGAGACCATACTGGCCCGTCCCCAATGGAATGGCTGTGCTCTCCCCCTCCTGTTCCCATAGCGACCGACCACGGTTCTGTGGCTCCAGCAGTACTGTGGTGTGAGTGGGTTTAACCCCCCGGCTCTGTGTCACTTTATGTAACAGTGACACCAATGGGTGTCAGTCTGCAGCACGTTACACCAGCACTCAGCCGAGAGGCCGTCCCAAGGCACCTGGTAAATCATCTGTGGAGTCAACCACTATCGATTGTGCTCGTCAGTTTGTTGCTATGACAGTAGTTTGAGATTCCCTTGCTCCTCGGTCCTCTAATTTGTCTCTTTTCCTCTCTTATTCCTCTTCCAATTCCTCCTTCTGATCCCTATTCTGCCACTTCCTCTTCCTTTTCCTTCCCCCTCTTCAGTCTCATCCAGTGATTAAATATATTGATTCTTATATTTTATATGGATGCATTAAATATATTTAGTTCAGCGACAGCATTTTCATATTTCTTCCAAACAGCCCATCAATTAAATCGCAGACAAAAGTGACTTCAATTGATGTTTGAATTTTATTCAAATGTGTGCAGAAGCAAATGTGTATGGGTTTATAGTAATCCATCTTAGATTCTGGAATTAAGTTAATGGTTTTAAACCGAATCTGGTCAAAGTTGCTGATGTTATCAAAATATCTCAACCGTTTGTGGAATCGGGTGTTGTGATGGCCTGATATGTTGCTTTGCGACCCCCTTTACACCCATGGTGACGGACAGAGAGCCTTTCAGTTGTGTGTCTGGCGAGGGGACATTGTACTGCCTCCAGTCCGAAAAAATATAGGAAGAGTAGAGTCTCCAACCTAATGATGATATCTGGAGCAGCCATCCACACGCTGACATGTTCAAATTTGGGTCATCCTGGGGGCGTGTGTGCATGTGTGTGTGTGTGTGTGTGTGTGTGTGTGTGTGTGTATCTGTGTGTGTGTATGTGTGTGTGTGTGTGTGTGTGTGTGTGTGTGTGTGTGTGTGTGTGTGTGTGTGTGCGTGTGCGTGTGCATCCATAGAGTGTTATTGTTAGTTTTGTAACTTGTCTGTATCGCTCTGTGGAATAGTTCTTGAGCAACACACACACGCACACACACACACACACACACACACACACACACACACCTCTTATTCAACGTTACAGCCTCTTATTCAACGTTTAATCGGTTGAGTTTCTTGAACGTCGTCAAACTCAGTCAGACCTATTGTAGTTTGTCCGTGTTCGTTCACACAACACCCACGGTGTTATCTGGTGTCTGTGTGTGCGTGTGTGGTTTTGAGTATTCTGCATGAAACGTCTGACCACACACACTCTTTTTTGAGTGGGCACGTTTCCCCTATAGATATTCCACCGGGGGTGTTGAGTCACCTTCTACACAAGGGGGTTCACACACCAATAATGTCCTTGCAGGCCCACCTTGTGTACGCCGCATGGGCATGACGTGTGCCTCGCAAAAAATTGTAACCTCGTTGCCGAGGCGACGCAGCAGCAAGGGCTGTGATTGGTCCGCTCGCTAAAACCCGAGGCAGAACCAGAACAGGTTGACGACTGCGTCGAAGGGTATGTGCGGCCATTGCGTTGCATCGACGGGGAGTCATGACGAAGCCTTACGTCCTTCCATCCGGAGAGCCTTACCTCCCCCTGTCTCAGAGAACACCGTTTTAACAACGTTTTCACCTACACACACACACACACACACACACACACACACACACACACACACACACACACACACACACACACACACACACACACACACACACACACACACACACACACACACACGACAAACGATCACATGGCGCCCCCACCCTCTGATCCCCGTCTCTCCGTCCAGAGAACGTTCCGGTGGAGCTGCGGGAGCCCTTCTACAAGGACCAGTATGAGCAGGAGCACCTGAAGCCCGGGGTGTCGGCGCTGCTCCTCTCCCCGGAGCTGTACTGCCGGGCCCAGGCCCTGCTGGCCCAGGCCCACGGGGTCTCCCTGGGAGCTTCGCAGGGGCCCCCCGGCGACAACTCGGCCCTGCTGCAGCTCCTGACCAAGAAGGGCTTCGCTCCCCGGGACCGGGACATCGACGTCACAGAGGAGGACCTCTGTCACACGCCCATCAAGACGGTGCGTGCGGTTCTGTGTGCGGTCGATCCGCTTCACGCACGAGTTTCAAAATGAGTCGGTCAAGCCGGGAATTTTGTAAAGTGATGGCTGTTGTCCTGCCTTGTGATTGGTGCAGAAGGCGCACCTGGCCCTGATGGATGCGCTGATGTCATTGGCTGCCAAGGAGACGGTGGGGCGGGTGAAGATGGCCGAGGAGGCCGGGCAGATGGGGGCAGGAGAGCCCTGGGAGAACGCTCTGCTCTTCTGGGTCAACAGGGTGAGAGCACAGCCACCCCAGTAGCTCTGTGTAAATGCAAACCTGGACACTCGAGAGTTAAAGGTGACATAGTATACCACCAGTGAGTGTGATGTAACCGAAAGGGTTGCTAGTTCGATGCCCAGCTTCTCCTAGCTGAGTGTTGACGTGTCCCTGAGCAAGACACTTAACCCTCACTGCTCCTGATGAGCTGGCGGTCGCCTTGCAGGGTTGACTCCGCCGTCGGTGTGTCGATGTGTGTATTAACCGATGTAAGTCGCTTTGGATAAAAGCGTCTGCTTAATTGTAATTGATTAGCCATTACAAGGCGTTTTGAAAATCAGCCACTTCTGACATCACAAGTGGGCGTGTCCACCTAGATGTGTGACGGATAGATGAGCAACGTGTGCTACCGTCCACTGGGTAGGCTGGTAGACGGATCTATCCAGCACACATCTAGGTGGACACGCCCACTTGTGATGTCAGAAGAGCTACATTTTTAAAACGACTTGTAACAGCTAATCAAACTCACACCTGGTGGTATAATATATCAACTTTAACTTCCAGACACAAAGGTTCTCGGTTTGATCCCCAATTAATACTGCAAGATGCTTTGGATGCTAAGATGCTAGCATCTGCTCAATTCCATAGTGAATATTGAAAAACTGGGTTTGCCGAAGATGGCGGGTTTCAGCATGTGTAACATGGAGGGACAGACGAGTTAGTATCTAGTGTAATTTGATAATTCCGTTGATGCTCTGTCCGCCAGTTGAACCAGACGTTGCGAGAGAGCACAGAGGAAGAACCGCCCAAACCTCAAACGTGCACAGATCTCCAGCCTGCTGAGGAAACTGTAAGGAACACCGTCATGCACACCCAATAGAGAAGGGCGAAAAACGCAAAACCATGTACACGTGCAATAACATGCATACACATTCACACACAAACACAGAACCACACACACACCAACAGAAATGCATGCACATGAGGTTCATTTCCCCAGGAGTGAACCTCACTTCCATTCGTTTTATGCTGATGTCATCACCTTGTCACAGACTGCATGCCTGCAACTTTTGTGTCTTCTCTTTTGCTTCTGCCTGCCAGTGTCCTTCCAACCGATGGTACTGGAAACTAGTCCCAGTAAGTGTCCTTGTTTCTTTCTCTCCTCGGCCCTTCGTCCCTTTTTATTTCTGTCTTTGCCGCGGCCGGAATTGTGAGGCCGGCTCCAGTAAGCTCATAGGTGGAAGGTGAATCGTAGTGTGGGTTTAGTAAGGTCATAGGTGTAAGGTGGATCGTAGTGTGGGCTTTAGAAAGCTCATAAGTGGAAGGTGGATCGGAGTTTGTGCTTCAGAAAGCTCATAGGTGGAAGGTGGATCGTAGCTTGGGCTTGAATAATCTCCTAGCTGGTAGGTGCCAGTTTGGAAGTGCCTTTATGGTTGATGGTAAAGTTGGGACCTTTTGAAGACAGACGGCTGGGTTTCTGCCTACGGCTAAGGTGTCATGTTGGATGGAGACGCCCTGGTCTTAGTGTCCGTCATAGTCAGGGTCTTGATTTCATAACTGGACAGGGTAGGAGAGGACCAAGTATGAAAGGCAGGGGGGGCATCTCTTTAATTTTCCCCTTCCCTTCCCCCTTTCCCTGTTCCTCCCACCTCTCTTCCCCCCTGAACGAATCATGTGACTTAATGGAAGTCATGTGACCGACCAATTATGGACATTTCGTTTTTCCCTTGATGAACGGGCACCCTGAAGCATTCACGCTTGTCTCCCTCTCTGTCTCTCCCTCTCTGTCTCTCCCTCTCCCTCTGTCTCTCCCTCTGCCTCTCTCTCTCTCCCTCTCCCTCTCCATCTCTCTGTCTCTGTCTCTCTCTCCCAATCTCTCTCTCTCTCTCTCTTTCTCTGTCTCTATGTGTCTCTGTCTCTGTCTCTCTCTCCCCCTGTCTGTCTGTCTGTCTGTCTGTCTGTCTGTCTGTCTGTCTGTCTGTCTGTCTGTCTGTCTGTCTGTCTGTCTGTCTGTCTGTCTGTCTGTCTCTCTCTCTCGCTCTCTCTCTCTCTCTCTCTCTCTCTCTCTATTTCTCTCTCTCTCTCTCTCTCTCTCTCTCTCTCTCTCTCTCTCTCTCTCTCTCTCTCTCTCTCTCTCTCTCTCTCTCTCTCTCTCTCTCTCTCTCTCTCTCTCTCTCTCTCTCTCTCTCTTTCTCTCTCTCTCTCTCTTCCTCTCCCCCTCGCTGTTTGTCTCTCTCGCTCTCTTTCTCTCTCTCTCTCTCTTTACCATATCCCGTCCAGCATTCTATCGCTTTCTGTTTGAAGGAGTCGGGGAATAAGCCGCCAGTGGTAATGTATAACACGCCCCCTATTACCTCACCCTCTGCCACCGCTCCCCCCAACCCACCCACCGTGTGTCTCCCCCCCCCCCCCCCCCCCCCTCAAACCTCCCCCCCAGTAAGTGACACGGAGATGATACTAAAAGTAATTACCGATTGCCCCGCCAGATAGCGGCAAGGTCACATGACATCACAGAACTGGTGACACACCTCTTGATGACGCCATGTTGTGGGAGGAGCCAACACAGAGGGGACATGACATCATGGTTATTGATCAAAACACTGTATATATCACCGTACCCACACCTCCTGCAACACGGCCTGATCACATGATGCAACACGAGTTGCATTTAATGCATGAACAATGTCATGTCCGGGATAAAGCAGGTGTATCTTGTCATTTCTTTAACGTGCTTTAGCCGTTGTCTTGCCAAATTGTGGTCATTTTTCTCTTCTTTTGTCTTTCTTCTTCTGTCCGGGACCGGGTTCACCTTCCCAATGTCACAGCGACTTCGGTCCACTTTAACACCCACTGTTCAGCTGCATGTACACAAGATGGCCGCCTTCATTTCCTCATTACGTTAACGTTCTTCTCACCATAGTGCTGCTTGGCGTATTTTTCACTGCAATGTCTTGTTTTGTTCAGCTGAGCAATGTGTGTCTGTGTGTGTGTGTGTTAGGTTTTCACAGTTGTGAAAGTATATTTTGTCTAAATGTTTGCTGGTTTCACCACTTTATTCCACTTTTTGGGGTAGCATTGTCTGAAGAAGAGACAATCCTGGCTTTTGACTTTTAGATGCATAACCTCCGCGTCCTCTCACATGTTATTTCCCTACTATAACTGCCTATAGTTGACTGTTGTTTATTCCTCCCTTTCCTTCTTCTCATTCCATCTCTTGTGTCTGCTGTACAGATCCGCTATAAGAAAGATAAGGTGCTGTCTAAGATGACCCCCACCTTCCCTCTGGTGTCTGGAGTCAAAGATCTCTCTAATGGATGTGCAGTGGCGGCCGCGTTACACTACTACTGCCCTAGCAAGCTGCCTTTAGAGGGTACAGACACACACACACACACGCACACGCGCACGCACGCACGCACGCACGCACGCACGCACGCACGCACGCACGCACGCACGCACACACACACACACACACACACACACACACACACACACACACACACACACACACACACACACACACACACACACACACACACACACACACACACACACACACACACACTGCAATGCAAAGGACTTTTAGCTATTTCAAATATTGATGGTGTCCTGAAAGCACTTACGGGTGCTTATGGCATCCTGTCAGCCATCATCCATAATGAGAATACAAGATAAATAGAGAACATTGTGCAACCGGAGATAAGACGCGTCCTCCCGCTGATTGGCTGGCCCTAATGGACCAAAGTATGCAGGAACAGGCACTGTTTATCCAGCATTCTTATGGTCTAACCATTGACGTAGATACGTCATACTCAAATACAAATGAAACGGCCAAAAATAAATAATTACATGGTGGAGGTTGGGGGGGGGGGGGGGGGTGCATTTCAAAAAATGTGTGGAATGGCCATTAGCAATAAACCTTGCCTCCTCTTTATTACTATCAACCGTCCGACCTCCTATTTCTTCTTCTCCCCCTGATGTTATGACTAACATCAACATTCCTCCTCACTGTTTCCCGCCCCAATGTTTGTTTGCCTCCTGACCCGCGCACATCCCCTCCTCCTCCGCGGCCCAGATGTGTGTCTGAAGGATACCATGTCAGTGGCTGACAGCCTGTACAACCTGCAGCTGATCAAGGACTTCTGCGCCAGCCACCTGCAGAGCTGCTGCCCCCTAGCTGTGGAGGACCTGCTCTACGCCCCGCCGGCACTGCACGTAGGTGGCCCGTTGTGCCCTGCTTCCTCCATCTGTGTGTGCGTGTGTGTTGGGGGGGGGTGTATGGGGGTGGGGTTGTGTGTGTTTGTGGCCTTCCTCTTGCAAAAGGTTCCGTCTTAATGCACGTGACTGCGGTCGGTGGTGCTGCTGCATCTAGTAAAGTTTCTGCTGCACCGCTGCGTGGGGTTTTTTGTGTGTGTGTGTGTGTGTGTCTGTGTATGTGTGTGTGTGTGTGTGTGTGTGTGTGTGTGTGTGTGTGTGTGTGTGTGTGTGTGTGTGTGTGTGTGTGTGTGTGTGTGTGTGTGTGTGTGTGTGTGTGTGTGTGTGTGTGTGTGTGTGTGTGTCTGTGTGATGGAAGATGAGAGGGAGGAATTTGATCGTCGTTGAGTCATCAAGGACTTGGATGGATGAAATGGATGCCAGATGATGGTAAGAAATTCCACATGTGATAAAGGTACACTTGCTGACAAAGTGTCATTTACAAACACTTTGACTCATCTGTGAGGGAATAAAGTGCCATTATTACATGAATACGCTTCTGAGGTGGTGCTATTCTGGGCATTAACTTGCATATATTGAGAGAGCAAAGCCCAAGCAAGATTTGGAGTGTTAAGAATTAATACGATTATCCCAACCCTAAATACATTTGAAAAAATGGATGCAATTTTTATAATTAAAACTGAATTCAGTTTTCTCTCTTTTTTGTAAAAAGATGATAATAAAAAAAGCTATGACCTAAAATATTTCTTCTCACCTGTGTGTTTCTGCGAGAACCTGCAGACAACAGGATGTGACTGCAGACTTCATTGATTTTGATTGAAATCTCATCTTACCACATAGGCCACACATCTTCACATCTCAAGAACGCGGTCTGTGGCATCCCTTGATGCTTTGCACCGTCACAGCAGTTGCGTGACAACATCTTTGCTGTTTCAAAAACAACACTTAAACCTGGTATTAGCAGAAACAATCATGTCCCTTTTATAGGTGTTTTTCCGACATTCTGAGCATGCATCTGTCCGGGACCCAAACAATTTTGTGTGGGCGAACAACAGCAAACATTGCTCACAGCTGTTGAAGTACTTTCATGATGGAGTGCTGTTGCGATCATGGTTGTCAAAACACGTTTGGGGGGCGATACCGTTTAATTAGATCAGCGTGTGAGTGGGAATTCGGGGAACAGGACCCATAGGACCCGTACTTAAAAATCACTAACTAGTATTTGTTGTGCAAGTGATACCCGTGTGGTTTGTCAACAGATCCGGGAAGTTGGTCAGAGAAAGAGTTCAGAATACTGCATGTGGTTTCATTAATCTCTTCACGTATTTCCATCTGTGGTAGATTGGTGGGTCCAACCTCCGGGTGAGGGGCCGTGTGGTTACCACTAGGGCCCCTCATGGTGCCACAGTGTGGGCACTGACACCGAGCCCTTTCCGTGCAAAGACACGTGGGTCTGAAAAGGTGTTTTCTCCCCTGGTTTCAGGTGAACATGGTGAGTTTCGTGGCAGAGCTCCTGGATTGGTTCGAGATCCAGAAGCCTGAGTTTGTCCAGCCAAGCCAGCCCCTGGACCTCTCAGGTCTGCGGCTGCTTCCTCTCACCCCACCTGACACTCTTATAACGTCTCGTCATCACTTAAAGACGCTTACTGACGTTGGTCTCTCTGTGTTACAGATGTATCGGCGCTGTTGGATTGCACCAGTCCTGTCAGCGGCATCGGAAGCAGGTACAAACAGGATACACACACACACATACAACAACGCGTATACACATATATACACACACATACACGCATACACGCACACACATGCACACACGTGCATACACACACACACACACACACAAACACACATATACACACACATATACATGCACATGCACACAAACAGACACACACACACACACGCATACACAAACACACACGCATACACACAGACATCTATACATATGCACACACTGACGTGCAAGTAAACACGTACACACACGCACGCACACATGCACACACACACAGAGATACAAACACCCCCACACACACACACACACACACACACACACCAGGGTTTATGCGGTGAATAGGTCGGAGTTGTGTGGTGAAGCTGTGCTTTGTCTCCTAGCGGTTCCCCGTCTTTTCTCTTCAAGCAGCCCTACCTGCCCATCTCGTCGCCGATGTCCCCAGGTAAGACCCGGCCACGGCCCCCCGTCCCCCCAGTGTACAGCTGCTCTTAGACAACATGCTCATTGACTGTCGCTTCTCTCCTGTCCCTCGCTGCCAACCCAGAGGGTAAAACATGGGGCAAAAAACAGATCAGGTAGATCCTCGTCCCTCTTCTCACGGAATAGCTGTGATCCTAGTTCTAGTGTTTCGTGTTTGGGTTCGGTTTTCTCAAACCGTGTCTCTGTTCTGTGCACGATCACCCCCCCTGTTGTATTATTAATGCTCTTTGTGTCCATCCATTCATTCATCCATTCTCCAATTGATTCATCTATTGATCCATCCATCCATCCATCCATCCATCCATCCATCCATCCATCCATCCATCCATCCATCCATCCATCCATCCATCCATCCATCCATCCATCCATCTATCCATCCACCTATCCCTCCACCGTTCCATTCATCCATTAACCGTCAACTCATCCACCCTCCCTCCCCTCCCCCCCTCCCTCCCCAGCCGCCCCCTGTCGGCCGTGACCTTCAGCATCCCGTTCGGCCTGGACAGCGACGTGGACGTCGTCATGGGCAACCCCGTCGAGTCCTTCCTGCGCTCCTCCCCCGGCGGCACGGACAGCCTGAGCCGCACGGCGGGGGTCCCGGCCCTGACCCGGGTCCCCTACAGCCCCCCCGAGGACCTCAGCCACCTGGTCAGCGCCTCCCTCCCCTCCCAGCGGGGGCCCTCCTCCCGGGGGCCCCCCGCCTACCCCCACGCGGGCCCCCCGGCCAGAGACCTGTCCACCATTGAGGAGGCGCTGGCGGCGACGCTCCACGCCGCCCCGGGGAGCGGGGGGGCGAGGAAGGAGAAGGAGAAGACGGGGGCGGACCCCGCGGTAGTGGGGGGAGGAGGAGGAGGAGGAGGGCGGAAGGAGCCCCGCTTGCGTCCAGAGGGGGCGCCGGCGGGCTTCTTCCTCCACTCCCCCGAGGTGGGGGAGGTCTCAAAGCTCAGCAGCTCCGCCCCCGGACGCTCCGGGATGTTCCACCGGCCCGTCGGCGGGGAGCCGGCCCCCGGGGGCGAGAGGCGCGGGCGGGGGGACACGCGGGACAGGCCGAGCCGGGCCCCCGACACGTCCCGGGACGACGACTCGGTCCTGCGCGACGGCAGCGTGGACTCCTCCGAGGCCTCCGAGGACCTCCCGAGGAACGCGCCGGGGAACCTCCGCCCCCGCGGCGGCGGCGGCGGCGGCGGCGGCGGCGGCGGTGGCGGCGGCGGCGGCGGTGGCGGCGGCGGCGGCGGTGGCGGCGGTGGTAACCCCGGCAACAGCGGCGGCGACAGCCCCCGCATGACGAATTTCGCCGAGCGGCGGGACAACCGACGGAGACAGCCCGCCTCCGAGGAGCCGAGCCAGTCGACCCCGACCACGCCGGGGACCCCGCACGCGCCCTCCACACCGGCGGCGGCGGCGGGGGCCGGGGCCCGCGGCCACCAGGACAGCCCGGACTCCAGGGGCCCCGAGCCGGGCTCCGAGGCCCGGGAGCTGGGGGCCAAGCTGGAGGAGAAGCGCAAAAGCATCGAGGCCCAGAAGAGACGCATCGAGGCCATCTTCGCCAAGCACCGCCTGCGTCTGGGGAAGACGGCCTTCCTGAAGCTGAAGAGGGAGCAGGGGGAGGGGGGAGGGGGCGCGGAGGGCGCCCAGGACGACCAGCTCACCCTGGAGGAACGCCTCACCCGCATGGAGGAGGAGCTGAAGCAGGAGGAGCTGAAGGAGAAGGAGGAGAAGGACGGAGGGGAGGGAGCAGGGCAGGCGGAGGGGAACGCTGTGACTCCTCCGGCGCCGCGGCTGGAGAAGCAGGTCACGTTCGCTGTGGAGAGCCGCAAGGCGCCGCCGACCGACGGAGAGAAGGGGGAGGAGAAGGAGGAGGAGAAGGAGGAGGAGAAGGAGGAGGAGGAGGAGAAGGTGGAGGAGAAGGAGAAGGTGGAGGAGAAGGAGAAGGTGGCAGGGAGAGCAGGCGGCGCTGTCCTGGACGACTACAACGGCGTGGTGCAGAAGCTGAGCGAGGCGCTGCTGTCGCTGCAGAAGGACATGCAGAAGCTGACCGACCAGCAGCAGCAGCTCATG
Organism: Gadus chalcogrammus; assembly: GCF_026213295.1. Taxonomy (NCBI): domain Eukaryota; kingdom Metazoa; phylum Chordata; class Actinopteri; order Gadiformes; family Gadidae; genus Gadus; species Gadus chalcogrammus. The sequence goes on along the minus strand of NC_079414.1, from coordinate 20,282,277 downwards.
GGCAAGCCGAGGACCGCGCCCGCGACCCCTCCCGCGACGCCGCCCCGCACCCCGACCAAGGCCCCCGTCCGGACCACCACCGCCGGCAAGGCCTGGGTCACCCAGCCCTGTCCGGTCCCGGCCTCCCCCGGCTCGCCCTCCCGGCGGGCCCACGGCCCGAACAGCGCCGCCGCCGCCGCCCTCAAGACGCCCCTGTCCTCCTCCTGCCCCGCCCCGAAGACCAAGCTCCCCCCCTCCTCCACCGCCCCCCGCAGCCCCAAGCACCACGCGCGGCCGGCCCACCCGCCCCAGCCCCGGCCCTCTGAGCTCAAGTTCCCCCCGCTGGCGCGCGTCCTGACCACGGCCAACCACGTGGACAGGCTGCCCCACCTGCGGCGGGCGTCGCCCAGCAAGTGCCAGGTGCAGACCTCCTCCTCCTTCCGCATCGGGGGGCCCCGGACCCCCGTGGAGCCGCCCCCGCCGCCGCCGCCGCCGCCCCAGCACGAGGAGACGGCCTCGGAGACGGGCTCCAGCGGCACGCCCACCCAGTTCAGCCTGGAGCTGGAGAACGAGGACGGGGGCGTGCTGGGCGACCTGGTGTGCCTGGCGGGGGTCCTGCGACGGGACCGCTCCGGGACCACGCTGGGCAGCAGCTCGGGGGCGCCCTCGGAGTGCTCCTTCGAGAGCGAGACCCTGTCGCTGTCGGCCGCGTTCGGCGGCGCGGGGGCCGCCGGCGTGGAGGCCGCCCTCGCGGGGAGGAGCAAGGCGTCGCTGTCGTCCCCGGCGGGGCCGGAGGGGGGCAGCGACGAGCCCACGGACGGGGACCACGAGTTCTCCTCGGACTCCATGAGCGACCACACGGAGCCCGCCCTGGAGCCCGCGGGGCGCTCGGAGACCCCGTTGGTACCCGGAGGACCCGCGGAGCTCCCGGTGGGTGTGGTCCTCACGGAGTGCCCAGCGGCCGCAGAACCCAGGGAGGAGGTCTTCACTCAGGCAGAGGCTCAGCGGCCGGCGGCCGGGCTGACCGCACCCAGAAGTGGAATAGGATTCGTCTTTGAGGTAAATGTGAAGAACATTTAAATGAAGGGAAGGAGAAGAAATCGCCCTGGAAGACTAATGAAATCTGATGATTGATGATGATGAACCGTATGATGCTGATGGTGTGTGTGTGTGTGTGTGTGTGTGTGTGTGTGTGTGTGTGTGTGTGTGTGTGTGTGTGTGTGTGTGTGTGTGTGTGTGTGTGTGTGTGTGTGTGTGTGTGTGTGTGTGTGTGTGTGTGTGCAGGAGGAGATGCACAGTGAGGGTGAGATGGCCCACCGGAGGGCTCTCCTGCTGGAGCGACAGCAGCGACGGGTGGAGGAGGTGAAGGAGAAGAAGAAGCGGAGGCAATGGCACGAGAAAGAAAGTGAAGAGAATGAAAGCAGGTATTGCACGTCACGCCCCCACAAACACAAACGCACACGCGAGCCCCCTGTCGCGAACTCCATCAGTGGTTATTTCTGTCTCTTTGTTTACATCGATGTGTTTCGGTATTGTCGAATTTTAATCTTGATCTCCTTTTAGTTATTTCTTACGGTCTCGTACTTCTGTGTAACACACAAACTCCCCACCAGGGGTCACTAAAGAACTAAATGTTATCTGATAAAAAAAATGGCGATTCGTTTTTTTTTCATACAATACAAACCTGACCTACCTCGCCTCTTCTCCTCAGACCCGGTTCATCGGAGGAGCGGCACAGGTCCCCCTGCCCAACCCCTCCCCCGGCCACCACCTCCCCCTTCCCCACCCCCCCTGGCACCCCCGTCCGCTGGGGGGACTTCACGCGGGGGGAGCACAACCTCAGGCACCAGCTCAAGATCATGGCTGACCTGGGCAAGGTGCTCCAGCAGAAACCAGCCAATCAGGGACGAGCTAGCAGCAAGAAGACCCGCCCCCGAGCCCGGCCGCGCAGCGCATCCCGGGTGCAACCGCCACTGTCTCAGAGCCTGGACAACGGCATTCTGGGTAACGGAGAGATGGAATTGAATGTGTGATTAGGCTTGCACCTCTGTGTTTCTTTAAGTAGAGTGTCAGTGGATGACGGTCCACATTTTACTTTTTTATTTTATACTTTATTTATATAGCACTTTATATAGCACTATGACTATTTCTTATGTTTTTCTCTGTCTCTCTCTGTCTCTGTCTCTCTCTGTCTCTGTCTCTCTCTCTCTCTCTCTCTCTCTCTCTCTCTCTCTCTCTCTCTCTCTCTCTCTCTCTCTCTCTCTCTCTCTCTCTCTCTCTCTCTCTCTCTCTCTCTCTCGTGTTCTCTGCGGTTGTCTCTCTACCACTGGTGGCTTCTATCCAAGGCTCCAAGTTAACCAAGGAGTACTCGCACTCCACCCTCAACCTGGCTGCTGGTGACCCGGGCACCAGTGACAGTGAGCCTGCCAAGAAACCGCCAAGGTACTTTTTAATTATTCTACAACTAGTAACCTGTATGTGATCCCAGAACTGGGATGCCACCGAACATGCTATAGAAATACACATCAGTAGACGTACTCTCCCTCCTCTGCATCTTTTTACCTTAGCCTATCCAAAGGAAAGAGGCTATCCAAATACGTTTTCAGAGTTCTCCCTCAGTCGTCAGACATAAAAACATATTAAGAACCAAAGATTTTTAAAAGATTACAATTTTCAAAAATGAAGCCAAGTTATTTTAGTTTTGTCATATTGACACTTGTGTTTATTCACAGTGCTCCGAATTCGCCTTTGAGGTGTTTGTCGTCAAGCAGACCGATCAATACATCAGTTAATCCAAAGTCACAAACAGACGGCGATGTTTGTCCCAATGGCACACCCCCTGCCACGGATTACACAGGTACTCTAACATATGTTACATTTTCTTCAGTAATTCAATAGAAAGAATTAAGTAATACAGACCAATGAGTGTGTGTGTTGCTTTGTATTTGCAGGTCCAAAACTCTTCAAAGAGCCCAGCTTCAAGTCCAACAAGTTTATCATCCACAACGCTCTCTCTCGTTGCTGCCTGGCCGGCAAGGTTAATGAGACCCAGAAGAACAAGATTGTTGAGGTAAGAAGTGGTCAGGGTCATTTTAGTACATGTAATTGCTCACTTACCCACAATGCAACATGCACTGTATTGACTGTATTGACCATGCGGCGGGGTGATAAATCAAGAGATAGGATGGAGAGAAAAAAGAGAGATAAAAAGATGGAGAGAACAAGAATATAAATTGAGAAGGAGAAAATCTAGAAAAATAAATAAAATGTAGAAGACGAGCAAATTCAAAGAATATGGAAAAAAGTAGGGACAGAAAAAAAATATAGAGGGAACAAGAAAGTATAAGGTTTGGTTTGGGATTAGGTTTTAGGGCTGGGGTTTAGGTTCAGAGTTAGGGTTTGAATTTAGGATTAAGGTTTTGCAACAAGGTTACGTTTTAGGTTCTGGTTTTGGTTTCAGGGTAAGTGTGTCCTTTTAGGGTTTAGTGTTAGGTTTAGCGTCTTAGGCTTAGGGTTCGACATGCAGGCATTGTTGAGCAGTAGCAGTCATGCTCTAAATAAACCAATCCAGCTAAATCCCCATACTTTTCTCAGCACACAAATGCAAATCAAATCCACAGAATGTGCGACAATAGCCTTAACATGTACCCCTCGTCATCACCTCAGCGACTCAATCCTGCCGTCATTCTCCCCCTGCCTCAGGAAATGGAGAAGAGTCCGGCCAACCACTTCCTCATCCTCTTCCGTGACGCCAGCTGCCAGTTCCGGGGCGTGTACACCATGACCCCCGACACCCAGGAGCTGGTCCGGCTGACCGGAGTGGGTCCCAGGACCATCGGCTCCTCCCAGGTGGAGTCCATCTATAAGTACAGCTCAGACAGGAAGCAGTTCAGCGCGATCCCATCCAAGACCATGGGCATGAGTGTGGACGCCTTCACCATCCCGGGCCCTCTCTGGCATGGGGGGGCGGCAGGGGGGGCTGCTGGGGGGAGCAGGAGGGCCAGCATTACTAAGAAAGTGGCTGTGTCTAAGTGATTAATGATGTTTGATTATTGCTTCACTTTAACACAGGCCAGAGTGCAGTTCACTTGAATTCTTCCAGGAGTCATAAGACGCTTGCTGAATCTCTTTGGCCAAAACTTGAAGATACATTTCTTACCTGTTTAGGATTCAGGGTGCACATTAGGATTCACATGCATTCAACCATTTTTGTTTAGAATTCAATAATATGTATGATTCCGGATAGTATGTCCTGTGTATAGCAGGCCATAGCAGGAATTCATTGGGTTTAAGCACGATTCATTTGAATAATTGGGCCCCACAATGTATGACCATTGGGTGGTCCAAGATTGCCCAATACTATCATTATTAGATTTACAGGCAGAAATGCTTGATCTCATGTCCTTTTGCTAAGGAAAGTTGCAGTCCTTTTTAAATGTAGGCCTATGGTACACAAACCACTTCCTTCAGAAGAATGAACAGACTTTTTTTCAAAACCCCAATATACCTGAGGAAAATACTAGACGTGAATACGTTCATTTATCATTTCATTGATTAAAATGAATATTTTAACAGGTTTGCTTTAATTTATTCATGTGGAAGAGAGCGTTCCACGTCATGAATAATCATGGGGAAAATGGACCTCTGCGAGTCTCAAAAATCTCTCTTCCAGAAGCTTCTAGTGGTAGGCTATCACGATAGTTGAATGGCGTCGGCTTTATACCTTACACCAAACACGGTAACCACACCTTTAAATGCCTTCAAAAGTCAGAATGAAAGACAGGACTTTTTTCTTTTTTACATTCTTTTTTCTTTTTAAGATTCCCAGTGAACGAAACACGTCCAGGCGATGTCAAGGACGTGTTTTTCTTGCTGTACCAAAGCCTTTCAGAGCGTCTTTTCAGAACGCTTTGTGGACATCTAATTCAAAGGCTGAATGGTTTGTAAACACCCACATTGGTAGACAAATATCCAAGGTTGTATTTAAACATCTTGATGCTGGTACCAAGTTGTTTAAAAGCACATGGGGGGGGGGGGGGGGGGGGGCATAATCAGAGAATGAATGAAGACAGCAACATGGAAGCACATCTTTTTTTATTAGTTTTTTTTTTTCTAAATGATTGCCAGCCATATTCATGGGAAAAAATGTTTTGTGAATAGAGTGAGATTTGTACATATGAGCGGTGTAAGAGAGGACCCCCTGAAGCATGAACCGGGGTCAGGCAAGACTGTTTCACCATGTTTTCACCGGTGATCGAATGTGTGTCTTACAGGCTGTCTGGTGAGGAACAGTGAACTCCAAAAAGGCTTATCTAGGTTAGCAACTGTGCACAATTTCACGCTTTGATTCAGTGAAGGAATAGGACATCAACTAAATGTATCCCTGATAAGCTTCTGTGTAAATTGTCTCACTGAATTAAATGGATCAAGCATATTCCGTCTGTCTCTCTCTCTTTAATGTCCAATAGTTTCTTCTACCATGGCTCTTCATGTCATCAGATTGTCAGCGTTCCTCCCTTCTTTTGTGTTATAGCCACAAGAAACAATAGCAACAACATCACGGTCAATAATTATATTAAAATAGCTGGATTCGGATTCGGGATAGGTACAAATATTTCTGAAATATTATCGATGAGGTTTAGCGTTAGCCCTTTAGTCTTAAGGCACAAGTAACGGCATGATTCCACAATTGTTTTATTATTTTATTGCCTTGTACATAAAACATGAAGCTCAGTGGTGTACATATTCCAAACTTATCACTAATGCGGAGTGACGCAACAGCTTCACCGTGGGTGGTTGGGGCCTGCCACCACAGCTCCACAGCATGAAGTGAACTGGGCATCAGATTTGAGATTGTCTTTCTTAACAGGTGCTCCGTTGATTGATGTGGCCCCGGTTGGCTCATGTGTGCAAATCAATCAAATTCAAATTACACGGAGACAAGAAAACCAGCAACAAAAGAACAACTGAAGCTCAGTAAAGTATTGAGGACGTCCGAATTGAATCCGATGAAATGGATGCGTTTTATGAATTTGTATCCAAAGAACTGTGTAATTATAGGCACTTTTCGAGTGTAATATGCTTATTGAAGATGGATGAAGAGACAAAGCAAAACGATACAAGGAACAGTTGAGAGTAAATATGTAGGGCAGTTCTGAAATGCGCTGCATGTTTAAAATAAACAGTGCCAAGAAATCCCAATAAATACTTGTTACATCGCTTTGCAAAAACCACAAAAGTACATAACTGATGAAGAGAAGTTGTCTATTACGCAGCAACACCTGACATAAGGAAAGCCCACACAGACAGTAAAAGCCATATAGCATGAAGAACTTCACAACTCAATAGCTCACACCATGGAGATGCCTTTCGAATGACCTCCAGTATAGAATGCTACCAGTAGTTAGACTAGCATGTATCTTACACGTAGGAATACGATTAACGAAAGCAAATGCGTATCTTAATGTTTTGTCAATTCCAAAATTACACAATCAGCAATGCCATTAAGTACTTCTTGTTGAAATTAATCCTATTAAGGTGCTATCACGACCCCCCATTTGTTCCTGTTTATTCAAATGCAACACAGGTTCTCTCTTCAACAGGTCGGTGTGTAAATATGCGATGCCATGGGACAGGTGTCTTAGTATTTTTCTATGAGCCATGTGTACATAGCTGTGATGTAACATGGAGTTACACATTGGCTAAGTGCGACTAGGAGTAGATGGGCGGATACACATTAACACAGAAACTAGGCAGGTAAGCGGGGCATAGACACACATTAAGCAGAAACTAGCAGGTTTCCCAACACATTCCTTCCTCCTTCCCCCCCCCTCCTTCTTCCTCTGATAATGACACTTCCTAACCTCTACCATCTATCATGGCTGTCTCTCTTCCCCTTACTACTCCTCTTACCAATCACCTCTGCACCTTTGTTTGCGTTTGCAGTGGGTGAGTGGTTCCAACCAGTAGTCGGTGGCGTTGCTACTGAGTGTCAGGTAGCTTAACCTCCAGATCCTCGTCTAGCTGTGCCTCTGGGTAGCCCTGAGCAGTATCGTTCCAGGGGCCGCTGTCATTCTGCAGCTCACTACGGGTCTGGGAACCAGTAGCGGTCTCTGGGGAAGTGACAGTGTGCGAGTCGTTTACATTCTGGGGGCCGGTAGCCGTTTGAAGTTCGCTCACATCCTGGGCCCCGGTAACGGCCTGCTGCTCACTATCATTCTGGGCCCCGTTAACACTGTCCAGACCGGTAACAGCCTGGGGGTCACTAACATTCTGGGGGCCCGTCACGGTTTGTGACGTACTATCATTCTGGGGGCCTGTAACCATGTGTGCCATGCTTACATTCTGGGGGCCCGTAGCGGTGGTAACCTCACTCACATTCTGGGGGCTCGTAGCGGTGTGTAACTCACTCACATTCTGGGGCCCCGTGGCGGTGGTTACCTCACTCACATTCTGGGGCCCCGTGGCGGTGGTTACCTCACTCACATTCTGGGGCCCCGTGGCGGTGCTGCTGATACCAGTAAAGGTTTGGAAGTCTGTGACATTCTGGGGCCCCGTGAAATTCTGGGGCCCGCTGGCGGTCTGGGGCTCCAGGGAGGGGCCGACGGAGGAGTTGGTGGACGACGGCTCCAGGGGGCTCTGGGCGGAGGCGAAGGGGAGGGTGAACGCGGCCCCCCGCGTTACCGGAGAGGGGGTCTTAGCGGGCAGGTTCAGAGGGGACCCAGAGGGGGCGCTGGAGGGCCCCACTGGGGAGGCGGAGCCTGAGGGCGGGGGGGCCGAGGCCCGGCTGGAGGGGGCGGAGGGCTTTGCCGGGGAAGCGCGGAGTGCGCGAAGGGCGGCGGCAAACGGGGCCTTCCCGGTGGGCGTGGCCGTGGGGGGGTGTGCCGGGGTGGGCTCCCGGGGGTCCGTGCACACTGGCTCCCCCTCGGCGATGTACCACACCTCGTTGTGCCTGTTGGTGAGCTTTAAGGGACTGGACAGGAACGCAGGCAGGCAGAGACGCAGACGCACACACACACACACACGCACGCACGCAGACACACACACACACGCACACACACACACACACACACACACACACACACACAGTTAGATTGAGTTCCAAGACTGAGAATATTTAGAGAGTGACACAACACACTAATTGTCTCTTGGGCAGATGGTGACTAAAAAAAGCAGAACATGGCTTTATTAAAAGCTATAGCAGGATGCCTGGTAGGCAGATGCCTTTTATTTGCTGGTTATCTTAGTCAACATCTTCCATTATGTTATAACGAGTTAAGTAGTGGGTTAATCTGTACGGTTATAAAGGATTTATTATGACCATGACCTGTACTGTATGTGTCGGACATGGTTCCCTTCAGGTATCAGGTCAGTGGTATATATAGGAAGGCGTTTTGGAGTGTGGTGAAGGACTGAGGGGACACGTACAGCTCTGTGTGTGTGTGTGTGTGTGTGTGTGTGTGTGTGTGTGTGTGTGTGTGTGTGTGTGTGTGTGTGTGTCTGTGTGTGTGTGTGTGTGTGTGTGTGTGTGTCTGTGTGTGTGTGTGGCCGTGTGGCCGTGTGGCCGTGTGGCCGTGTGGCCGTGTGGTACCTGTCGTAGCCCACGCCATAGTGGTACGTGTGGTTGTAGGAGGCCCGGACGCGGTCCAGCTCTTTGGTCAGCAGATGAGCGTGCAGTCTGGAGGTGACCGACAGCATCCATCCGCCGTAGCTCCGCACGTAAACGTCCATGTCGGGCATGTCCGTGAAGTAGAGCTGGGAGGGGTGAGAGAGAGAAAACCCTTACTGGTCTCATCCACATAGGCGTACCCAGACCGACCGACAGACAGACACAACCGGGTCAAAGGCAGATGAAGGATAAAGTAACCATGTTTCAACATGGTTACGTCGATGGCTAGGATGCACCACACTCCAAATTCAACTTTGCCAGAGGGTACATTTGTTATTAACTCATTTGATCGGATTGGAATCTTAGGTATAGGTGTCTTAAAAGTAGTATATGGTAGGTGCTATTGCCTGAAATGTGTTTGTTTTACTTCACGTTAGAAAATGAAGAGATCCCAGTTACCACGATAGGAGAAATAATTCCGGATTTTAAAAACCGAACATGGCCCTAGATTTATTACATTACTTCATGATCACGATCTTATTCCAATGGGAGCCCAATTGACACATTTGACCTTGCAGTGCAGCAGTAGTAAAGGACACAATTCAACAGAAAACGTGCGGACGTCCGGCGTTTCAAATAACTGCATCATTGTTTGAAACATAATGTCCTGTAACACCAAAGCTACAAACAGTGTGCTGTTGTCAATTACCTCTCTCGGTCTCTCTCTCTGTCTGTCTGTCTGTCTGTCTGTCTGTCTGTCTGTCTGTCTGTCTGTCTGTCTGTCTGTCTGTCTGTCTGTCTGTCTGTCTGTCTGACTGCTTGGAAAGCAGACGACCCAGACAGTCCTTCGACACGGAGACCTGTGCAGAGGCTGCTAATGGATATTAGCCCCTCATAGCTAACGGAGTAGACTTGCCTTGTCATTGGTCGGCTTGGGCGGCTTGTCCTGATAGGCTGCAGGCAGCGGGAAGTTGAGAGTGTACACCGCTGGTTCCCACATCTTGGTTGCCTCAGGGATTTTGACCAGGACTGGGGTGGTCATCTCCATCTGCATACCTACACACACACACACACACACACACACACACACACACACACACACACACACACACACACACACACACACACACACACACACACACACACACACACACACACACACAAAACCAAAACAGCCAAGGTCACGCTTTAGTGATCCCTCCTAAAGAAATAAAGGGGATGTAAGGGCTTTACCAAACTCGGGCGAACAGAGGCGACCGCTGCCTTACCTTCCTCGTTGGCTCCGGTGATGTACTGGAAGAGCCTCCTGAAGGCCATGGCCGCCCCGACCCCCATGAAGTACGCCTCGGCATCGGTGGACACCCAGCGCGTGGGGCTGTAGTGGCGCACCTGTGGGAGGTGCAAGCGGAGCCGTTTGCATTGTGATGGCGCGGTCACTCTCTCTGGGTGTTTCTATTGGATGGGGACAGGAGGGGGAGGGGGGGGACTCACTTCATATTCGTCTGTTTTGCACACCAGCTGGTACTCCAGGCACTCCTTGGACTCAGTGCAGAAGCTGTTGTTGGTGCTCGGTCTGTAACACCAAGAGATGAGTCAGCTATATCCTCCACCACTCTGCAGGGATATCACTGGCTGCTGCACACACTCCTGGCCTGTGCTGTGTGTGTGTGTGTGTGTGTGTGTGTGTGTGTGTGTGTGTGTGTGTGTGTGTGTGTGTGTGTGTGTGTGTGTGTGTGTGTGTGTGTGTGTGTGTGTGTGTGTGTGCAGAACCCCTGAAGGAACCAAAAAGTGCATTACAGAACGTATGCATGGACTCACCCTACGCTGCCTTCGGCCGAAGCAGACAGTACCAACAGCATCAGGAAGGGCGAGAAGGTCCTACACAGACACACAGACCTTGAACAATGATGTCATTTTAAATCCTTTGAGGTTTTTTTTTTGAGAGGGGCATCCAAGTCTGAACTATGAATCAATCAAACAATTTAACATGAAAGGATGTTTTTTAACTGCTATTTAAAAATGGACAAAAATATGTATTCATCTCTCTAAGATATATAATTATTTCAATGAAGCACATCTAAATCTCTGCATTGCAGAGATCTAATCGGACATATTATACTACTTTCCTTTGCGAGCCTATTGTGAAGAAGATATTTGCTGCATCATTCTTTATGCAAAGGCGTTTTAAGGTCATAGCCTTACCATTTGATCATAACATTTATCCTAGTCATGCACCATATAAACCGGCTTATATACTACGTAAGGCTATCTCTTGGAAATGCATTGGGGACAATGATAATAACATTATTAAATCATTGCTTGCACCACGTACGTTCAATAGGTTTGGAACTAAAAGTATTTGTTTCGAATATATTTATATTCGATTCAACTTCTCATAGGCATAATAAACCTTGCGCAAACTCGGAATCGTGGCCATGCTATCCAGATTTGATCGGACGGTCAATGCATCAAATTAAAACCTAACCTAAATAAAATGATGTGTTTTCCTTAAAAGCTTGTCGAATTAACAAAAAAACATTCCGTTAACGAAAACTTTAAATTAAACTGCATGACATCATGAGTTATCATAATCGCCTTATAACTTGAGCGCTGGTCAATTGCGACGAAGCAAGCAATTGTCCAATAAATATTATTAAAAAAATGCCTCTGGTTTCCTTAAATCTTGTGTCCAGCAGTACTCAAGCGTCGTATTGTCCCATGTTCGAGTCATTGCCCAACTGCGTAGGCTACTTACATCGTGGCGGTCCCGTATGCGCCCATATTCCACCTGCAAAAAGACCGCAGAAGAGACTGCAGTGGATGCTGGCCGACTCGTGCGCACTGACGGTACCGGTGGATTTACTGCAGACTGCAGTGAGGACGTTCCGTCTGACTCGTCTGGGGGGGTGGGGCATGGAACCGAATGGATAGCCAGGCATCTCATCCCCTGTAGGTCACCGCCAACGATGTCAAATGGATGGAAAATCCTTTCCAATACAAAATATAGCCTAAATTATTTGTTACATTTGAATATGCCTGCATGAGCATATGACATTGAAATACAACATTTAGAAACGTTGATTTGATGAGTAAAATAGCTATATCTCTTCTGTGGAAAATAGTGGAAATAAACCCTAACTGTTGGCTATATCATCTATTCTGAGTGTATGCAGAAGGCCTGAAAGAAAAGAAAGGAATAGAAAAAACATGATCTGATTCAACATTTTTGAAAACACCAGCTTTATTGTTAACAGTTCACACACACATCCATATACTTCTGATTCACACATGTTATTCTCATTGGAGTAGCGTCTCCTGATAGTATGAAAACCTCTCTACACGATATAACACCGCTTGCGGAAACTGTGGTTCAACCGTCATGTGGAGTGCTGTCAGTGGCTGGGAACTCTGCAGTATGTCCTCCATCGCCCCGGAAAACGACTTTACAAATCTTCATATTGATTCAACAATGTTATGAACATGAGGGAAAAAAACAAACCACTTGTAAATACCATCTGAACAAGCTGCGTCCCCAACACCGGGCCCCACTCAAGTCTCAGGTGGCCCTCTGTCATTAGCAGAAGCCTCTTTAAATTATTTACAATCGCCTTTGTTGCGACGCATGTTTGACCTTGAGCAAATAATTATTAATAATGAATAAAATAGACACGTAAACACCAAAAGCAAAAACGTAAAACCAAACCAAGATTAAAGAATTTGGTTAAGTCACATCCTACCACCCACCCTGTGGGAGAGCCTGGTAAAAACACCGACACGGTTGGGGGGGCCCGTCTGGGAAGGGCCACCAAAACAACAACAACAACATGCGGTCGTGTGTTGACATGGCCCCTCACATGATGGGACCCTCCCCCCATGTCTGGGAACGGTCGCAATAACATAAAGCCATAAATTACAGCAGGGCATCTTGGGACAAGGTCAGGAACATCTCAAGATTCTTCTCCGCCACGCAAAAATAAAAATGATACCACTGAAGCACAGCATACAAGCTTAACTTGAGACGACGGCCGTGTGGAGATGTACACAGGGAGCTTCCACGTGTGTGTGTGTGTATATCTCAATACAGGCGCCTCTGTGTCACAAAGACCAAGCGTTAGATAGGAGGTGATGGAGTCATGTGATAAAGGACCAGACAGGGAGATATGACCTAGGTGGTGGTGGTGGTGGTACAAAGAGCAAACATCAGGTTAGGTCTTAAGTCCACATTTGAGGCCATGAGACACTTAACAGTATGTACTGTTCAAAATAGTGTTTGATGGGAAATTAACGTTAGTTTCCTTTGACATCTCTCTCTCTCTCTCTCTCCCCCCCCACTCAAAAAAGGTAAAGCCCACTTACTGGCAAAAGTACCGTTTACACAGCCAATACCAGGAAACCCAAGATAGCCGTCTCAAAATAATGAATGAGAAAGAGAGACCGAAAGACAGAGGAAAACATGAGTACTCTCCTCCATTCTACTCTGAACCATCATTGTATCTGATGCATATGTATATATATATATACACACACACACGTGTATATATATATATATATATATATATATATATATATATATATATATATATATATATATATATATATATATATATATCGAGCAGTCTCTAGATGGTGTCTAAGGAAACCCAGGTCCAAACAGTCTTTTGCGTTGCATAGCCAGACAGTGAGCGCTTCAACAGCTCACGTCAAAGAGTTTCCAAGAAAAGAGAGCACTTTGTGGGGTGGGGGGGGGGGGGGTTGGTCCCGGTGTGCTCCCCCCAGCCCTCTCTTGGACCTGCAGTCCTGGTGGGAGGGGGGGGGGAGGGGGAGGAGGAGGGGTGGAAAAAGAGAGAGAGAGAGAGAGAGAGGAAGAGAGATAGGATCCCTCCCCACAGATGCACACTCCCCCCTTCACAAAGTGGACTCCCTCTGCCGCTCGCGTCCATTGGACGTCTTCTTGACTTTGGTGATCCCCTCCAACGCACCGGACTCAGTCACACTTTAGTACCAAGGAGAAGGAGATGGATGGAACAGTTTTAATACAAAATTGAACATTTTGTATTTTGCATTTTGCTCATATTAATCTAATTGTAACATGCTGTTCGCTGCTGATGGAAGTGTAATTTCCTGAGGGAACATTCCCGATGGATTAATAAACTTCCTATCGATCTATCTAGAGAAGGCGACACAGGTAGTGAGGGGGGGGGGGGGGGGGGGGGGGGGAGTTAGGAGGACGTCTTGCTGCCAAGCGCAGCCGTCGGGGGCTCGAACCCAGTGGCTTTGGGCCTGGAGATGAGCCCCTCTCAACCAGCAGGGACGCGGCTCGGCGGTACTCACACTTCGTCCATCTCCACGTCCTCCTCGTCCAGGGGCAGCTGGAGGTAGGGGTTGTTGGACGCCGGGCGGAACTTGTAGCCCGTCAGCACGAAGAAGATCAGGGTGGAGACCTCCACCAGGAACTGGGGGAGAGACGCAGGGGCCGGGGAGAGGAACGCTCAGTGAGGTTTGAGGTCATGGGGCGGATGCGCAGACTGGGCATTTGCACAAAATATATCAAGTCATGTTGTGGATAAATAACTAAAAAGGAGTAAAAAGTTTACAATGACGTTAGAAAAACGACAACAACAATCACAGGCAGAAGACCCACGACATCTTTATGAATTAATACGACTGTGTGAGACGTGACTTTGGGGAAACTTCAGTGGTGGGATACACCTCGAAGCAAAGCGTGGTGTTCCTCCATAGCATTCAATCACCGCTTACTCTTACCTCGTAGCACCACTGCCACTGGAATGGCATGGTGACTTTGAGCAGAATGGCAATGATGCGCGTGAAGTAGATGTAGCATACAATCTGTAGGGAAGGAGGAACCAAGAAAATGTACGACATACAGTATATATTTATGTATATATATATAATGCTAGGAAGTCTATGAATTGCATGTTGTAATTCAAGGTCTGTGTGTGTAGCCTGGTGGGCTAAGAACATCACTCACCATGACGTAGTAATGCCGGAAGAGTTTGAGCTTCTCCAGGTTCATGGCCGCTGTGGAGGGAGAATTTTGCGCAGAAAGCAATATCTATAGTGAGTAATGAGTATTTGCCTCTGTATACATGCATCTGCTTAATGGGAAAACCCTGAAAAGAAGAAGAGAGTAGGCGAGAAACGACAGATGGGAGGAAGAACTCAAACTCAGCTAAGACTGCTCTCCCCGTGACAGTCCAAACACTGATGTCCTTCTACGTCTCCTCACAAGACGACGCAAGGATGTCTCTGACCACAGTATTAAAACATGCTGGCATGGACAGATGTCTTACCTTTGCCATCAGTGCTGGAGGCCTCTTGTAGGTGACGAATGGACCTGCAAACACACTCCCGTCAACAACAAGACATTCTCCAGGCAGGCATAATAGTGTTGGGATTCATTGGTGCGCCACCCCCACCCCCTAAGCACATGAAAGCCTCGGACACTGTGTGCATACATGAATGCTTGTAAAGTACAGTACACACTGCGCAGCCGGCCTTCCAGAGGATGCCCCTTTCATCTCGGAACTAGGGATCTATCTATATGGACTGCCCATTTTTCTTGAGCCGATATTCGGAGCCGATACTGTTTTTTTTTATTTGTTTTTTTATAAAATTGGCCGATGCGATGCACGTAAAAAACGCAGATAAATCGATACATCTGTCGATCACTACTCGGAACCAGAAGATGCTCTGGCCCAACTTCTGGAGGGAGACTGCACAGCTCCTGGCACCAGCGTGTGCGAGGGGGCGGAGTTACGCAGTGTTTCCTGTTTTGTTACCAGCCCTTGGTCCCAGCCCTCCTACTTATTGTATATTGTATATCCTGGCACTTAATGTACTCACTTTTTGTGTGTCATATTTAGTTATAGTTCCAAGTTATGTAGCATCTTATCCTAGCTATCTTTGTTGTAAACGGGGAATGGGTTAACCTAGCGATTTGAGGGATCGTTGGGTTCTTTGCACTTGGTTCTATGAACATCCATACTATACCGACAGCGATATATGTTTTTCACTTTCTTGTATTAAAGAAAAAATGTATTAATTGTAAGTCGCTTTAGATAAAAGCCTCTGCTAAATGCCCTAAATGTCTCAATGTAAATGTTGTTATGAACCTATTCTTATGAAGGTAATCAAATTTGCGTCGGTCTACTGAGCACGTTGGTATCAGCACAGGACGTTTTAGCTAGTCTTCCCACCAACTGCAGGGCAGTTTCATATACCAGCGCCGGCCTAGGTTAATGTTGGCTGTTGAACGAGGTCAGACGTCAGACGATCATATGACGCCTGATTTGTGAGACAAACACTGACCAGACCACAGGAAAGAGGATGGCTCCGCAGCAGAGGAGGTCCACCAGGAAGAGGATCTCCTTCCACAGAGCGTATTCACTGGAGCCCTCCTCACCAGACTCGATGATGATGAAGGCGATGTTGGCCAGCACCTGAAGGGACCGAGTGGGTCAGAACGCACCGCATTGTCAGCACAAAGCCGGTAGGAATGATGAGGAGAAAACAGAACGTTTTCAGGTGGAAGCGTTGAGGTATTCCAGTGTTCAGTAGCTGGCATACATAGCTAGGAGTGCATCCATGCATCTAATCCTCACTATCAACAGTGAATATATCTTCATAAATAGAATGCGTGTCATAATAATAATGCACAGCCTCCACCCTTTGCACACACACACACACACACACACACACACACACACACACACACACACACACACACACACACACACACACACACACACACACACACACACACACACACACACACACACACACACACACACACACACACACACACACCTGGAGCGGGATGACAATCATGAAGATCTTCTTTTCCTTGTCAGACAGGATGTACTTGACAAAGGCCCAGCCGGTGCCGATCAAGGCCAGGGTGATGAAGAGGAGGGCACCCTTCAGCCTGTAAAGCACACGCCCACATGTCAGTGTACAGACTCTTGAAAAGTCCCCCCGCCTTAAAGTGGGGCCACCCCCCAAGGACAGCACGGGGGCGTCTGGGAGGCACCCCGCCACGTCAGGAAGTCAGAACCACGTTCTATGAGGTTAAAACCCTGGTTTTCAATGAGAGCAACCACACCCTCCCACACAGCTTTGTACTTCCTTTTTGTTCTACCATGTGACGTAGCGCTCTGTGGCTCGTCTGGTGTGCTACTGCTTTCCCCTAACAAAAAAGGTATGCCGTATAGCACTAGCTAAAGCAAATGCTAGCGGCTATGCTTTGCACTACGTTAGTCTGTTCAGATTTAGTCCCTTTTTGGAAGGGGGCGTGGGGTTGGAGCACATTCCTGACGTCCGTGGAACCCAGCAGCATGCTTTGACAACACAAAGACACCCTGCCATGATACGGTCCCACTTACAGATGTGTGATGTAGTACATGACGGCCCAGCCTTCGATGGGGTGTCCCTTTGTGTTGATGAAATGGAAGTTGATCTAAGGAAGACAAAGAAATTGATGAAAGATTGTACAGGCCTACATCATTACCATGAGGAACACAGTCTACCCCAAACACATCTGTTTTGGTGGAGGATAACAGTAGATAATATATAGTCATATATGTTTAGGATACAATTTTATGGACAGAAGTTCCCTAGCTGTGACAGAGTGCCAGGAAATGCTTGCACTTCTAATCAGCAAATCAGAGAAGAACTGAAAGAGATAAACTATTAAAAAGTGCACACACAGACACACACAGCTTTACTTACACTATGGAAGACCAGGGAGACAGCCTTGGTGAAGGCGAGTGCTGCCATCAGCCAGTGGATCTTAAACACACTGTATCTGCAAATGAGTAGGAAAACAGGGATGTTAAATCAAGCATTTATTTCCTTTGCTTTCTGTTAACTCCCAGCCCCATCCTTTAAACATATGCAGAGTAGGGTTGCCGCGGTGTGGACATTTTCACCCCGAGTAATACCCTCGTGTCAACACCGGTATTACAGGTATAAACGGTATTAACTTTGAAACTATAGGTCAACCGCCATCTTCTCCGTCAACTCTCCTCTCACACTCGGTGACAGCGGCGGGCAGCGCGCCAATTAAAGGCGTCTTATAACGTTCTATATATAATAGTATAATATAATTGTATAGATCATAATATCACGGCCAAAAGCTCTGTGCGCCTCCGGATGGCCGTAGCGCGGAGAGCTCACGTAGGGATTGGGCTTCGCGGGGTTTGTTTACCGGTGTTGCTATGGCTACCGGTCTTGTAAGGAAGCGAGCTCATTTTCGGCGCGCCAATTCTCAGCGCGCCAATTCTCTTCCGCACAGAGCAGAACTGTGGCCTATTCTACACATTTTAAATTTCTTAATTATATCATTCATTTTTACTGAATTTGTTTGTTGCAACACCGAGTAATCGGTGTTGGCCTCAACACCGGTAACACCGGTAATACCGCGGCAACCCTAACCCTGCGTTCACACCAAAAGATGCATTTGCTGCCCGAACGCGTTGTCGCCGAAGTTTTGCGGCGCAGCAAATCAAGTTTTGCGGCGCAGCAAATCAAGTTTTGCGGCGCAGCAAAGGTTTTGCGGCGCAGCAAAGGTTTTGCTGCGCCGCAGTTTTGCAGCGCGGGAAGTTTCGCGGCACGGGAATTTTTTTGCCCGCGGTGCTTCTGAATTAATTCACAACCATGGCCAACATTACGAGCATTGCATGTCTTTACCTGTTGTGGAAGAGTGAGAGACGTCGGAATGCCCGTCGTTTATGGGTTCATGAGACCATTCGGAGCCTGGAAGGCTGGTGCTGCCTGGCACCCAACTGGGTTTTGTTTGGGGTTGTTATTCTAGCCCTTTAGCATACTCATAGTTTAGTTTAACTGTAAACACAACTACACTACAGAATGCTGATTTGTGGGTTTTTTCGAGTTACTAAATAAATGTAACGGTAGTGAACTCTAGGTCACTCCAAGGGAGTAACACTGATTGGCTGTTACGGCATGTCACTCAGTGGCAACGCTGTTGAACGCTGATTGGCTGTCATCGCGCGTTTGCTGCCGATAAGTTGAAATATTTCCACTCGAGCAGCATTTGTCGCGCCGCAAAATACGTGAACGCGCCCGCCGCCCGTGCCCGGCAGCGGTCACGGGCGTGCTGCGCTGCAAATCTAATTCTGCCGCGCCGCAAATCAAATTTTGCTGCCGGTTTTCTCGGCAGCAAGTGCTCCGGCAGCAAACCCGCAACACGTCTCTACATTCACTTTGAATGGGATCGTGCTGCGCGGCAACTTTTTGCATCTTTTGGTGTGAACGCACGGTAATGCAGAGTATCCCCTGCATGCATTTAGCTCCAATTATATATATATATATATTAGAGCTGTCAAGCGATTAAAATATTTAATCGTGATTAATCGCATTAATGTCATAGTTAACTCACGATTAATCGCGATTAATCGCAAATTCTTTTTCTATGCTAAATATCCCTTGATTTTTTTGTCCCATAATTCTTCTCATTTTAATTCTCTTATCAACATGGTGAAGTGCATCGGCTTGTCTTGTGCAAATGATTTTTTATTGATAACAACATTGGCATATACTGATCAAAACAGGACGATACAAAAAAAGAGCCTATAATGCAATTAAACGACTGCTTTGAACAAATGTCATTTGAACATATCAGTCAGGCTACTGCTTCTTTGTTTTGAGCCAAAGAAAAAGTAAAAAAAAAAGTTTTTTTTTTTTGTAAATAAAATATTTGCGTTAATCGCTCGATAATTTTTTTAACGCCGTTAAAATTGGTTTGCGTTAACGCCGTTAATAACGCGGTTAACTGACAGCTCTAATATATATATATATATATATATATATATAGTTGGCTGTGTGCAACCATATCCATAGTGCAAGTCCCACACACCTAAGCTGGAAGAAAATGCTAGATAAAGAAACCCTGCTATGTGTACCTGTGCTTCATCAGAGTGTAGACCCAGATCAGAGCAGCAGTGAAGAAGACTCCAGCCATACAGATGTAGAGGCGGGGAAGGGGGATCTCTGCAGCAGACAGGTAGCCACCAGGATTCACCTCCCTCACCGCCACCTGAGCAGAAGACATGCAGGTTACCATGGAAGACATACACTGTTATCCAATCAGAGTGCTACCAACTGAGGCTGACAACAATATTTCTATATCTGTGTGTGTGTGTGTGTGTGTGTGTGTGTGTGTGTGTGTGTGTGTGTGTGTGTGTGTGTGTGTGTGTGTGTGTGTGTGTGTGTGTGTGTGTGTGTGTGTGTGTGTGTGTGTGTGTGAATACACAAACCCAATCAATCATTCAATTTTGAGATAAACCTTACACTGAGGGAGTAGGGGTAGTCCACTCCAGGCACCTTCTTGAGGCAGTAGTGGAAGTTGAGGTTGTACAGACCCTCAGCCAAGGGACCAAATGTGATGTTGAACTGGTACAGAAGATTGATTCTAAATCAACAACAACCTGAAACACTCTGAAAACTTCTTGCAGTAGAAAAAACCACACTGTCTTTTCATAATTTTTATAATATAGAAAATGTTAAAATTTACTTATATATATACACATTGGGGTTGGTCATATTATTTGAATTTGTGTACTCACATGGAAGTTGCCGTTAACTTTATCCAGAGCGATAATTTGCTCTTTGCCCTTCTCCAGCTATAGGGATGCAAAGAACATATAATATACTACATATATTACTAGCTACTTGCACTCCTCGGCTTTGGACAAAGACAGACACACAAACACACACACACCTGGATGCCATCGTCCTCATCTACTGCAGGTTTTGGTGTGACAGCCTTGATTTGTATTGCGGTTGCCACAGTCTGCTGCCCCGTTGGAACAATCTTGGTTTCTTTCTGAACACCATCTTTGAGCGTTGGGTTAAGTGGGTTGGGAACTACAGCTCCAGCTTCAGGAGTTTCCCTGGTCTTCCTCACACCTAAGGGTGGCAACAAAAAAAGAAAACGCATAATTTGCCATTCCTTTGACGAAATATTGGTCTCTACAAGGACACAGACTATTTATAGACAAAGTTAGCATTGAATTATTTCCGTGTTGTGTCTCACTCAGTTATAAGAAGCACTTACTTTCGTCTTTGACAGAGCCGTCCTCGGATTTCATGGTTGCTCTAAGCCAGTAGTCCAGGAGACCTAAAGGCCGCACAATGACCCTACGCATGCACGCCAACACACAGACAAACCAAAAGTTAAGGCCCAGGGTGGAGCGGATGACACATGGGTTCATGTGCAATTATTCATGAATTCGTCCCACCTGGACATCTTCATATCAATAATGAATAGGATCACGGGCTGGTCGTTGGGCGACTCTTTGAGGGTGAGAGGGCATGTCTTGGGTTCCTCGGCCTGAAGAACATGATGAAACCGACATGCCTTTAATATATGCATTATTCCTAGTCCTCTTAGACAAGGGGAGTTTAGGTTCAACAACGTGCTGGTTAGTATCATGTGTGCTGCCGTAACCTCCACATTGACACAAGGCTTAAGTATTTAATTTATTAAAATGTTATACTACGTCATATGTAGTTCATTTAGAATGCCTTCAATATGAAGGGCTCTATAATACCTTATAAATTCCCCCCATATATAGTGATTTAAAATGGGCGTTGACTTCATATTTAGTCACTACAATAACCTTGAATTCAGGCCTCTATGAACTGCGGCATAGATTGTGAGGTGAGATTTGCATTGGTGTACTTACAGTGTAAGAGAGTACTCCATTCACACGAGACTTGCTGATACTGAAACCAACCTAGAGGGAGAGCAGACATGTATGGAAAACATCCTGAATCAAGGCAAACACTCACCAATTCTATTAAATTGTGAATGACTTTTTCAAAAGAAACAATGTTTTTGTTTTTTACTCACTGGGTACTTTTGGTCATCAACATTATCTGGGATGGACAGAGAAAGTAGCTTCACATCTAGAGATCCGTTGGCGTTAAACCCAAACGTATTAAGATGGACGATCGACCGGGTATCATTCTGGGGAAAGAAGAGAAAAGATGCGATTGGGTTAAAGATTAAGAATAAAGCTACGTTTATAACGCGCTCTGCCGTATGGTTAACTAACGTTACATACAAGTTTATCCGCAAGCCATTAGTACGAGTATAACCGTACATTAACAAAAAACACCATACTGTACTACACACATAAAACAGAAGGCATATCAAGACTATAGCCAATTGTACTTTACTTCCAGATGGACACAGGACACAAGCAGCACCCTGTTCTGCTGGTAGTAGCTAGCTAAAGGTAAGCGCCCAGGCTAACCACAGTGGATCCACATCTGTACACTTACCTTCAGTTCCAGTGTGTGTATCCTGGCGTCGCATCCACACAGGACGTGTAGCAACAGAACCGCACCAAAAAACAACCCCCTGTTCGCCATCGTTATTTGCAGGGTATATTGTTATTCAAACGCTAGCTAGTTACCCACACCAATCTTGCTTGTTAGCAAGCAAGCTAGCACTTGCCGATTATATCCCTGGATATCCAGTCAGCTTTGGTATTATCCTCTTTACAAGAGGGATTGGCAGGTCTTCTCCTCAAAGAGGCCAATTCAATGACATTTACCAATATTCTAACTTCCTTGTTGGGTTTTATCTTTCACAACACCGACGGGAGTGCTTCTTAGAAAGTGTCAAGATCTCGCTTCCTGGTCTCCGCTACCCCGTTCCTACATGGAGGGTCACAACAACAGCGACTAAGAGTCCCTCATCTCAGTACCGTCGAAAGTATGCATTCTTTAATGCCCTGTGGCGCAGGAAATATGTCCAAAAATGTTACCCTATGTATAAGTAATTTGGTGTTTTCATTCCGCTGTGACCATGCTATTGACTTCTCTGTAGAATCGGATTTAATCATATGCTAGTCCTCCTAGGTCACGTGGTACAGGTGGTACTTCCTGCTTTCAGTCGGACGTCCACGTTGATGATGACGCGGAACTGGAAGTATGGGGTCAGAACAATAATGAATGCACGGAGAAAAATTGCAGAGTCGGCCTGACCTAAAGCAATCGTTATCTTTATTCGGCTCCCCCACTTCGGCCTTGGAAGGCTGATATCTCTCCACTCCCCTGGTTGTTATGCAGACAGATGCCCTGCCACCCTCCCCCCATCCACCACCTCCCGTGAACTTAATGCCGCTTTTCCACCGCACATGTAGCTCGACTCGACACGACCCGACACGGTAGCAGCGCGGGTCCTTTTCCACCGCAAATAGTACCTCCGGGACGTGGGCGGGGTCGGCTGCGCGAAAGGGCCGTGACGTATTTTTGTACGCGACGCAAACAACACCTACGTAACCCAGATGACGTAACCCACACATGGACAGAACCCACATAACAACAATGGAGAACATCGATGCGATGGTATTCGTGTTCGTATTATTAGCTGGCATGTTGAAGAAGTGGAATATGTTGGCTGCGGCGCTGCTATGGCTGTTACCAGCATGGTTGCCATGTCTCTCTCGTGACTTCGTCACACTCACTGGCCAATCAGTGGCCGGCCGTCTGCCGACGTCACCTTTTAGTATCGGCTCAGCCGCTTGGAACCTAGAGCGAGGCGGTACTAGAAAAAGCAGCCACTTCAGGTACCAGCAGTGGTGAAGTCTCGTGATACGCAGGTATACGCCGTATACCCACTAGGAACGCACCAGGATTTGCGTATACCCACTTAAAAATGTGCACGGATACGTATCAATCGTCTTGTGACAGATCTTTCACTTCTGTGTTTATTTTTCGCAAATACCGGTTGGGTATAACTGCAATAAAATACTCTAAGCAGGTGAAGTTATCTCCTACATTCACCATTCATAAAATTCCCCCTGCGCGCTCGCGCTCTGCCCTGTCTCTGTTATGAAGCGCGAAGCTGCCCCTGCATCTCTGCACGTTAGTTGGCGGGCCGAGGCCCTCCTTCTCGCGTGTGTGTGCGTGTGTGTGTCCAGTCCTCCCATATTAATGTGTAAACCACATAACAAGTACTCAACAGAAGACAATGTTTTAATCCCACTTTATATCTCCTTGTTACTTTTAGATGAGAACCCCTGGCCAGCCTTTCAGACTGGTTGTCAGGCTAGGGAATTTAAAAACAGGCATCCTTGGTTAGAGTGGAGGGAAAACAAGTTAGGTAAATGTCAGCCAACATACAGTTGGTATACACAATTGAAATTCATAATGTTAATCACTATGCAAATGAGAGTATAGCTAATTCATGGTCATTTTTAAGGTGCAGTAATTTCACACTTTTACACAATTCAATTACTGTATGGTATGTTAGATAACAACAGTAAGAGCTCAAATTAGAGCAATTGAAAGAGTGAAACATTAGTCTCCTGTCATCTCCTTCTCATGCACTGGTTAGCCATGGTTGTAAACAGTTCATTAAATTATTTTGAGTAGATTTTGTCCTTGTTTAGCATGTGCTATTGCTACTATAGACATACAAAGGACAACTTTTCATTTTTGTCTTCTATTTGTTCATACTGTTATTAAAACTGATAAACCTACTCAGCTTTCCATGATTGTTGATAATCGTTATACTCTTAAATCAGCGGGTTGTAGACCCCTGCGTTGGTGAGTGTGGTGCGACACCCCATAAGCGCCACACACGTACACGTACCGGTGGGACGGGTTTGTAGGAGGCTGGGAGGGAAACATCACAGTATACCCACTACAATAAAATAGACTACACCACTGGGTACCAGATACCATGTTTTCGCGGTGGAAACGCAAAAAAGGCGTGTCGAGCTGGTACCATGCAGTGGAAAAGCGGCTGGTTCGGAACTCTTCGTGGTCGTCTCCACGGCGACGGCCGTGTCCTCGTCACCAGCATCAGACGGGAGAGACACTGTTGAGTATGGGTGGAGATGGAGTCCTTGGGCTCACACACACACACACACACACACACACACACACACACACACACACACACACACACACACACACACACACACACACACACACACACACACACACACACACACACACAAGACAGATAACACACACACCCCCTGGACTCACCGCCTACTGGACTCCCTCCCCCTCCCCGTCCCTCGTTGCAGTACAGTATGCCGTGAGTGATGTGATGCGCCCGTTGGCCGCGTCCGCCTCCGGGTGTCTGAGCTGTGACACCTCCCCTCCCCAACTCCTTCCCCCCCTCCCACATGTGTTTGTGATGTTTTTGATGTGTTGCTTATGTGTTGAGGTGTCTCAAAAATCCACGTATCAATAACATTCCAGTTCACACACAAATGCAAACAAGTTCACAAATGAAAAGCGTCTAGTTAATTCAAGTTTAACAGTTTGTATATAAATGTAACAACATCCAAATACATTTTTCATGAAAATTGCAAATAATTTTAAATTAATATATTTATGGATTTATATTACATTTATTTAAAACAAGGCACATTTGTGTGTGGATCAGAAATGTGTTTGTGAAACTTATTTTTGTTTATGGATTTATTTTACATTTATACATACCGATATCCATTTGTGTGGGCATTGAATTGTATATGTGAGAAGAGAGTAATTTAAACACAAATCACAAAATACATTTGTGAATCCTTCTCCGTGCATTCATTATTAATGAGACTGTTCGGACCCCATACGGATGGCGAGAAGAATCAACACTTTGTGAGCAATGATTATGTGTTGCCTATCGATTTTATGAGACGTTAAACCATTTTGGTCGCTACAATCAGTGCTTGTAATGTTTACTTACACTTCAACTATTCGAGACCCATTTCCCTGCAATTTGTCAAAGTGTGTTAGAAGAGGGATTACCCTGTGCTATTCAAAGTAGACTATCTTGAAAAAAAGATGATGCGTCCCATCAAATTGCAGCCCTGTCATAAACACAACAATTCTTTAAAAGGTATAAAAGTTTATTAATTTACATTACAAAACCAAATGGCATGTTTTTATTTTTGGATGTTGATGTTGAAATTGATTGAGCCAGTAGAACAGTGGTTGTGGTTAAGTGTAGGCAGCAAGACCACACTGTGATTAGCAGACACAGAAACGCTGCCCCTGGGAGTTGATGGTGGGGCAGCAGTACACTCCACTTGTTCAGTGGGTTTGAGTTGGTCTGGAAAACAATGACATGTTGAATCTAATATATTAATGTTGACCAAACTACAGAAATATCAAAACAATCCGCGTCCAAAAAAAAAAAAGGTTTTCATCATCAATGCTTTTCCATACCTTTAACTTCCTTTGCTGAACCACACCGGGTTTTTTCCTCCAACTTCCTTGCGTTTTCGTTGAGGTTCATCTTCCTCAGGATCCCCAGTGTGACGGTGACGGCTCGGCCATGGCCGTAGCGCTCCACCATGTGGTCCACGGTCACGTGCTCCAGTGGGTCCTCAAGGAAGCTCTTGGGAATAGGTTTAAAGTCTATTTGGCCCGAGTCCGAGAGATACGACTGGAACTTTTTGAAGTCATTGGATCCCAGTTCCTCCAGAGAGTTTAGGAGGATTTCTCGAATGTTCATTTTCTCTGAGCTTCACCACAAAGGCTGTGAGTGTGACCCTGTGTGCGTTGGAGGAAGCATCGTTGAAATCAAATCAATCTAGGATGCAAAGGATTGGTGAATTATCTTCACATCGATCGTTCTTTTTCTTGATTTTTCAGCGGCGTTCAATACGATTCAGCCAGACATATTGCTGGAATAAAATGATTCAGCTACAGATCAACCCCCATCTTATACTCTGGTACTTCTCCTTTCTTACATATAGGATCCAGCTGGTCAAGGTAAACGATACACTGTCATCTCCCGGGATAACAAAAGTAGGGGTGCCTCAAGGGGTGCATTGGCTCACCTGTATTGTTCACACTCCACACGTCAGACTGCGCCTCCTCGGTACCCAACCAGTCTCTGTTCAAATACTCTGATGACTCCACCCTGTTGACTATGCTGAAAAAGACTGATGATCCCACGCTGTATCAGAGAAATGTTGATTGGTTTGTGGAATGGTGTGACAAGAACACCCTTATTATTAATTCAGTGAAGACAGAGGAAATAGTTTTTCGGTAAGCCCCCAACCTGCCAATTCCTCAAAGTGAAAATCCACAATGATGAAATTAATCAAGTTTCTGCATATAAATACTTAGGTGTCATGGTAGATGCGAACCTCTCTTGGACCCCTCACATAGATTTTCTTGGTAAAAGGATACAGCAGCGCATTTATTTTCTCCGTAGGCTAAAATCATTTGAGGCCAGTAGCCAAATTATTTTTCTATTTTTTACCTCTGTAATTCAGAGCATTATGCTCTACTGTAGCACGCCTGGTTGAGCAACCTCACAGTGAAAAATAAAAGTAAATTGTATAATATGCTTAAAACAGCACGTTGAGGCTTGCCGCAAATATTTCCTCTGACTGCACACATGTCTTGAAAAATGAATATCAGCTCCTGCCTTCAAATAGGCGTTTCAGAGTCCATCGATTGTGCCATGTCATGTGTCTGTACTTGTGTCTTTCCGGTTAACACGTGTGCTTGCATAATCTGTCATCTGTGCTGCTTGTGTATCTCTGTGCCGTAATGTCAAGTGTCATTTGTCCTTGTTTACCTGTCTGTCCTAAATGTTTTGAGAGGTCTTCTCAGAGACGCAAAATGAATTTCAGTGCCCTACTGACAAATAAAGTAGTAGCCTATCGTATCGTTCATCAGACCGATTCACCACATTCAAATATTGTTCTCTTTTTAAACTCTACACATAGGCCTATACGTCTAGTGGAATTTTATCGTTATAATATAGTCTTATCTCATATTCATGTTTGAGATAGTGCAAGTAGGTGGTTAACATGAACGTGAACATGAACGTGAACATGAGCGTATATTTGAGTCCAGGCCTACCATCCATACATACGATACACTCACCAAGTTACATTCAGCGGTGTGGTCAATCTTCTGTTTTGATTAATGGCGGCTGACATCCCAAAGCCCGCCTCCTTCTGTCTGCTCTCGCTTAGCCCCCCCCCCCAACATAAGAAACCTGCCTCAAAGTGAAAAAAGGGAATAAATATTAACTAAATAACAAAATTTTGAAAACCAAAAGTTTTGCTTTTTTTTCCTCTACAATACTTTAGCTTTTTAACAATACTTCATCTACGTTAACAATGCTGCCCTCGAGTTTAGACCAATTTCCAGCTGACCTGGCCAGGGTAGGGCCGATCACTGTTTATCGCATATGGGCTTAATATGATGATTCCGAGAAGGGCCCTATGGGAGCACCGCATTCTCATAAACAACCAAGATGGCTGCTGGTGAAATGCCCGCCATTAGTTTCTCTGATTGGTTGTGGTCTTCTTAATTAGCGGCTGTTGATAACGGCCCTTGGAAATCTGAGTTTTGCAGACTGATTTTCATTTGCAATATTGGTTTGACAATGTCAGGCTACAATTGTTGTATTATAAAACTTTGGAAAAGGATGTCAGACCTGCTTGGAAATGAGTATATGGCAATGTCTGGTCATTTTCTATGGCCATAGTGATTTCCAAATCGTCTCAGAAATATTTGGTTTGTTTTTTGTTTCAGACCTTTCAACATAGCACACCAGACTGGTCCATCTAAAATTAGCAGACTGCAGTGTCAGCTTATTTGCTATGGCTACATCTTGTGATTTTCTAATGGGGTGAGACCAAGTCCAACAGATGACCAATATCCCGAATTATCTGTCTATTGAAAGGCTTCGTTCACACTGTAAGCCTTTAGTGTTATATTTCGATGTATTGCTCATATCTTCTTTTGTTTTGGCTGTTCACTTTTTTTTTATGTGGTCTATGTCATATTGGTGGGAATTTCGTAGCTACGTATAGGCCTATTAGGCGATTACTCATATTCACACGGGACTAATTCTGAAACAATATCAATAAAAATCAACACTGTATAGCTTATAGCACAGAGACTGCACGATCAAATAGTTGCATTAGAAACCTGTTCGGGCAGCACTTCTTTAGTTCCTCTCATGATGATGGTTTCTCCACCCCATCATCGACTTGTTCAGCACCGTGTTAAAACGGAGACAACTACATGACTTTATAAAACTGAGAGAGCTCAGTCTATAGGCCTGGACCAAAAGCCGATGTAGTTATTATTTTTTCCATAGCAAAAGTTTGTATGACGCTTTAACATCGTACCTTGTCTCCAGTCAGTTGAATGATATTCTTTGGGTAGAGCGGGTGCTTTTGGATATAACTACTTTCGCTTTCAATCGGCGGAGCATGCTGAGCAAGCGTTCGGTCGTATTTCCTGTTGATGCCTTTCTACAACATTTGAAATGAGAGTTTCGGCCTACATTTCACTGAAGGGCTGAATAGTCAATAGCCTACTTTTTAAAGAATGATCACGTTACCTATCCATTCTATTTTTTAGAGCTGTAGCCTATTTATTATATGGCAATCTCCTGTTCAATTGTTGTTCATTGCATAGCATTGTTAATTTGGTCATATGTATTATGATTATGAAGGCCTGTTTTTATTATCTTGAAAAGCAGATGATGCGCCCTATCAAAATGCAGATCTGTAAAAATCACAATCAGAACAGATGTAAATAATAGGCTCCTAATGTTGCCCTACTTACTCAATGGGCCACATCACGCCATTTGACACAAGAGGGCCCTCTGGCCCTGGGATTCAGAAACACACGTTGTACGTAAGTTGACTACTTTCTTCATTTGTGGTTGTCCTTTGAAAGGTTATTTTTTTAGATTGCACCTGACTGCATGTTCAACCAGTATCATTTGAAAAATGCTATTTTCTTCACCTGGCCTGTTTTTTCCTGGTAATACATATGTAATACAGACTAAGGATGTAATATTGTGTTAAAATTGGTTTCTACTTGTTATGTGTGATGTTACACATTGTTTTACTGTTTTCTCACCATTGTTATGAAAAAACAGAAAAAAGGAAAACCATATCTGTCCAAAGGGGCGATTCTAGGTTCTGACTTTTGGGGGGGCTGAACCCAGGAAGCCACAGGGGTATATGAAGTAAATAAAGTCCTGTCCAAATTTTTTTTATTCCACAACCTTTATATCTATCTTAATTACTATGCTGTTGTATGTCTAAGCCAATAGCTGGCAGTGTCAGCTAAAAAATGCAGTTCTGAACCACTAAAGTGATGAAAGGAAAAAAGACTGTTTGGATGAAGGAATAATCCATGGATGTGAACAAATTTGAGGTATATTAAATTTAAAGTTTCACTCTAAAATGACCATATTTCCCCCTTTTTTTATTTACACAGTTACTGAAACACAACATGTACTAGATCAATAATATGAGAAACATACCACTTTTTCGGGAGCACTAAATTATGTCACCTCAGTTTCATGGACCAATACAATTTTATAAATTGAATCAACATACATTTTTATTAATGTATGTTTATGCAAAAAAATCAACAATTACAACATGCACTAGCCTAATACTATGATTAACAGACCACTAATTCGGGAGCACTAAACTATGTGGTCTCACCTTCAGGGACCAATACATTTTTATAAATCTTCTGATGCAAAAGAATCTTGTTGTTCTGATGCAAAAAAAAAGGGTGCTAATTTTCAGTAAAAAACAAAAAGCTGGCATTATTTTATCAGCTGAGGGCGTTTTCATTGCCATAACAACGTGAGCTAATCAACAAATAGGCCTACAACATTTTCTAGAACAGTGATTCTCAATAATTTTCTGTCATTCCCCCCCTAGGCGCCCTCCCTGAATTGAAATAGCCTACTATTGAGAACCTGCTAATATTTATTTATTTAGATTAATAAAATGAGCGGAGATAACATCTGCAACAACTTAAAACTATTTCCAACTTCAGATTATTAACACAATTTGTTACATTTAAACAAGACTGCTAATTCTGTGTGAATCTCAAAACAGAGAAACAAGAGCAAATGATTCACTGAGGTTTGCATTTAATTTAAAATATGTTTAAACAGTAAACATTGGTCAATTGTCAGCTTCATCAGCTTATTCCCTTTCAAAAAAAAATAATATAGGTTCATCTTTCAAGCATCAATAAAGACACCAAGTCCCTCCGTCATGACTCTGTAAGATCAAAATTCTTTTTGATCTTACAGAGTAAGATCAAAAAGATCTTACTCTTTTGGATCTTGGACTCTTTTTGAACAGTGTATTTAGTTTGTTTTATTTTATGACTACAACATGCCTCCAAAACATCAGCAAAACATTTGGTTAAATGTAGGCAGTAAATCGAATAAGGAGACCCCTGACTATTGCCTGTTTTTTACAAGCCATTATTTATGTTAAAGGTTCCAGAATGGCTTGTGTTCACACACACATTTCTTACAATGCTAGCCCACGTTATTCTTGACCCTCCCTTCCTTCCTTTTCTTGGTGCAGCCTACCGATAGAAAACGCCCACTGTGGGTTAAAGAGGCCAGAGCAGTGGTGTAATACTTAGAAAAAAGCGGCAACTCACGGATAGCCTCTCAGACGACCAGTCCCTGCTTAAGGATAAAGACATCATACGTGGACTCCATTTGCTTGGAGACAGAAGCTTAAAGGATGTGTGTCTGTAGATGGCTTGCAATGCTCCTCCTTCCCTCGGTCCTAGACGCAGGTGAGTGAGTGAGCTATGTGGTCTACCGGCCGGGCGGGTAACAGCACATTATCAGCCAAACCAAGTAACATGTTAACTGTTTAGATGGTGTCATTAATGCAATGGACATCAATTTTTACAATTATAAGACAAATCTTTGGTTAAGTAATTAGGAAATCGTTTGATATATTCTTAATTGTTTGCCGAGTACTGAATAACATGAAAATATCGTTTCTGACTATTGGTATAATGTTCAGATAAGGTATGCAGATGTGTGTTATCTATGTGAGGTATTAAGTGAATAGTTTGATTGTTTACAACATCTCCTTTGATGGGGAATAGAGAAACACACACACACACGCACACGCACACACACACACACACACACACACTCACACTCACACTCTCTCACACACACACACACACACACACACACACACACACACACACACACACTCACACTCACACTCACACTCTCTCACACACACACACACACACACACACACACACACACACACACACACACACACACACACACACACACACACACACACACACACACACACACACACACACGCACACACACACACACACACACACTCACACACACAGCCTGCACACGCCAGTGGCACCACCATAAAGGAGATTAGCTGATAGCAGGATAATAATACGGCCAGGATTCCCTGAAACAATAGTCATAGAAAAGAAAGGCGAGCTCGTTGACTTGGGCAGGGTGTCCTTCCTTCCTAAGAGGAACAAAGTGGGTGTATTCCATGTGCTAGCACACAGGGGTTCACAGTAGTTCAGAAAAATATAATATTGTTCCTTCCACTATCTGGTGATGTCAATTCAACTTTTGCCACTCTACACAAAGGAAATGATTAAGAAAATAGGCGAAACGGTAGTAAAGGAAATCACTGCGATCAAATTAAATGAAATGACACTTGGCTACTCGATGCTGTCATTGACAATGACATAATTTTGGAAGAATCCACTGGCACCTTACCTTGCAGGCCACTATAACTGATCCTATCTCGTTGGAAAGGGAAGGTCATGGAGAGAGTGTATTCAGCTGGTTGCAATCTGAAACCCCAAAGCTAAATGCCAGTAAATCCATACTGCACCTTGACCTATACAGCTAAAAAAGGCAAAGGAAATAGACGGACTGACAACCTGACTATATAGTTAAAAAAATGACAACACGAACAGAGACTGGAGTTATAAATATTGGAGTGATCTTTGATTCAAGACTGACTCCATATAGTATTCATAATTTAAAGGTTCTTGCAAACTACCACAGCAAACGCTAACAAACTCCAACATTGAAACAGTGCGGCATACCCATTGGGGGTTAGAGACTATTGTCGGATTAAGTTGATTGTTGGTGTTGGCCAGCCTCGGCCAGAATTCTATAGTTGGGTGTCGGCGTTTGTCAGGACAGTGTGCAAGCACCTTTTAGAAAATGAGGAAACAATTGAAGTATCTTAACACCGGTCAAAGTTAGTGCCAAAGGTCATCGTCTTTATGCTTGAATGGATATCTTAAAAACGCACACAATGGTAACATGTCCTCTGAGTAAGAACGTATTGTGTCTTTCTTTCCTTCCACACCCCACTGAACCACACCACGGGACCCTAGCTACCTCTCACCCTGCTTCCACCCTATCACAGCTCCATTTTCAACCCCCCAAGCCTGCATCCCTTCGACCTAGCGTCTCTCCTGCTCTTCCATCCTCTCTACTTCCCCCTTCCCACAGCAGTTTGTTGCAGGACCAAGACATCAACAGCAAACAGCAATGCACCCTGATGATCTCGCCGTCTGAACTGGTGGTCAGGTAAAGAGAACACAATTATGACCCATTGATATTTTTATTTGTATTGATATATATCAAGGAGGGTCACATTGAAAGAATAGGGTTGGTTGGAATAATGATTCAATCAAAGAAAAATGTTACAATGATATGTTCACTTTAGCATTTGAATTCATATATAGGGCACATGGTACACTTGTGAAGTCAACTAATCTGTGTGTCAATTCAATTATTCTCAATGCTTTAGGTTTGGGGATCCACTGTTTGCTAACTGCTCCATAGAAATGATGGAGGGTCCTCTAGGCTGGCTTGTTGAACCGGTACGGAAGTACATTCCCATTTTCTTTTTTACCTACTTCAACGAAAACATCTTGGAATGACGTAACAGACACTAAAGAAAATAAGGATAAAAAAAATCGAAGAAGGCTGTGTTGTTTGTCGTATGAACAGTATAAAACACAGCCATTCTAAATCGCATAAAGTAATTTTCTGGGTGTATTTCTTCCAGTTATACCAAGAAATGGCTTTTTAGAAGATACTAAATAGTTGTACAAGACAGACTCCTAATATGCTTATTTTAAACCCTCACTTTAGGACAAACAAGAGTTAACACTGGATCGGTTCCTGGTCTTGAACTTCACCAGCCTCACAGAGTGGGGTCTTAAACCAAAGTGCTTTGTGATGTCTGAACAGAGTGGGGATTGCTCCAGTGTGCTTCATCTAACCGTCTACAGTCAGTACCACATTTGATCTTGTCTCTGATTTAATTTGAAATGTATGTCTTTGTGACTTTATCATTCCTGTGTGTGTTTGTGTTTGCAGAACCTCCGGACGAGGTGTCCATCAGCTTTGTAAACCACACTGGCCCACTGCTTGAAGGACATCCGTACACCCTCCAGTGCCGTGTCCAGGAAGTTGCTCCTGTTCAGAAGCTCACCGTGACCTTCTACAAAGGAGACACCATGCTGGGCCCGGTACAGTCCAGCAGGAACTCTGTGGAGGCACCGGTGACAGAGACGTTCACCTTCAGCTTCAACTTCAGCAGAGAGGATGATGGGGTCCAGTACTGGTGTGAAGCCAAACTGAATCTGGGACCACACGGACCAGCGTTACCGCTTGTGATGCAGTCACAGACACTCAAAGCTATCAGCCTCAGGGCCAAAGGTATGTGTGTGTTTGTATGGGAGTTATTATTTTGAATGAAAGGGTTAGGGTATCTAAACCTATATCTGATAACTATTAGATACATGTGATTCTGGTGTTGATTTGATAACTAATGCCGTCTTATCCCTCCTTTATAGGAACCTCCAACGCTAACTCTGGACACTTTATACAGAGCATTTTACTCCTGTCCATCCAGTTCATTTATTGGGTATCAAACCATGTATGTTCTATGTAAGTAACACAATGCTGTTTTGGATTAGCTAAGTCCCGCCTACTAGAAAACTAAAACATGAAAAGACGTTGAAGTAGGACTGATTATATATGCCGAGGAGTGAGCGGAGCCCAGAAGCGTTAGGTAGCCTTTTGTGAACAGAGGAGCATATATGATTAGCTCAACCATCAGACTCCATAATGTCTAGAACATTTCCCTGCCAAAAGGACCCTCTTAAATGGACAGTATGTATTTTTCTGTTACCCTCCTCAATTGGTGAGGTGCACGGACTAGACCATTGCTACTTATAAATACCCCCTACCATAAAGATCTCATTCAGGTACACAGTGTGCAAATTGCTCACACATAAGTGCTTATTTCATGTAGAATATTTCTGTAAATTGTAAACCGTTAATAGAATATTTGACAAAAGTGCATAAAACCATGGAAATGTAATGTAAATTATGCTCTGGTTGTTGTCTGCTTTTGATGTCACCAGTTGTCTACCTTGATTCCAATTTTGCCTAGAGACATGGACTTTGTATATTAGATTTTCTTTCCTCCGTCTATATCTATTTTCCCCCTTTCAAATGAACAGGTAATAACCATAGCTTAACAGACCAATATAATTGTAATTTATTTATCAATTAAAAGTAAGGAAGTCAAGAATTGATTAACCATTTATCATATCGATCAAAACACATGCCATGGCCACTGATAAAATTAGCTTTTGGAATTAAGAAAAAAAACTTGTAGTGAACCAAGAAGCATTAACCATGAAAAATACGACAGGTATCATGCCATGAATTCATTTTATTAGTGCTCTGGGTTGATTCAGTAATTACAGTTGCCATACGGACAAACAATGAAAACATTTTAAAAAGAAACAATTCATGGTTGTGCACCATTTGTTATGACTTTAAAGTGAAGAAAAGTCTTGGTCATTGGGACGCACAGCACATTTGAGCAAATTAAAGAAACCTACAAATTAGCTATTTAAACAGTGAAAAATATAATAAATGTTTGTATAATGTTTATTAATATTCATCTAGAATCAAAGAAAAGGAAACAAAATAACATTGCATTTCAAGTCAACGTATTTGTAATTAGTCAGCAATTCATTACATTCAATACAACACAACTGGATCAAAGTACAACTTTGATCCAGTTATTAATTACTCGCTCAGACCGTTATGATCGTTATTGTGGCCAGGCTATGTGAGCTCTATATGTGGACAACATTTCGGGCTTACATTTGCCCACGGGTTCCAATGTCTTGTTCCTCAAGAATCTTGGTCCGGTCTAGAAAAAAAATTAGACAAATTAGTATAGCAATTATTATACTGCCCATTCCACTTCATTGCACTGCATCATGAGCACAAGCTCACAAACTCACTGCGTGCAACATGGTTGCGTTCTCCTGGTGAATGGATGGTGGTGCAGTCATCTGCCAAAGCCTGCATTGTTGTAGCCTCCCCTAGTCCTGGGAACTGAGCAGGCGGTGGTGCAGTGACTTCAAAGAGGTGGCCCTTACCGACTGCTGGGAAACTTACAGGGCTGGACTGTGGCGCGGCGGGAGGGAAGGGTGGACTGTTGAGGTCCAAGTACTTGCCCTTGGCAGAGGAAGCGGCCACAGCCTTAAGCTTCTGGCAAATTGTGGCATTAAAGAGTAGTCCTCGGGCCAGCGCTTGTTCCGCCAGCAGGTCCAGTGGTGAATGGATGGAAGCTGCGGTCGCAGAGTCGGCGCCACGCTGTGGTTTTTCTGCAGTTTCGGTCAGTGTGGGAGGTTCTACGCCAAGCCCTTTGACCCCGGCATCCCCCATTGACACAGCGACATTGAGGTTAGCATTTGTGGTAAGGACTTGATTCAGAGGCTTTTTTTCGGCGTACAGGGAGAGGGTAGGCTCTTCGGGGGAGCTAGCACTGTGGAAATGGCCATCAGGTAATTCAGCGGACCCATGCGGGTAGTTAGAGCCGCTGTTGATGGAGGCCATTTTCTTCTCAGCCTTCTCTTTTTTCAGACTTCTGCTTTACAAGAAGAGGTGAACAGTAATGTAAGACGATTAAAAGGGCAAGATTTTGTGGAATAAAAATGTGGTGTACTTACACTGAGGAAGATGATTGACCTAGAAATTTCTTGCTCTCTCTTAGCAGTAGCCTAAGAAGCAAATAGTTAGTACGTATATAATTAATCAAGGGGGAAAAAAAAACAGAGGATTTTTGGTGAATTTTTCGTTAGTGAGGATGAACAAACAGGTTAATTAACCTTGGCTGCATCCATCCTTTGGGCCATAGAGTTTTTATCTCGTTGTCAAGGAAGCATTTCAGGTACTCTTCCATTTCTTGCTCCTCAATCTTTTCATTTTCATATCTATCCATCTTTGCTTTCACCACAAGGCACAGAAACTCTCTGCTTGTACATGCATGTTAAGTACAGAAAAAGAAAAATATTACAACAACAAACCGGTTAGAAGAAGAACAAACTTCACAAGATTCACTACAAGATGACTGGAATGGTAAAAGTGTTTCTGAGAGACAAAGTTCCCCCTTTGGCCTTATGTATCCAAAAGGATCCACCTCTTGAGACAAAGCCATTCAGTGAATAAAATGAAACAAATGACAGGCAGCTGTGATAGCCGTGTCTTTCCTTGGTCAGACCTGATCTCTTCGTTCCATTTGAACTTCTTCTGGGGACCTCTCTTCCCGAACTTCTCCTCCCCCTCATCCTCAGAGTTCACCCTCTGGTCTCTGGGCTTCTTCTCTTCTGACCCCCTAACAAACAAAAAAAGGTAGATGAGTGAAGCACTAGGGATTACTAAATACATTCAACATTAAGAATTCCTTCGATATCCGATTAGGAGACAATAAAAATGTCTTCACATTACTTGGCCATCATTTACAAAGTGATGGGAGGAATTTATCAGGGAATCCAGGGAAGTTACTGGAGTACCAATTCCTTGCCGAGTGAGGAAACCCTTGAAAACGAAATTTAAATTACTGAGGCATAACCTCAGCTATCAACCATTCCAATTCGCCGTGAGTGAGCGTACTTTGTGGACTTGACCTGTGCGTGTGCCTGCCGGTTGTCATGGAAACGGGCCAACTGCTCTGGCATCACTTTGTCAATTGCATCCCTTAACTGCTCTAGAGGATCCTGCAATATTTGGAATGAACACATCATGAGTGGTAAAAAAAAAAAATACGCCTTAACAAAAGTGTTAACTTAAAAACGTGGGAGCGTCTCTCCATTTTCCCTACATGGCAGTTAAGTGTAACTGCCACTTAATTTCTACACCAACCGACAAATGATTACAAGGTCCAAATTCTGAAACTACAATCCCCAACATGAACCTTTAGCTTGGAATCGCCAAACGGCATAACCCCAACATAAGCTTACCAACTTCAGCTCTCCAATCCTCCCTTCTACCTTTGGTGAAAGGCCTTCAGGTAGGGTTCCAGGCTGAGAAACCAAGCCGCCTTTGAGCTCCGTCTGAGGCTGGTCCGGAAACAGAACTGTGGACAGGTTCTGGACATCTGCCCTGGCTGGAGAAGCCATGACGGGATGCATCTCTGTAGCGTGTTCAGCCGCTTTGAGATGGGACACATCTTCAGTGGCGTCTAACAAAGAGTCCAAGTCAATGTCGAAGTCCACCGTAACCGCAGCTTGGATAAGTGCATGGTCATTGGTGGAGCCGATCAGACTGAGCAGGGGATCAGCCAATCCAGCACCTCCAGCACCTCCAACTCCTCCCGCGTCCGCGGGACACATCGGAAACCTTGGTGATCCAAAAGACTGCCCCCCTTTATCCCCCCTCATCTGCATTTCCCTCTCCTTCTGTCTTCTGAACTTCTTTAACATGTTGGTGACACTCAAAGGGCCGGCAGCGGTCTTTTTCGTTTTTTTGGGTTCATCAACCACTTTTTCTGTTAAAGTACTGCCAGGAACAACAAAAAAGGAGCCATTTTGTGAGTGTCAGTGAGTTATCAACCTTCACTTCATGAATTGACTTTGCTAGGTCCGTCTTCTCCCACCAAGACAATGTCAATACGACCTTACATCCCAAGAAATGGCATGCCTTGCGTAAACCTCTCACCCTTCCACGGAAACGTTAATCCCCTTTCTTTTCAGTTTTTCCCCTTCTTTTCTGCGCCTCTTTTTGGGTTTATCCGATCCTTCAATTGATTTACGCTTCTGAAAATGCAATTACTTCATTAACATTTGATTATTGGTCATTTAGCGGTTTTATCCATCTTACCACCAAGTGTGTCACTTAATTTAAATGAAAGTCATTAAAGAGACACTAAATGTACTCTGGTTAACCGCAGACATTGATGTTGAACCCAGAATATATGGTATTTAGAGCCAAGTCGTGTATTTATAATCTTTTAAATATTATAAAATACCTGCAGGCTACCATAATGCAGCATATAGCCTACCTTTGGAGGCTTCAGTTGGATGCTTCTCTGTGTGAAATCTTCCACCTCAGGGTCGGAAACGTGGCGAAATTGAAGTACGCCACAGTTGACGTAGAATCCTCCATATTTTGTTGTGAGGGAGGCTGGTACAAGTTCATCATACTGAAGGAAAAAAACACAAGGGTCGCATGGAATACACTACAATTTCCAAGTCCAGCACGAAAATACACATCATGTCAAACAGAAAGACATTTCTCACAATTGACCAGTTTCCAGCAGTAAGGATATCAACACTAGTCAAATTGGGATTGATTAAACAAGATTTAAAATAAAACAAATTGTCCACAATAAACTCATCTTCCTCACCGGCTCAGAGTTGTCAATGAAAGAGTCTTCATCATCATAGCCATATCCAATATCAACCAGGTCTTGGATGCGGTCCTTCTTCCTCTTCTTCACCTCACCCTGTAGGTAAAGAAAGAGGCCTCATTAACAGTGGGGTACCAGGAACCAGTGAGGACAGAAATGGTCTCTAAAGAATAAACTAATAACAGATTGAACTAATAAAAACAATTGAAATTCATGCGAGACAAGCAAGCCGTCTACCTGACATATCTTGTGTGTGTGTGTGAATGTTTTTGATTAAAAAGGTGGGTTTAAGGATCTCTTAGTGAGATATGCTATACAGAGAGCCACTTGCATATTTATTCTCAAATTGTTGGGCAATGGCAGCCAGTTCCTCATGGTATGGAGTTTCTCGCTCATCTGAATTGTTCTGAGCTCCATCTTTAATGGAGCCACTCTGCTGAAAAAAATATACAAAGCAGCAGTATGATTGACATCTTCAAACTTTAGCCGAGCCAGCTCTGCCTCAGTGGCACTTTCACAGCAATGGTATTGCCTACTAGTGTTGCTGTGTTTAACAGGCCAACCGGAAGCCCACCTTGTGTTTCTCCACCAGTTCCGTATAGCTGAACTCGGGAAAGGCGCGTTCGTTGGATTCGAATAATTTGAGCATGCATCTTACGGTCGAATGAGGCTGAGTAACTTCTGAACCCTTTCCCTCAGTCTCCGAGGGAGCTACCGATGCAGGCGCACTTGGTGCTGCATTACTGTGCAACGTTGACTTATCATCAGTTGGGGAACTAGAGAAATCGCAAGGAAACGTGGTCAACTGCACTCTTCTGACTTCGGCCATCGTCAAAGTAAGTGTGGGGAGGACCCCGCGTGACTACATAGACCAACACGTTGATTAAAACACTCGTGCAGGTGCGCTCTGTGAAGCAGATCTCTCTCTCTCTCTCTCTCTCTCTCTCTCTCTCTCTCTCTCTCTCTCTCTCTCTCTCTCTCTCTCTCTCTCTCTCTCTCTCTCTCTCTCTCTCTCTCTCTCTCTCTCTCTCTCTCTCTCTCTCTCTCTCTCTCTCTCTCTCTCTCTCTCTCTCTCTCTCTCTCTCTCTCTCTCTCTCTCTCTCTCTCCTCTCTCTCTCTCTCTCTCTCTCTGACTTCGGCCATCGTCAAAGTAAGTGTGGGGAGGACCCCGCGTGACTACATAGACCAACACGTTGATTAAAACACTCGTGCAGGTGCGCTCTGTGAAGCAGATCTCTCTCTCTCTCTCTCTCTCTCTCTCTCTCTCTCTCTCTCTCTCTCTCTCTCTCTCTCTCTCTCTCTCTCTCTCTCTCTCTCTCTCTCTCTCTCTCTCTCTCTCTCTCTCTCTCTCTCTCTCTCTCTCTCTCTCTCGGGCTGTTATTTGTGAGTTGAACTGCATTGTATTCAAATGACCACATGAAGGCGCTCGAGATTTATTTGACAATGACTGGTAAATGTCTGGCTGTTTCCCTGCCTGATGTTCAATAAACTGAGCCATTAATGTTTAATTGTTGTAATGAAAAATGTGCAGCGTATCTTTTCCGAAAAAATAAAAATATACAACGGATATTTTTTGCACAACAGTGCACAAAAAAGATACCCAGGCCATATTTAATTTAATAAATGGTTTAGGTTACCGTTACGATTTACTGCCAGAATCAATAGCATATGAGCTCTAATAGGGTATTCATGACACTTAACTATACATTAAGCCATTTAGTGAAAGTTTTTGAGGCAACATAATACATTTTGTATCTTAAACTATTAAGACAGTTGGGGTTAACAATGTAAAGTGCTGCAGGACTAAGTTTGTAAAGAACAACTTTAGTACACTAACACATTTTATCATTTAAAACATTTATCTATTTTATTAGTCAAGTGCATAGCAGGAGATCATAACAAGGTAGGCCTAACAACAAATCAGTTAATGAGGAGTTTGTTTTAGGGCCTATGGATACACACACGCACACACACACACACACACACACACACACACTCACACATTTATATATATATATATATATATATATATATATATATATATATATATATATATATATATAAAAACCATATATCATATAGCATCATATAGACTAAATCCCTATTTGTATAACACAATAAAATAATATTTGTGTAATAATTGTAAATGGTCCAATACACAGTAATTCAGGTTAGGGTTCAAATAGCATCATATGATCAAACATATGGAAAGTGTCACAATCAATTGTTTGTGTTGTGACACCTCTGAATTCGGGGCTAACGTTGTATTCCTTTCATTGCATGGTCTCTGACAACTACAATAACAGGATAATTGCAACCCGTCACCATACATCGAGTGCTCACAAATCACCCGAAGATGGTGACGCTTTCTGTTCCCACATGATTCCTGCTGTGTAGTCCACACCGACCTACACGAGACCCCCACTTTGCAATTAGAACGGTATTTCACGGTGTGGACTCTTGGTGCAAATGAATGGATCCTTTTTGTCTAACAGGACAGAAGGGAGATACGGAGACTGAGTGCGCGACTGCGAGTGATGGGTTTGTGCGTGCGTGCGTCACGTGTATGTGTGCGTGTGTGTTTGCTTGCCTGTGTGTGTCTGCGTCTGCGTGTGTTTCTGCGTCTGCGTGTGTGTGTGTGTGTGTGTGTGTGTGTGTGTGTGTGTGTGTGTGTGTGTGTGTGTGTGTGTGTGTGTGTGTGTGTGTCTGTGGCTGTGGCTGTGGCTGTGGCTGTGTGTGGCGTGGTAGTGGTAGTAGGGGAAAGGGGGATCAGATTGCGGGCGCCTTTGTTTAACCAGCCTCGCCTCTCAAACGAGTTAATGGGATGGAAGATATTGCCACCCTCCGCTGACGGCGCGAGGTCCAACAGAGCAGGCACCAAATGAAAAAAAAAAAAGAATCAATAAATGCAGAAAGCAATGAGCTAAAATACACCCATGCAGAACAAAGACGGACAGATGGAGACGGCAGGGTACACGCCTTGTGTGCGCGTGCGTGCGTGCAGGCCAGACTGGATCATGACAGGGACCCCATCAGTGGAGGATCAGAGCGGGGAAATTGGAGGACAATGTCGGGAGGAATAATTTAAACCGATTGGGAAGGCGGTGCCCCCGAGGTGTATAATTCACCCATTTATTAACTAGACCAAACAACAGCCAATATTAATTAACATTCCAAGTAGGCGACGTG
This sequence comes from Gadus chalcogrammus, assembly GCF_026213295.1. Lineage (NCBI taxonomy): Eukaryota > Metazoa > Chordata > Actinopteri > Gadiformes > Gadidae > Gadus > Gadus chalcogrammus. The sequence goes on along the minus strand of NC_079414.1, from coordinate 20,239,938 downwards.
CGTCGTTGAAAGACATCGTTTTGCTTTCAAATTGCCTTCAATATGTCTAGGATTGTATTCCCTTATATATCCAGGTCAAGTAGGATAGGCCTTTCAGTGGCAGCGTTCTCTTTTAAACGTTATTTTTAATAAGCCGTCCCAAAAAATACGGTTCTATCTATTTGCTCTGTTCACCTGCCCGTCTATTTCTTTGTTTCCTGCGCCTTCATCAACCGGCGTATAGAACTTTAATAGTCCTCCGCGGAGCCCGCAGATCATCAGTCGTCCACTGGGGGGCGCTGTCCCACTTACCCATGGTGTCAGGCTCCGCTAACTTTGATTAAGGTTTAAATTGGCTGAATTTAATGAACGGTGCCTAATTAGACAGGATAACAGCTTTAATTGATAAGTAATTATCTGCCACAAAATGTTATTAATTCTCAAGCACATTCTTAGCGTACCGAGTGTTAACCCTCCTTTTATTCTCCCCTCCCACTGCATTTTGTATTTATGTAAACAAGCGACGGTAAACAATTAGGCGCATGTTAGATAGAATAGGAAAGAGGGTGTCAAACTATGTGGACTTATTCAAATGCAATTATTGACTAATTTTTGGTAGTTTTCTTGGCGCATTAAATAAAAGGATTAAAAGGCCAGGATTAATAAAAAAAAATCTGTGTTATATTGATTTTAAGCTAAATGAAAAATTATATTAACTGATTCATGATGAACTACAGTATAATGAACTACCACTGTTCAATACCATATTTACACTAACCATTAACACAATTTATACTTTCAATTCAGTGGTTGTTATAGTCATTAATTATTAAGCATTACAGTATTGACAAAATAGCCTAGCTATTGCTTAATCAATTTGGTAATTATTTTGTCCCGCATTGCATGCTTATTGATTACCTTCTGTATCCCTTGCTCTGATGGTTCTTTGTGATTATATTGTTTGTATTCATCAGTATTATAGCGAGCAGTATTGAAGTGAATAAAGTAGCCAGTGAGTAGTATTGTATAAGTAGTATTATATTTGTGAGTAACATTGTACTAAGCAGCCTAGTGTTGTAGAGAGTAGTATTGAACTAAATTTGTGCCTTTTTAGTGAGTACTATTATAGTTTAACATTGTATTTGCCTATTCTGTGGTGAGTAGTTAGTATATGTGAGTGAATAGTATTGTAGTTTGTGATTTTTGTAGGTGTTATTGTAGTATTGTGTGTTCTAGTTTTACCATATTTTTACATTGATTGTCTTAATCAGAAATGATACAAATATCATAAAGAAGTCATTCATATATTTAACTCAGACATGAATGAGTTCACAAATGTTTACCCTCTGTGTTAGCAGTTTGGCTAACATTAAGAGTGTTAGCAAAGCGAGTGTTAGGAGTGAGAGAGAAAAGATGTTCATCAGGGCACTCAGTATTTAACAAACAAACAAAAACATCAATAGCCTTTTGACCTACTTAACTATTTACTCTTATGCCAGTTTTTTGCACTGACTGTTTTCATTTTCTTTATTAGCATTATTTTCTACTGTTCTCTTTTCACAGAAAGCTACAGGGTAAAGAGCCATGTCAGAAATAGCCACCTTAGAAGAAAACCTTTAAGGTCCTCTCAGATTGTTTCTTTGTTTCGTAGGGTGAGGAAAGCCTGTGATTTCAATTTATACAGCCTCAAACCCTACTGGCTGGGATATCTATTAAAGTGATTAAAATTAGATGCACGTTAACTTGCTTCCTAATTAAAACATCTTTGCTCATTTACAGAGTGGGTTTAAGCAAGCCTCAAGGGGGCTTGTTTTCTTCTTCTTCCCTCCATCCCTCCATCTCTCCATCTCTCCATTCTCTCTCCTACAGATGGTTCGGTCGGGCTCGAGCAGCTAGCCAGTGGCTGCGTGGACTTTGATCCAGTGTGTACGCCCATCACATCAAAACATTAGCTTCACACACACAAACACACACAAAATCACACACACACGCACGCACGCACGCACGCACGCACGCACACACGCACACACGCACACACACACACACATAAACACATGTATACACAGACACAAACAGACACACACACATGAACACATACGCACATATATAAACACACACACACTCGCAAGCACACACAGACACAAACAAACAAACACACACACACATACATAAACACAAATACAGGCACATACATGCATACACACATAGAATGCACACGCACACACTAAAAAACGTAACACAAACACACCACACACAAATAGACGCACACATACGCATTTCTGATACTTTTATGCGTGGAATGAGAATAAAGTATGCCACGTTGAAAAGAAAACGCATGCATTTGATTAATGTACCAGATACTAGAGAACAAATTCCTGTCACCGTTTCTCAAATTATGTCATTACTATATTTTGAAAATGTTAATCTGCATAGCAAATTTCCCCAGGGTGGCTGTAGTAAATTAGGTCTATTCCATGTGGCTCAAGCCAAGGCAGGGAACCAGCTCTCAAAGATGAGGGGTGAGGGAGGGAGGGAAATAGAGGGAGAGAGATGGAGGGATAGATGGAGGGAGAAGGAGGGAGAAGGGGGAGAGGAAAGAAAAAGATGTATGAAAGAGTGAGAGCACAGACTGATTGATGGGCTGATAACAATTAAAAGGACATTTTGGACTCCTTCAAGCACCAGCGTTTGGCATAATAAGCACGTTTCAGCAAAGGTGATAAGTCACTCTTAATTGAATAGAAATGATTGCTCTAATAGAAGTTTGTATTATTAAGTGCAAGACCCATTTTAAACTCCTCTTGACGTAAACGTTGAGAAAGTTTTACAGGGAGGGTTGTTATCAGTGTGAACTGAGATAATTCGAATTACATTTTATTTCATCTTCCTATAAGAAAGGGGCAAATTAAAGAGGAAACTTCAATTCAATCACAATTTGCCTCTCCCATTATATTCTGTCGGCGGCTCAATTATGCTGATAATTAGAGGGAGAAAAAGTTCTAATTGCATTGGATTAGTAGGACCCAGCACTCACACAGGATCAGAAGAAAATGGTCTAAATTATCAAAGCCTTTATTAGGTGCTAGGGAAAAAAAATACCAATATACAAAATCCTCTTTACCCTAATTGGAATCGTATAGAGTTGAGTTGGTTTGGGCTGCAAAACCGCTTCCAGGATCACAATCACCGTTTGACAATTAATTTAAATGAGCTAGATCTTAATTATAAATAAATCAACTATATAATCATGGGCCTCCACTTAGATAGTTAAAAATTAACTTGCTTGCCGTAATTGAGTAATTAACCATCACCTTGGTTTGCTAATTAACAATGAATATTACTTTGATGCCTTGTCTCAAGAGAAACACCAAGTGCTCTGTGAGGGTTCACGCGGGTTGTGAACGTTGGCGAGGTGGTT
>NC_079414.1:20215358-20236441 GCF_026213295.1 Gadus chalcogrammus | reverse complement strand
ACTACCCACACACACGCAGACACACATGCACACACGCATGTACACACACACACACACACACACACACACACACGCACACACACACACACACACACGCACACACACACACACACGCACACACACACACACGCAGACACTCATGCACACACGGCACGTGCACATTATCTCTCAAACAGACGCACTAACATAACACAAACTGTTATGTTAACTGATTCTCTCTCGCACAAGGACACACACACACACACAAACACAAGACCCACCGGTAGAAACACATGCATGCGTGCATGTGTGCGTGTGCGTACAGAAGGCTGTAGGATGTAAGATGGCAGCCTGTCTCCTCGGGGGAACTAATTGTTTTTAGATGAGGCAACTTGAGAGGGGGCCGGAAAGGGAGGACGGAGCAGAGCAGTGAGGGACGGGGAGCATCCAGCCATAAATTAGCAGCGCATCGGATATTCAGTTTCTACACGGCTTTTAATCTCTTTTGGGAAAGACCACACCTTTGTCTTTTTTTCCTCGATGGGCTTGTTTGAGGCCACACACACACACACACACACACACACACACACACACACACACACACACACACACACACACACACACACACACAACACACACACATACACACTAGAACGCACAGATATACACACACGCACACACACACACTCACACAATTACAAACACAAACACAAACTCACACACACACACACACACTTCAGAATAAAAAAAGTATTGTGATGCTTTTTCTAAAGTGTCCAGTCATACATCTAGTGAAATCTCAATGATATCCACCTCTAGGAGCCACTCTGCAAAACAAACCACTCAATAAGCCTCGGTAATGGAGACTCTGGGTCAGGCTTCACAGCAGTATCATTACCATATTGTAGACACACACACACACACACACACACACACACACACACACACACACACACACACACACACACCCGCAAAAGCTTGCAGACACCAAAAACAGACACAAACACACATACCTACTAGTAAGCACATACACACATACAAAGAATAGCATGCACACCTACTCAAGCACCACACACACACACACACACACACACACACACACACACACACACACACACACACACACACACACACACACACACACACACACACACACACACACACACACACACACACACACACACACACACACACACACACACGCACCGCACCATTGTCTGGCCAGTACTTATTTACACCGGTGCTAACAGAGTTTGTCCATAAGTGACCTTAATTAAGTGGATAGCGCCATTAGCTGCTGAGCTAGAAGGCTAAGAGCCATCCATCTGCATGTGAATGTGTGTGTTTTCATGATAATGGCTTAAGTGAGGTGTGTACTGGCATACTAACTATGGCGTCTGCGCGAGCCCAAATGAATAAATTGGAGTTGAATGCGTAAGAGGCGATGGTTTAGATAAGTTACTCATTGTGATAAAATAAAAAAAAAACAGAGCAGCGTGGAGGGCTGCTTTAAATGTAGGTTAGCAACACACACACACACACACACACACACACACACACACACACACACACACACACACACACACACACACACACACACACACACACACACACACACACACACACACACACACACACACACACACACACAAACACACACACACACACAGTCCTCAGTGTTTTAAGAGCCACTCAGGCTTTAGTTGTTGTAATATTTTTAATTTGTTCTGACAACGACGCAGAAAGTCTAACCTCCGGGCTTTTGGAGTACCAAAATAACGGTGGAAATTTATACAAGGGAAAGGAAAAAAAGAGCACTGGAAGCCGTTCCTGTAAAAGTGAAAACTATAATGGCTTTTAAAGATAAAGACAATTACGCCCGGTGTACCCCGGCAGAGGCCCGCGTAGTAAAACTCTGTTTCTGCTGTTGTCTGTTTTCATGTTGTTTCTGCTGCTAATGGATTCTCGCCCCACTGGCTCGTAAAACCGCTAAACTAGGGGTGGAGGGGTCGCGGGGTCAATGCTCTCGCTTTGATGTGACCCCCGACATCCTGGGAGGAAGAGGAAATGGAAGAGGAAGAGGATTCTTCACGGGCTGGTGCTCACACCCAACACACGTGCGCATGTGTGTGTGGCTGGCCATGGGAAAAGGAGGACACGGTGCTGCATACTTTTATTTTGAAACATAACGGCCCCACGATAGAGTACAGATATAAGTTGTAGGATAACTCATAGACCGATGCAGGGGATAAACAAGGAACGGTAATTAAAGATAAAAGAGGAGGCGAGAGCCCCAATGTGTTTTAGTCATCGGGAGACGCTCTCTGACAACACGGTGGGGCTGTGTGGACCCCCCCTGCCCCGCCCCCCCCGCCCACCCGTTCACGCTCTCTCTCTTTATTTGGATGCATGCAGCATCACTTTAAACGGATGAACACAGAGCCCTGTTTGTGAATGGTGCTATCCACCATGTGTGTTCGGTCCAGTCACAGAGCAGAGAAAACACACAGAGGGAAAACACATCCATGAAAATACAGAGAAAATGACAAAGGGAAACTCAGTGGAAGAATGGATTGTACAAAGATACACAGTAGAGAAAACATAGAAGGACCAAAGGAGGGTTGACTTGATACTTGATCATCATCTGTATTGTTCACATACACATATCCTCTTTATTTACGTCCATCAAATCTATTTCCATCTTTCGTATGTACATGTGGCTGACAGGTGTGTTGAAATGAAGGATCCATCCATTCATTGTGCTCCAGCTCAGCCTTCAGCCATGTATACCGTATATTTACTATTTTAATATGACTGTGTACTGCCTAACTTTAAATATTGCCATATCAAACAGCAACTGTTTGACAAAGCAGGCGCTTGGACTAAAAGATGTGTCAATATATGATCATATTCATGTAAATAAATGATGCAAACCGAAATCCAAATCCCATTTGTTCGCACAGACACACACAGACAAAGGCACATACTTACACATACACGCACACACTCACATACACGTACACGCGCACACATACAAACACACACCACTCACACACACACACACACATACACACACACACACACTCACTCACTCACAAACACACACACATACACACGCTAAGTGGGGAAAATCAGATTCTCCCCAGGACTTTGACTTACATTAAAGTTTAAAAGCGTTCAATTTGGAAAGCCTCAATATGAGAGTGGAGTATCATTACCTGCGTTATTGGAGGAGTCTGGACAGAATAGATTTCTACTGATGAGATGAAGAGGCCTACGGCACAGAGAGCGTATCTTCTTCCCCCTCCCTCCATCTCCATCTCTCTCTCTCTCATAATATCAAATATAAATCTCTCTCTCTCTCTCCCTCTTTGCCTCTCTGCCTCTCTGAGTTATATGAAGGCGCTTCAGTCTCATTGAAAAACACACATAATGTGTCGAGCACACACGAACATGCTAAGCTTGTCTCATGTCACGTGCCCTGTGTATCGTACGACGACATTTGGTCGCTCACTGTTGTGTTACCGTACCGTCTTGTCGCGGTGCAACAGAGTGTTCCCCCCGCGCTCAGTAGGATTTTTATGACTTTGTTTTCCTTTCTTCCTGATTTTCCGACATCCACTTCTTCTCTCCAATGGTATCTTTTCTTCTAAATTTAAAAAAATGTTAAACCATTTCGAATCACTAACTGAAAATGTACTGCAGGATTCGTGTGTGTGTGTGTGTGTGTGTGTGTGTGTGTGTGTGTGTGTGTGTGTGTGTGTGTGTGTGTGTGTGTGTGTGTGTGTGTGTGTGTGTGTGTGTGTGTGTGTGTGTGTGTGTGCGTGTGTGTGTGTCTGTGTGTATGTCTGAGTGTGTGTCTGTGTGTCTGTGTCTGTGTCTGTGTGTGTGTGAGTGTGTGTGCAATAGATACAACTGTGCTGTGAGTAGTAGTGAGTTCTAAAACCTTTTTCAAACTGTGGTTGCATTTACTTTTGCGTTGAATGTTCTTGAAATGCATTACACTTGGATACTAGATGTCTGATCCGAAGCATTAAACCAAATGGCGGCAGGATTTTAACGAGGAGATAGCTTTTGTGGGTCTCAAAATAGGCGACAATAATTTTGCCGGCTGCTCTTTCGGGAGCTGAAGTCGGCACACTTTATCCTGTACCACTACGCTCTCGTAGCATAACAACAGCAAAGCCCTTTACCTGACAGGAGGTGACAGCACTCTGATGTTCAACAGCCTGTTACTAAACCCCTGGAAACGAGGCCATGAAACCCTGTGCCCCTCCATGGTTAATGCTTCTCTAACGCCAATGGTTTATTTATCACTCTAAACGGAGTATCTCTGTTTTACAGCAAACAGAAGTGGGCTTTTAATGTGGTATGTGTGATAATAGCAAAAGCAAACAAACATGACCATTTGGTAATCTATTTGTGTGTGTGTGTGTGTGTGTGTGTGTGTGTGTGTGTGTGTGTGTGTGTGTGTGTGTGTGTGTGTGTGTGTGTGTGTGTGTGTGTGTGTGTGTGTGTGTGTGTGTTCTGGTGACAGATCCTTTCACTGATGAGGCTGTATCTGTGTGCCTGAAACACTCTGCATTCCATTATGCCGACAAGCAAACAAACAATCAAATATGTGTTCACAGAGAGACAGACACACAGACATATATGGACACAGATCGCCATGGGCAGACGGACAGACAGATAGGCACAGGCCGACACGGGCAGACACATAGACACTGACAGATAGAGAGACAGACCGACAGACAGACAGACACGGACAGAAAGGCAGACAGACAGGCTGAAGAGACAAACAGACGAACTGACTGACAGAAAGGCAGATAGACACATCGACAGACAGACAGACAGATAGACAGACAGGGGGACGAGGACAGACAGGCAGACACAGGCGGAAAGACAGACGGACAGACGAGGCACGTGGTGGCAGCCCAGTGCAGAGCCAGACAACACAGACAGGAAAGGGTTTCATTGGGACAGAGAAACCAATTGCTCTTGGCCTCCATACGATTTTCTCCCGCCTAGAACCACCGTCACCTCCACCACCTCCACCACCACCAACACCTCCACCTCCACCAGCAGCAACAACTCCCCCCACCCCTAGCCCCCGACACCCCCCCCCCCCCCCCCCCCCATCCCCAGGTCATAGCTGCCCTCGTCCCCTTACTGCCAACGCTTTCATAGGTCCCCCCTTCTTTTGAAGCAATGCCCCCCCACCCAACAGCCCTCCACCCAGACATGGCTCCCTGTTTTAACTCTGCACCCAGCGCAGCACCTTCCCCCCTTTTCTATCTCTCCTTCTGCCATTCGGCCCATTCCTCCATCTTCACATTCTTTTATTTGATCTCCTGTTTCCTCCACCACCCTTCCAACCAGCTCCACCTTACCCCCACACCACGCCCCCCACACCCTCTTTCATTTGTTCTCCTCTTTTCTTTTTCGCTCCTCACTTTGAGCGAAATAGATTTTCAATTACGTGCTGAGTGCCCAGAAGCTTCTATATTTCCTAACCTGACCCCAATACAGCAGGAGTGACACCTCACACAATATACACACACACACACACACACACACACACACACACACACACACACACACACACACACACACACACACACACACACACACACACACACACACACACTAGACACACCAGACACACCATCCTTTTAACACTTCCGCCTCCACTTACTGCTTAATGGAGTGAAGGGGAGACTGCCGCGCGTCCCTGACAATCCCAGTCGACTTCATTACAAACACACCGCCGCCCGACACACACCAAACCGCCCCAGAAACAACACGCACACAGTCGCTTGAAGGATTTTTCCGTCGACACACTGGACTTAGCAGGAGTAGGTAGAATATAAAACGGGCAGGTTTTTTTTTCAGACTTAAATCACAATTGTCTTAATCGTTCTTGACCGTAAAAATATTTTTGCGGGGACGCCATCATTTGATTTTTATTAGATTTTCTGAGGCAGCACATTTGATTTTTTTGGCAATTCCTTTGTGTTTTACACAATAGAAGGCTTCAGACACACACGCACACACACACACACAGACCCTCACATTAACATAGACACACGTGGCCTTTTCATTAGGCGGCCAGCGCCTCTTAAACACGGGCTCTTGTGGGTGTTAGTGGAAGCTTTCCGTATTAGACAGAAGCAGCGGTCGAAGGTCAACAGCCTAATGCCTTATCACTGATGCTTCATGACCGGCCTTATTACCTAGGGCTTAGGGAGCACACACACACACAAACCTGTAATACACACACACAGGCACGCACACACACATACACACCCAAACGCATAATAAACACACACACAGGTATAATACACACACAGACAAACGCACACACTCAAACGTATCATAAACACACACACGCAAAACCAACGCACACACACAAACAAACGCAAGCACGCATATACAACACACAGACACAAGCAAAGCAAAAACACGCGCATAACACACTGGCAAACACGCACACACACACACACGTGCACGTGATCATGCTCCGTACACACACATACAAAATCGTACTGTGCACACACACACACACACACATACACACACAAATATATTCAAAGGCAGGCATAAACACGGATATAAATATTCCGTAGGTGGAATGCGGCGGCGGAGGGGGGGGGGGCAGAGGTGAGAGCGTAGCCCGGAGGCAGGGTAGGGAGCGGGCCGCGCAGGGCGCCACACACACGTTTATATCACACACACACGTTTATATTACAATACACACATACGTTTATATTACACACGCGCGCGGCCGCCCACAGCCCCCATAGCGCCAGCGTCTCCGCCGGTACGGCCCCTGAAACCCGCCGCTGACTGTTGGGTCGAGGGGGCCCCGACCTCGGGGCCCCCTCAGACTCAATGGAGACCGGGCTTCACAGGCTTGACTTGAAACGTCCACATCCACAGGATGGTGCAATTCAGATGTGTGTGTGTCTGTGTGTGTGTGTGTTTGTGTGACTTTGTGGTTGAGTGTTTGTGCGCGTGCATGGTAATTTGCGAGCTTGTATGTGTGTGTGTGTGTGTGTGTGTGTTTGTGTGTGTGTGTGTTTCTTTGTGTGTGTATTTGTATGTTACAACTCAGCCTCACGGAAATACGTGACACTGCCACGTCACGTCATTTAATCTATTCATTCGTGATCTGGGACAGGTCATTTCAATTTTTTCGTGCCAAAAGCACCAATTTCAAACTCATTCTAAAAAGAAGAGATGAAGCAGCTACCTTTTTTCCCGTCGCGGTTTGCCTACAGAGCACAAATTTGTGCTTTTTGGCACGAAAATATTGAAATTACGTGTCCCAGACGAATAAATATATTAAATGACGTGACAGTGTCACGTATTTCCTTGAGACTGGGTTGTATGTTATCATGTCTGTGATTGTGTGTGTGTGTGTGTGTGTGTGCTCATGTCTGTGTGTGTATGTGTGTTTGCGTGTGTGTGTGAGTGTGAGTGTGAGTGTGAGTGCGTGCGTGCGTGCGTGCGTGTGTGTGTGTGTGAGTGTGTGTGTGTGTGTGTGTGTGGGCGGGTTCTGCTTTGTTAAGGTCTGAATGAGTTGATGATGGGGACAGCAGCTTGGTCCTCTCAGGGGAAGAGGAGGGGAGGAGAGGAGGGGGGAGGGGGAGGCAGGGGGGCGTGCAGTGGAGGGTGGGGGCGGGGTAGGAGGATAATTGCAGGGGAACTTGGACTCGATCTGTCCACGCAGCACCCACCACCTCCCACCAACACCCCCCCCACCCCCACCCCCACCACCACCACCCCCACCACCAGCACCCTGCCAAAACACGCCCACCCCCCCCGCTCTCCCTTTTTGAAGGGCAGGATGGGTCCCCTGATTGGCTCAATTGTACTCTTCCTCCTCTGTAAGGTCCTGTCCAACTAATTATGTGGACTCTGTCTCTGTCCCTCGTCCTCCTCTCCTCAACCAACACCCTCCCTCTCTCTCTCTCTCTCTCCCTCTCTCTCTCTCTCTCTCTCCCTCTCTCTCTCTCTCTCTCTCTCTCTCTCTCTCTCTCTCTCTCTCTCTCTCTCTCTCTCTCTCTCTCCCTCTCTCTGTCTCTGTGTCTCCCTCCATTATGTGCCCTATTTGCCTTCTTGCTCTTTCTTTCATTTAACTTGTCCGACGTGAGCTTGGTTTTATTGTATGTGCGTGTGAGTGCATGCATTTGTGCCTGTGTGAACTTGTGTGGGTGTCTGTGTGTGTGTGTGTGTGTGTGTGTGTGTGTGTGTGTGTGTGTGTGTGTGTGTGTGTGTGTGTGTGTGTGTGTGTGTGTGTGTGTGTGTGTGTGTGTGTGTGTGTGTGTGTGTGTCTATAAAGTAGGGGTGTGCTGTGGGGACCCAGGCCTCAGCTGCTGTTGTGTGTGATGGTGAATTACACGCCGTAGTGAAGTGTTGACAGGAGCAGCTGGACATCAGTGGGCCATAGCGGCCACTTTGTCCTGGTGCATCTGTGAATGTGTGGCCCTTTCGTAAAGAGAGGTGACACCTACTGGCCGCAGAGGGTAACGCAACGTCCTGGATTTAACTTTGCACACAACTCGATGAGTGGAGAAAAGCTATCTTCGGCTGAAAACATTTAAGCAAATATGAAAGAAATGAATAATCACGCATCAAATCAAATAATAAGCCGGAAAAAATGACATCACATGAAAGAAGAAGGAACAGAGCCTACAGATACAATGTAGCTCGACATGCGAATAGAGTAAGAATGGAGAGGAGAAGAGGGGTGATGGAGGTGAGGAGAGGAGACACGAGTTAGAGGAGAGGAGAAGGGAGGAGAGAGGAGAGGGGAGGAATATACAGTAATAGGTGTCAAGACGGGAGCCAGGCTGTCTTTGGTCCGGTGACGAGGGGAGGGACAGAATCCTGTCAGGACAATCTCACACTCTTCCTCAGTAATGACTCGCCCAAGGGCACAGTTTATTTCCTCGCCTGGCGCGGCTCCTGCTGGGGTCACCTCACAATCAAAAGAGAGGGTGGGAGGGAATGGGGGAGGGGGGGGAGGGGGGCGTGAAGGTGCTACCATCAGGCTGAAGAGAACCAGTAAAAGTAAAATAAAATCGAGAAATAAATTCTACATTTGACTGCTGGTCAGAATATAAACTTTTCCAAGTACGACCACCACAGAATCCAGTTTTCTCTCTCTCTCTCTCTCTCTCTCTCTCTCTCTCTCTCTCTCTCTCTCTCTCTCTCTCTCTCTCTCTCTCTCTCTCTCTCTCTCCTTCTCCCCCTTCGTGGATTTGACGGTCGCAGGCCATTAAAGGTTGTTAATGTCTTACCAAACAGACCCAAAAAAGAAAAACTAACCTTTTTCTGTTGTTTATTCAGCTGGGATACACACACACACACACACACACACACACACACACACACACACACACACACACACACACACACACACACACACACACACTCTAGCCTCAGTTAACTCACCAGCACTCTTCACCAAAGTTTTTCCAACCGCAGCCCTTAAAGAATTAAAATAGCAACCTCTCTCCTCATCTCCCTTCACTCATTTATATCTCTCTTTAAATTTCCCTTTTTACCTCTACTTTACTTCTCTCTTTTTCTCTCTCCCTTTCTCCCCCTCTCTCTCTCCCTCCCCCCCTCTCTCTCTCCCCTCTCTCTCCCTCCCCCTCTCTCTCTCTCTCTCTCTCTCTCTCTCTCTCTCTCTCTCTCTCGCTCTCTCTCTCTCTCTCTCTCTCTCTCTCTCCCCCCCTCTCTCTCCCCCTCTCTCTCTCCCCCCCTCTCTCTCTCTCTCTCTCTGTGCACCCGGGGACATGTCATAAAGACATCACCATCGGTGGTAGCAGCGCAGAGCTACGGAGCGGCGACGGGATGATCTATCCAACAGCCACCACCTTCCCTCCCTCCCCCCTCCCTCCCTCCCTCCCCCCCTCCCTCACCCCCTCCCCCCCACCCTCCCTCCCTCCCCCCTTCCTCCCTACTTCCCTCCCTGTGTCGTGTCCTACAACTCGCGAGGCAGTTGGTGCGCAAGTAGCAACTGTAACAATGTCAACAACGGAAAAAACAACAACAACAACAACAACAACAACAACAACAACAAGACAGCGAAAAGATCATCTGCGGCGGTAGCGGCGGCGGCGGCGGCGACGGTATGCTAATAACAGTTGCTGGCTGAGTTGGAGCGGAGAGACGAGGAGCAGCTCCCGGGGTTAGCGGGAGTCTGAGCGCTTATTGCTGACAAAGAGAGCAGGATTTGTCAGATTTGGCGAGAAGAGGGGGAAAAAGTGAGGGGGAGGAATAGGGGGGGAGCGAAAGAGAGCAAAAGGGCGAAAATGAGAGAGAGAGAGCGCGATTGTACATCACTTCATCCCTAATTAGCTGTCATCAACTTCTCTCCTCTAAGGAACGGGACTAATAATTAATGATCAGGCTCTAAACAAGAGCGGGCCCCCCCCCCCCCCCTCCCCCTCCCCTCATTATCGCGCCCCCCCACGCCGGCTCTCTCTCTCACACACACACACACACACACACACACATACACACACACACACACACACACACACATACACACACACGCACAGCCTCTCTCCCTGACTCTCTCACTCTCTCTCCTGCTCGTCTCCCTCGTTCCCCTCTCTCTCTCTCTCTCTCTTTGGCTCCTAATTCTATTTCTCCTTCTTCACTCAGAAGAAGGAAATAACAACACTGGAATAAAAGGAAAAAAGCAGTTAGCTTTTTTCAGAGTAAATCGTTGAGGGACGATATTTCCAGACACGCTCGAGCTGGGGCCGGACGGGACCCCCGAAGCATCATGAATTAACTCGATGACTCGGGCCACGAGACCGACGACCGCCATGGGGCGAGAGCAGCCATCTTGTCTCCGCCCATAAGGTAACCCAGGTAAACGGCTGATTAGGGTTCCACGTCGACGCGACGCAATGACCACGCGTGGCGCTTCGACACGGCGGTTAACCTGTTTTGGTTCTGCGTCAGTCTTTAGTGAGCCGACCAATCACAGCCCTCGCTGCTGCTGCGTCGACTTTTTCGGGAGGCGCTCCTCATCAGACCGCAAGGAGGGTCCTGCAAGGACGTAATGGGTCCGGAAACCCCCTTGCGTTGTGTGTGTCGACGTGGAACCATAAATCCGCCCTTAACGCCTCACCCCTCGCCACACCCACGTTCAGGTGCAAGGTGTGAAGCCCCCCTTGCACCCTGGCGGTCCCCGATCATACACCCCCCCAACCAACGCGGCCGATCTCCACAAGCCCAGCCGCGTGGTCGCTCCATCCCGAGGCGTCTGTCGCTCCGTCGTCTCCCCGATCAGCAGGTCCGACGCGGCGTCTCCTCCTTCGCTGGTCCCGCTTTACGCCAAGATCCGCCGTAGCAATGTTTGCAACAAAAGGGGCCCGTATGTCTTTGTAGACTGCGAAGCTAATTAGGAAGGAACACAGTGTAAGTGGGCATATGTGCCTGAGGGGAGCAGGCAGCCAACACACTACAGGAAGGCCCGGCGGGGGGGGTGACAGGCCGGCAGGACAGCACCAGTCGCCCGCTCCGGAGCCAACGCGGAGCCACCACAGAGGCATGTTATGGTCCCAGCGCCTAAGCCCCTGGCACGGCCCGGCTGAGGCCGGTTTGTAGAGGCGGGGAGGGGGGGGGGGAACGTGGAGACGCGCAGACCGCATCACAACCTGTCCGCTCTCCAAGAGGCCCGCCGCTCTGTGTGTGTGCGTAAGTGTGTGTGTGTGTGTGTGTGTGTGACTGTGTGTGTGTGTGTGTGTGTGTGTGTGTGTGTGTGTGTGTGTGTGTGTGTGTGTGTGTGTGTGTGTGTGTGTGTGTGTGTGTGTGTGTGTGTGTGTATTTCTGGGTGTAATTCTTTCTGCTAAGATGCTCTTAAGTGCCTTAATTGGATTATCCTTAATGAGTAAACAAGCAGCTACAACAACATATCAATAAGCAAACGAATGAACACATTTTACAGCACAGACTCTCCCGGGCTGGCAGGGATAACTCTGTGCTAGCGGCCTGCCCTTCAGGGATTAGCCAGACCCCTGCTCAGTCTCCATTAAGGTCGAGGGTCTGTCTATGTGCGTGTGTGCATGGACGCGCGTATTTCTGCCTTGTGTGTCAGTGTGTATGTCTGTGTGTGTGTGTGTGTATTACACCTCATGACAGCGCCCTCAAGGGTCATGCTTGGAAGTCGGATGAGTCTGGTTGTCCTGTGAAACACTGACGGAGAGCAGGGCATGCTGAACGGGGAAGAGAGACAAAAACGAACAAATGGGGAATTTGAAATGACATCTGTGAATATTATTAGAACATTAATCTGTAATGATGACACAGATGCTCAAGTCATCTCCTGTTGTTATTAGAGAGGAGGAGAGAGGAGGGAGGAGAGATAGAAGGAGGCAAGAGGAGGAGAAGAAGAGGAGAGGGGAGTGTAGAGGAGATGAGGAGATGAGAATCAGATGTTGAGATGTACTTTATTCATCTTCGATTTGAAACTGGGGTGAGGAGAGGTGGAAAGAAGGGGCGAAGAGAGGACAGGGGGGGGGGGAGAACTAGGAGAAGAGAGAAGGGATGGAGGGAGTGGGTAAGATGAGCGGGGAGAGGAGGAAGGAGTAGGTGAGAGGAGAGGAGATGGAAGGTGTGAAAAGGGGAGAGCAATGGAGGGGTGAGAAAAGAGACGAGAGTAAAAGAGCAATCTAGAGCACTTTAACCTGTTTTTCAATAAGAATTTATGATGCTATAAAAACGGGCAATTTCCCCAAAATCTATACAGAAAAAAACCAAACCGAATCATTTCATCACTTTCTGTGGCCTAATTGCAGCCATATGCAATTTTAAATGCTGTTCTCCCTTCTAATGACTCCCCAAAGGAACGCGGGGTTAATTGCCACAGCTGTTGATGGTACTTCCCAGCATTAAAGAGGTGAGCACTGTCCCTCTATGTATCTCTAACTTACACGCGCTCTCTCTCTCTCTCTCTCTCTCTCTCTCTCTCTCTCTCTCTCTCTCTCTCTCTCTCTCTCTCTCTCTCTCTCTCTCTCTCTCTCTCTCTCTCTCTCTCTCTCTCTCTCTCTCTCTCTCTCTCTCTCTCTCTCTCTCTCTCTCTCTCTCTCTCTCTCTCTCTCTCTCTCTCTCTCTCTCTCTCTCTCTCTCTCTTAGTCAAGATTGAAGGAGGCAGAGAGAAAAAGAAGGGCCTTGCTCCACGTCTGCATCCTTCTCTCGTTATATATTTCTGTCTCCTATTCCCTAGAATCCTCCCCATGCCCCAAGAGGATATTGCTCCCTAATAGAGACATTAAAGAGACTCTGACGAACATTAAGCAGACACCTTACACTGCACAGCATACAAAACAAACAAGAAGAAATTTGTATGTGTATGTCATGAATACAAATGTGTGTGTTTGTGTGTACATATATTTATATATAAATATATATACATATATTATAATATATTATATATTTATATTATATCTATATATTTATAGATATTTCATATTTATTTCATTAACTTGACTTAACTATCTCTAACCTGATACCTTAACCTAACCACCTCTAACCTGATACCTTAACCTAACCACCTCTAACCTGATACCTTAACCTAACCACCTCTAACCTGATACCTTAACCTAACCACCTCTAACCTGATACCTTAACCTAACCACCTCTAACCTGATACCTTAACCTAACCACCTCTAACCTGATACCTTAACCTAACCACCTCTAACCTGATACCTTAACCTAACCACCTCTAACCTGATACCTTAACCTAACCACCTCTAACCTGATACCTTAACCTAACCACCTCTAACCTGATACCTTAACCTAACCACCTCTAACCTGATACCTTAACCTAACCACCTCTAACCTGATACCTTAACCTAACCACCTCTAACCTGATACCTTAACCTAACCACCTCTAACCTGATACCTTAACCTAACCACCTCTAACCTGATACCTTAACCTAACCACCTCTAACCTGATACCTTAACCTAACCACCTCTAACCTGATACCTTAACCTAACCACCTCTAACCTGATACCTTAACGTAAAGGAGGAGAAGGAGGGAGGAGGGGGAGAAAGAGGGGGAGAAGGAGGGAGAAGGGGGAGAAAGAGGAGGAGAAGGAGGGAGGAGGGGGAGAAAGAGGGGGAGAAGGAGGGAGGAGGGAGAAGGGGGAGAAGGGGGAGAAAGAGGAGGAGAAGGAGGGAGGAGGGGGAGAAAGAAGGGGAGAAGGAGGGAGAAGGGGGAGAAGGGGGAGGAGAAGAAGGGAGAAGGGGGAGAAAGAGGGGGAGAAGGAGGGAGGAGGGGGAGAAAGAGGGGGAGAAGGAGGGAGAAGGGGGAGAAGGGGGAGAAAGAGGAGGAGAAGAAGGGAGAAGGGGGGAGAAAGAGGGGGAGAAGGAGGGAGAAGGGGGGGAGAAAGAGGAGGAGAAGGAGGGAGAAGGGGGGAGAAAGAGGAGGAGAAGAGATACGAAGGTCGGTCAATGTCGCACAGCAGAGGGAGAGGCTAGGTGACTAGGTGGGGGGGGGGGGGGGGGGGTTTGTGTGTGTGTGTGTGGGGGGGGGGGGGGGGGGGACCATTGGCAAACACAGCCCCGGACCCTCCATGCTAGCTGATTTCTACATCCTCCACTGATTAAGAGGCGACCGGAGACAGGTGACAGAGGAAGTGATTGGGGGGGATGGGGCGGGGGGGGGGCACAGAGAGACAGCAGCAGGTAGATAGAGCAAGATGAAGTAGAAAAAAGAAAGAGAGAGTGGAGAGACAGAGAGAGCGAGAGATGGAGAAAGAGGGAGAGAGAGGGAGGAGGGAGAGAAGGAGAGAGCGACCCAGGGTGGAACCTAAATCCTGTGTGTGTGCGTGTGTCTCAGCTGTGAGGGGCACCTGTTCACGGTTAGACCACCTTCACCCGCCAGCCTTAATCAAATCTACCACAGAGACAGACTGTGTGCGACGCCCAACCACGCCCCCTACTAACAAGAAACCCACTGTGTGTTACATACAAATAATCCCTTCTCCCTCCAGAGTCAAACTGTGTGTGCCGCGTCCAAAAGGATAGAGATAGGAAACCAACCTTCACATTTTGTGAAGTGCACGACGGCACGCCTGACGAAGTTCACCGCCCGATCAACACCGTACCTATTTTAACCCCACTGCTCAAATTAAATCGGCTCTTGATTTAATATGAGCCGACGGTTAGGTTACACCTTCCCCGCTACTCTAACATTTTAACACTGAAATCGTGTTTTAAGAGTATCTTGCCCCCACCATATCTGACGCTTTTATACATCAGAATGTCACTTTTGAGTGACAAGCTGATAAAAACGTATTAATAGCGTTTTCTTTGTAGATATGATTCAATCCGGCGTCCCTTCCTATTCCCGCTTCGCCCTCTATCTCTCGCTCTATCTCATTCAATCTGTCGATACTGCTCTACCCCACACCCTCTGCTATGAGAGAGGGAGCGAGAGAGGGAGAGAGAGAGAGAGAGAGAGCTAGAGAGTGGTAGAGAAAGAGAGAGAGAGAGAGAGAGAGAGAGAGAGAGAGAGAGAGAGAGAGAGAGAGAGAGAGAGAGAGAGAGAGAGAGAGAGAGAGAGAGAGAGAAAGAGAGAGAGAAGAGAGAGAGAGAGAGAGAGAGAGAGAGAGAGGCGTCAGTTTCAGCGAAACAACTTAATTCTGATGTCAATGAATTAATTAGATGTGTTAATGAGCTAGCGACAGCTAACTCAAATTAAATTAATACGGTAATGGTCTCAGACAGCGAGAATTAGCTCCCATTTCAGTAAACGCTTTCTGGAGTGTACACAGCCGCTTAGGGTAGATAGACACATGCACAGGCACGCACGCACACTCACACACGCACACGCACACTCACACACGCACACACCTCAAACAACATCCATCCCCTGAAGCAGATCACCATCCAGATGTAATTAACTGACTAATTAGAGGAGCTCTCGCTCACCACCCCTCCCCCCTCTGTCTCTCTCTGTGTCTCTACATCTCACTCTCTGCGTATGGCACCCTCTGTCTATCTCTCTACATCTCCCTCTGTTCCTCTGTCTCACTCTATGTCTTTCTCTCTTCAGCTCACTCTGTCTGTCTCTCTACCTCCCATTCTCTCTCTCTCTTCCACTCTCTCTCTCTCTCTCTCTCTCTCTCTCTCTCTCTCTCTCTCTCTCTCTCTCTCTCTCTCTCTCTCTTCAGCTCACTCTGTCTCTCTACCTCCCATTCTCTCTCTCTCTCTCTCTCTCTCTCTCTCTCTCTCTCTCTCTCTCTCTCTCTCTTCAGCTCACTCTGTCTCTCTACCTCCCATTCTCTCTCTCTCTTCCACTCTGTCTCTCTCTCTCTCTCTCTACATCTCACTCTCTCTCTCTCTCTCTCTTCAGCTCCCTCTCTGTCTGTCTCACTCTCTACATCTCCCTCTGTCTCTCTCTCTTCCATTCCCTCTCTCTCTACATCTCACTGTGTGTGTCTCTCTCTCAACCACTTTGACTCAGTCGCTCTTTCTCCACATCTAACCCTGTATCTCTCTCGATCTCTAAATCTCTCCCTCTGCATCTCTCTGTCTCTTTCTCCTTCCTGGGTGTTTCGGACCCATTCAGGGGGAGACCTCTGGTGTTTGCCTCCATGCTGATGCTCTTCACGGTCTTCTCTGTGGACCTGTGGCGGTGTTGACACATACAAACCCAGTCCTCTCGGTGGGTATCCACTCTGTACGTATGCATGCACACACTCTGGGGTGCTTCTGGTGGCTTGCCGCAGACCGGCATCGCAGACATATAGTAAGTGAGGTTGCTTAATGCCTCTGAGTGTGTTTAGGATCTCATCCTTCCTCCTTCCTTCCTTTCATTACACTTAAGGAGGCATTACGCAGCGCAGGCCTGACTTAAATCCTGTTTAGGCCGCCATTAGCTCTAATAGTGACTCCTCCGCAGTCGCCACGCTTCCATGATCTTGCTGATGGGCGGCGGTGCCACTTAACAACTAATCGGATCTCACACGCACAAAATGGCTGCTCTGTAGACACTGGTGTGTTCCAGTAAAGATGGAGATAAAATGGGGGGAGCCATGTTAGAGTGACGATGTTTTTTTTTGGGTTTCTTGCTTTACTGATGGTGTTGTCATGTTGATGTTTTCCCCGGTTGGCCACCTTGTGTTCGGCGACTTTCCCTGTAATGTAGAATACAAACATTTTGGTTTTGGATTGTGCCATTATATACAAGATTATTATCTTTCTCGACATGAGTGAGTGTATTGTTGGGTTATTGGGTTTGTCTGTTATATATTTGGCAGTTTGAGTATTTAAGGAGGTGTTTATGTGTCTGTTGTGTGTGT
This sequence comes from Gadus chalcogrammus, assembly GCF_026213295.1. Taxonomy (NCBI): domain Eukaryota; kingdom Metazoa; phylum Chordata; class Actinopteri; order Gadiformes; family Gadidae; genus Gadus; species Gadus chalcogrammus. Next base: position 20,219,125 of record NC_079414.1, on the reverse strand, counting down.
ATGTGCGTGGCTGCGTACGCGCGTGCGTGTGCGTGTGGATCAGTTTGTGAGTGCATGCGCGTTTGTGTTTGTGTCTGTGTCTGTGTGTGTAGGTGTGTGCATGCGTGCGCGGAATGCATGCGTGTGTGAGTGTGATGCGTGTTTATTTGTGTGTACAGCGGGGCTGTCTATGTTAGCATGAGTGTTTTCCTGGGGTGAGACTCTGTAGGGAACCAGCTCCTCTCACAAACACCATCTGTCAACAAAAGGCTCACCTGCTAGCAAACATTTAGCTCAGAAATCATCTCACTCGCACTCCCCTCTCTCCCTCTGCCTCTGCCTCTCTCCATCTCTCCCTCAGACTCCCAGAGACGCCTGCGCGGCACATCAAGGAACACCATTCAGCAATGTCACTTCCCACTTAGTCAACTTGACAATCTCACCCGCTTTGCAGACCAAGCAATCCCTGCCGAATACACACGGCCGTGTGATAGGGAGGAGCGGTCGGGGAGGGGGGCTACCGTGAGCAGAGAGAGAGAGAGAGAGAGAGAGAGAGAGAGAGAGAGAGAGAGAGAGAGAGAGAGAGAGAGAGAGAGAGATGGATAGAGAGAAAGAGGGCAAAGAGAAAAAAAAAAAAGAGAAAGAGGGCAAGAGAGAGCGAGAAAAAGAGATAGGGGAGAGAGGAAGAGGGCAAGATAGAGAGAGAGAGAGGCTCATAGAGGGGCGAGTGAGACAGGGGAAGGGTAAATGATAAAGAGAGAGAGAGGGGGGGGGGGGGGGGATAGACAGGAAAAGAGAGAGAGGGACAGTGGGAGAGATAAAGATGTTTAAGAGATATAAACGCATGCAAGTGAATGCTTGACACCTTTCCCTGAGATGAAAATGATTGTATTTCAAAGGTAGCGGCGGCGTGGAGAGTGGGGATTGAGTGAGAAAACAGAGGATGAGGAGAGAGGGAGACCATTACCTGAGGTGTCTGACTAAATTAACTTCTCATCATCACTAATTACCCCCTTGTTCCTTTGTTCCCTCAAGGTACCTGCTATATCTATATTACACACAACACCTCTGTGTGAGTGTGTGTATGTGTGTGTGTGTGTGTTGTTTGTTTCTGTGTGTGCATATTTACGCTTTTGCCAATAATAGCTGTCCAAGCATGCAGAACATTTTCAATGTTATGACAGAATGTACACTTCTGATGAAGTGGGATCATGAGGGACATCCCAGGTCAAATGTGACAAAGGCAATGATCGCCATCAGGAAACAGGCAAAGGAAAAATGAAAGATAAATCTCAAAGGAAAAACAGAGAATGTCTTTAAAATTGTTGTAACAGTGGAAATGGAAGTAGCATCAGCAGTATTCAGGAGGTGTTTCTGCGAAACAACAAGCAGTGTCTCTTTAATTAGTTGGCCGCACTTTAGGATAAATATAGGCCTGTCTCAGATAAATAGTGGTGATTTAGCGATTATGATACAAATGATATTTAGGCTTCCTAACCAGCACCGTGTGGATTTTTTAATCATAGTCTGATTATTCGCAATCATGTTAATTAGAGCTTGTGTTTTTGTTCTAGAGACGTCTTCATTCACATCCATAACTCATCTCTTTAAACATCCAGTTGATGCCTGCGAAAACAGCATTTGTAAGGAGATAATAACAGTTACGCCATTTTATGTTGGGTTGCGTTTATTTATTATACATTCCCTTGTTTTCTGTCAGCATTCATCCAGTGGGACATCCTTTGGGTGATGACAATGAGCTGGATAACACTCCTCTGATATAATCCAAACTCATGGCATTGGAGGGAGAGAGAGAGAGAGAGAGAGAGAGAGAGAGAGAGAGAGAGAGAGAGAGAGAGAGAGAGAGAGAGAGAGAGAACTGATCCACTTGTTGGAGACACAACAGAGGTATAGCTTCCGCTGTAGTCTCTCTCCCTTCCCTCTCTCTGCTCCCAATCCCTTCCTCTCTCGCATCCTTCAATGGCGCGCATGTTTGTTGCTCCTTAATTATCCCTGGAAATCTGTCTTCTGTCTACCGAACCATTGTCCAGACCCCGTGTGGAAACCGTGCACACACAGAGCTTTGTCACGGGAGGGAAAAGAGGGCTGCAAGCTAAAATATTATAAATATGGTTCTTGGCAATTATTTTAGGATTTACAAAACACGGTTTGCATGAGACACAAAAATATATACACAATTATAATCATAGGCTGCTATTATTAACTACTCATACTTTAAACTACTCAACTCTACAACTCTACATTAAATATGCGTACCAGTATCTATATATATATATATATGTTTATAATATACATGAGTAGAATTGAGTACAGCGATGGCTCTTGACTGCTGAATGGAAGACAAAGACGACGAGAATAGCCCCAACGTTCTCATTTCTAAAGTAACAATCGTAATGAGGATACATTGTGCTCTAATCCCGCTAAAGAGCAGCCAGGAAGTGGATCCGTTTGTTGACGGCGGCGCCGCTCCGAGTTGCCTTTCACGCTACGTTTCTACGGTAATCCTCATTGACAAAACACTAATCCCTGCTTGGTGTCGCCATTTTTGTGCCATAACACCCCCCACCACCACCCTCTAACAAACATACACATACACACACGCGCGCGTACACACAGACAGACACACATGCACACACACTCTGCTGCTTACAACTTCTCCTTCAAACTTTGGGCGGCGTTTCTTTTTGCTCCACATTTGAGCGAGAAGCCATTGTAACGTGTACCGTGGATCAGAATCCTGTCAAGTGAATATTCATGGGTGATTATAGATGGGAGCCGCGGTAGGACGTACACAGCGTGCTGTTTCAGTGGGTTGGAGTGAAACACAGAGAATTGGATTTTCCTGCGATTTACTTGTCTGTTAACAACAGGTTCAAAGCGGTTTAGCATCCGGTAAACTATGTTTAAACCTTTTGTTTTTTTTCACAGTTATTTATGAATCATGTCGTTACACAGCCCGGGTAAAGTTTCTTCAGAGTGTGTAACGTGATTCGCTGTCTGAAAACGTTGTCGTGTCCAAGTAGGCCTACTGGAACAGAAAGAGGACAACGATCCATGTTCCTTGTTGAATATCCTCGTTGAGTAAAAAGAGAACCGGGCCGAGTTCTACCGGGATACTTTTTGGAGGATGAGTCTGATTTATTGGTGGGATAGTCATATTTTGGGCTTGCTCCCTTGATGGTGTGCATATCATTGAACCCAGATTTAAAGCACCCTAACAACTTCTCATATTCTCATGTAGCAGAAAATGTTTCTAATAAAATCGAAAAATGTTTTATAATAAGATCTATAATAACATATATTTGCAGTATCACCAAGCAAATCACACCGCTCATTTGTTTTATCCTGTCTCCAAATGCACCTCTTCACTCCTTTAGGCTGCCTTGGATTGCGACGCGGTAGAAGCCGTCCTCAACATCAGCCAGGGAACAGAACCATAGCTCTTCAATTTATGAGCTTTTTCAGTATGGTCTGAAAGACAATTAGCGTTCATTCTAAAAAAATTACTTTTCTGCGTTTCAAAATGTATTTCCTCCACCAAGTCTACAAGTTATGTGGCGTCATGTTTTTCTCTGCACGGTTCTGAGCCTGACACTCTTGTTCCCTACAACATCCTAGCGAGAACAGTTGGCTTTGATTCCTTCTAGCCTGCAGGCTCCTCTCCCAACAACCCATTTCCTCCTAATTATTCAAATATCAGACAGAAGTGAGAGTTGTGATTCGCCGGCACTCTTCAATTAGTGCAGCGTTAATTAAAGAGCATCATC
>NC_079414.1:20105358-20210358 GCF_026213295.1 Gadus chalcogrammus | reverse complement strand
CACACACCTCTGTGTCCCCCCTCTCTCTCTCACACACACACACATACACACACACACACACAGATAAACAAATAGGACGCACACTCCAAAGGAGAGTGAATGGCATTTATTTATCAGTTAATATAGAAGGGAATGAGTCCTCAAATGGGAACAGAGTGACTGGTAATTGGCTGTGAACAGGGAGAAGAGAGATACGGGCCTGCACATAACGAAAGGAGGAATAAGATCTAAGGAAAATGGAGATAATCATAAGTCCCTATGGACAGATTGAAGCCGAGTGGATTCTGTCATATGCTATCTCTCATTTATATGCAAATGCACGCTATTACGCGCACGAGAGAGAGAGAGAGAGAGAGAGAGAGAGAGAGAGAGAGAGAGAGAGAGAGAGAGAGAGAGAGAGAGAGAGAGAGAGAGAGAGAGAGGTGAAATAGAAGTAAAGAAGGATAAAAGAAGAGAATTCTGTTGCTGCTGTTTATTAATATTTCCAACTGCCACAAAGACACAGAGCCGCCAGTCTTACGTTTCAAACGTAGTGCTCGGGATCAGGTCCGTTCAGATGACGTAGCACCAGAGTATTCTCTCATTTTGTTTGTTACTCTCGGCAAGACAAAGCCTTGGAAAATGTGTATATGTAAACACACACCACACACACTCTGACACACACACACTCAGAGAGAAAGTCTGATGTTATCAATGTAATTCAATTTGGATTAAAGCTGGGAACCGTCTCTCTTCCCCTCTGCACACCCTGTCCCTCCTTTCCTGTCCGTCCCTCCTTTTGGTTTACGATAGCCACTTGACGGTTCCTCTCATCTCTCATCTCGTCTCTTTAGCGTCCCCCCCCGCTACTTCCCATCCCCCCCCCGCCCCCCCCCCCCGTCCGCGCAATTAGCAGCTAACGCAGCTACGAGCACATCTGAACAGACACCACTCAACTTGTTCAGTGTCTAGGGCCCTCCATCATCGAACAGATCATATCAAAGACAAGGAGAATGGATCTCGCCGTTTCAATTTCATAACTGTTTCGAAGCTGCACACACACACACACACACACACACACACACACACACACACACACACACACACACACACACACACACACACACACACACACACACACACACACACACACACACACACACACACACACACACACACTTATAACATGTAGTGGTTCAAGAGATGCTTTGATCCACCAACAGCCCAGACTTCCCTTTCAGAGAGACGTCATTAAGGAGCATGTTGGGATGAAGGGTGTGGGTCAGGGATGCTGACGAGACTGATGGAGATGCCACATACTGTACATGCATGTGTTGCTTCGTATGTGTGGGTTGAGTATAGATGTTTAATCAATACTTTACCTAAATTCTCCCTAATTTCAACGCCACTCCATTCATGAAATGAACAAAATAATAAAATAAACCATTGTGTGTATTTATCCGTGGAGAAACTCTGTCTGTTTGAAAGTATGTTTTTTCTCTCCCTCTCTACATACACACTCCTACAGACTCCTACCTTTCACCTCCTGGCCTTTCACAGGCACTTAGAGAAACACAAAGAGAGGGACTAAAGCCACGTCCTTCTCGTCTTTGGGGAAACATTATTTTTACCCTGCCTGTTGCCAAGGTGTGTGTGTGTGTGTGTGTGTGTGTGTGTGTGTGTGTGTGTGTGTGTGTGTGTGTGTGTGTGTGTGTGTGTGTGTGTGTGTGTGTGTGTGTGTGTGTGTGTGTGTGTGTGTGTGTGCAGCCCAGAAGAGACCACATGCGTGGGGTTTCCATGGGCGACGTAGAGGGGCAGCTCGAGCGAGTCCCAGAACAGTATTGTTTTTTTTTCCAGTCACATATTTACAGACATGGGATTTAAAGGGATCCTTTGACGGATGAAAATAAAACCTTAGAGAACAGTGCGAGGCAAAGTTGGGAGTCACAAATTCTCTCGTTACGAAAAAACCCTCTGCAAAACTGCATTTCTAACTATTTATTACAGCCTGTGTTGTGAATAAAACATACACATGTGGATATGGATGCCAAGGGAATATCTTGCGCACAAAAACAACAAAATCACTTCAAATGACCCACCCTATGTGGTAAGTATCCTTCACACATTAAATTGTTGACAACTCACTTCCCTGGTAACTCGACCACTGTCGGATTCACACAGTCTTCCCTTGGGTGCCACCCACCGCTGTTTTTCCACAGTCGCAGTCCATACATTCACACAACAGTGTTTTAAACCCTCTGACAGCACCCGCAGTCTTTGAGAGGTAGCGAAGGTCCTGTTTTCATTAAACGTTCAAGTTATTTACAATACATTTGAGTCTAATATGTAATTTATAGAACCTCATCATTTTGACACATGGGATATGTAAGCTCCTGCTTCTGACATGTTAAGAATGTATGCAATTAACTAAAACTAGCAATAGAATACTTTGTATGAAATAGGAATTGAACACGTTTGATTGTATGAAAAACGATTGAGGCAATGAAATTTGGATCAATGAATGAGTGAGTGAGGAGGCGCACGAATGAGTTAGGGAAGAAGACGGAATCGGATGAACGAGGGTATAGAAAAGTGGAGAAAGGAAGGATGTACTGTGGGTTATTCTGAGCACAGCTCTTTAAAAGGGGAATTGAACAGGATTCTTAAACATGTCCGACCACAGCTGGAACAGTGTGAATGGTAACATTGAGATCACACGGTTTTACGCGGTTGGAAATAGTCCCCATGTAATAACCGGGCTTCAAGCTCATTACTAGAGTCACAAAATGCTCTTTAGAAGCTCGCCTCGCTAAAACTCCTTAAGCCAGGAGCCCCTGAATATGTTCACTTTGTTATGCAAAGACCTCAGATGTATAATTAGGACCGAACTGAATGTGCACTTTTCAAACATCCTAAATGTAGGCCGTCCTCATTCAGGAACCATGTACCACAGGAATACATGTATTTTTGTTGTTTCAGGTTGACCCGACTGATTTTAACTGGTACGGACACGGTGTTGGAACAGTTATATCACGCCACAATGGAGATATTTAAAAACTGCTTGACGTATGACTGCAACATGTGTCGCCTTTATTGAGTGAAATATTGCAGTATTGGCTTCTCACACCAGGAGATTAAAAACAAGCAGGAAATGAAGGCATACTTCCTCACTATTCCCGAATTTCCCGGTATTATATTTATCTCTTTCCAACGTCTATTGCAGTGGGAGTCATTAAAGTAATATGTGTACGTAGTACACGCGTACAAGATTCTTGTTGCGCTTCATGTGCCGTTGTGTGTGCTTTCAATTGAGTCAAGGCTGCTCTTTTCCTTCCTAAATGTACTGCAGGCGTTTTGGTTCACAATGTTACCCTCAGTTGACTTATTTGGTTTTGATAACATTAAATAAAACTAAGAGAGAAACGCATGTATACATTTTTGTATTACACAGACACATGCATACATACATACAGAGAGAGAGCTAGAGTGAGAGATAGGCCTACATACATACACAATATTTATTTATATAATATATAGATACAAATATAAATAAACAAATGTATTATATATATGTTATATTTATATATATATAGTACATATATATATAGTATATATATACACCCACCTACACATATTTATATATACATATACAAACACATGTCATACATAGATATATAATATATATGTGTTTTTTTACACTAGCTTGAGACCTTTTCAACTGGGATGAAAGGTATATGCTACCCTCTGTTGGTTGCTCTATAGAACTGCATCCTATTCCGTACTGTAACGCTTATGAATCCAAGGCCATAAACTAAATACTCCAATGTGAGTAAACACTAGATGCATTAGTTTCATTGCACTGGTGATTCATCCAACGTAGTTTAAATATTCACTTAGACTCTTGAAAACGTATATTAAATCATGTTGACTCATTGAAAGAATGTACTACATTTGACTTTAGTTATAGTCCTACATACAATACAGTCAACATTTGTACGGAAGTCATAAAGATTATCGGTGGAAATTGTATTATACATTCATTAATACATCAAAACATATTTATAGAAATGTTTTTATTTTTCAATAAATTCAATAAAGACAATACTAGCACAGCAAAAAAAAAAACGCAGAGACCAATTATAGAATCACATCACTTTAATGGTTAAGCAATAGAACCCATTTCGAACCAGCTTTAGTGTACGACTTTGATCACAGACAGAGAAACAAACACGTTTCCTAAGTGTGTTCCATGGGCTTTACTTCTGAAGACGTAAAGGCATGATCATGAATGTGGTATTCTTATCTGTGCAATGATTAATAATAAGGAATAATGATCTTTTACCAAAAATATTTCCTTTTTTTTTTTTAATGTACCGTAAGCGCGTGTTTCCACCTCCACGGTCCAATGTGGACCAAATCAAGCAATAATCATCACGTTCTCCCACAATGAAGCAGTTAGTGTAAACTGTACCTATTCACGATTTCATATTCAATTCTGTTCCTAAAATATGTTGAACATTAGTACTCAAGTCTTTGAAAAAGAAAACTCCAAAACGTCACCTTAAAAACACTAACATGGAACTGAATATTCAGTCAAGAAAACGGATTATTATTATTTTTTAACAAAAAAACGGACTGCATTCGAAACAAAGACCTTAAAGCCACTGGTTGCTGAATCCTGTTATCAATATTAACAAAACCAAAACGCATACACATCTAACGTGGACAACGTGTAAAATGGTCTTACTATAATGTCCCTAATTATGGCTTGTTATATTATCAAGCGCTCCCCAAATTAATCAAGAGAGATCGACAAAATGCTGTTTAGCAAGACGTTTTTCAACGCTCCAAGTGTGACCAAAGTGAATACCGGTCGGGGCTGGGGCAGAGGGGAAGAGTTGGCCCAGGGTCGACGTCGAGTCAAAACCTCTTTCGCCCACTTGGCGTGATGTGGCGTTTTCTATACCGTTGGGAATACAGACGTTGTAACAAGCAATGGACACCGGATGGGTAGGCGTGTGTCGTGTTAAATAGATTGGCAGGGAACTCGGCTAATATCCCGGGCAGTGGAACCCAAGCACGCGGCAGTCACTGAGCCAGGAAGCCCTCAGCAGTGAGCGTACACACAGACACGCGCGCAAATGCACGCACGCACGCATTACGCACACGCACTCACTCAATCACCCACCAACACGTTACCGACAGCCAACCGAGCAGAGCCGGGGACAATAATACAAATATAAAACACTAGCAAAAAAAGACGGCCACATGGGGGTGGGCTGTGTGTCCGAACATGGAGCTCACCCCAGCTTCACTTCTTGGTGCTGTTGCTTCGCCAGAGGAACATCTTGGCAATGGGGGACTTCTTCTTGGTCTTGTCTTTCTTAATGTCTAAGAGAGGGGGGCGGGGGGGGGGGGGGTGGGGGGGAGAAGGGACAAAGTTACCACCAAGGAGAATAAAAACCCCATTGAACCGAGTGTGGTGAGAGAAGACGTATTTTACGATGATACGTATTCCAAGTGGGGCAACGACACGGGGAAACTTTGTTTAAACTTCATGAATACATTAAAAACCACAACGGCTTTAGTCTTTTAGCCTGTTGACACAGTTCACGCGGCGCAACATTAACAACCCTTTTGCTGAAGTTCAATAAATCACCTCAATTTCAGCTCTGCATTGCGAGTCATGAATTGCAAATGAAGGCGACTCTGGCTCTGTTCTATCAGAGAGGTCAAATTAGCCAGACACATTATCCCATCCGGCTAATAGGAATGCCACTAACACACACACACACACACACACACACACACACACACACACACACACACACACACACACACACACACACACACACACACACACACACACACACACACACACACACACACACACACACACACACACACACACAGGGAGGGAGTGAGGTGCAGGGACGTTTTTTTGTTTGATGCTTTTCCCATTAGTAGCCGCTATATTAAAATGAGATGGAAACGCCGTGGCGCCCACCGACCAAGCACGCACACGCGCACCACACACATACACACACACACACACACACACGCACACACACAGACGGCCACAGAATTCCATCTCCTTTCAATTAGAGAGCCTCCCTTTTAGGTCAGACAATGTCGGAATATTCTGAAATTTGCTGTACATCTGCTTCCACACACGTCAGCTAGATTTTACCGAACCAATAGCAGGGCCCCGGTGAACGAATGCACATCCCCACACTCTGATCAGTTGTCGTTTGCTCATGGCTGTGAATCATAAGGCAGTGAGTTTGTATATAGCGGACCGTTACGAGGCCTTCAAAACCATTTCAAATATGTTTGTAAATGACAAAATATGTCATTAAAAGGACTGTTAGCTTATAAACTCGACCATCGCCCATGACACCACATGCATTATCAGGCGGGTGGGTCGTCCGGACCCTGCTGTTGGGGAAACCCTGGTGGGGGAACTGAAGAGACTCACCCAAGTTCATCATCATCTGCTCCAGCTGCACGTCCTCGTCTTCCTCCCTGAGGGGTACAAAGAAGACGACAAGGTGACACCTCCAACATGCTGGCTGGGGACACAAGCAGCAGGGACTCGACGGATGGAAGCACAAGGGAGCCTTTCAGTACAATCAGACACTGCCTGCCGGACAGTTTGGGCCCATGGAGCCTTGGTAAAAAGCAAATCCCCGCCCGCGCCTAATGTAGTGCTGTGGAGTGGCCCGGTTCTCAGGATGGCTAACTGAGGGTTCTGTTATCGAAGCATGTCTCCGCAGAGAAATTCTAGTTAGGGCTGAATCAACCTGTGAGCCGGCACAGGCCTACCCCTGCTGCATATAGGTTCTAGATTAGAGGCTTACGCGTCTTACATGTTTCTCGTCCACCCTGCCCCATCTAACCCCGATTCTGTCGCTGGTTTGGTGTGTTGCTGTGATTGTTTCTGGACGCCTGGACACCCCTGAAGGCTATCAGCCTGTTGGTCAGCAGCACCCAATCACCATAGGCCATACTTTTTCATTTTTCTTCTAACCATCCCTTAAAGGAGGGATCCCCCCCTTCTGCATCCTTGCCAAGATTTCTTACTGATTAATTAAGGGAGATGTATCTTGCCCTTTGCTGGGCAGGGGTGAGGGAGTTTGATAAATATGTGGCCTGTCAAGCCATTGGAGAATGTATCTGCCTTTCAGGTGCAGGGAGCCAGTAGGCGGGGCTGAGAGGGTCGTCAGCTGATGCAGTGCACCTGCACAGGTGTGGCCTGCGGGCTACCCAAGGTGTACAACATCCCCCTGATCTCTTATGGTTCGTTCCTTCAGGACTTGTTTGGTATAACATCCCCATGGCACACTTTTCATTCATTCTTACGCGACACTCAACATTGATTATTCTGATATTGTATTATAATCTTCAGTCTTTTCTCAAATATATATCAAACGGGGCATTCCCATATTCCTGTATATGGCTGAGGATAGGGATCTTTAATCGCATCATTGGCGAACACAGACTCTGCCAGCATTAGTCAACTGTAAAAATATATGTTTCAAATCAACACCATGTACAGTATACTGGCCACTGTAAAAATGCTTATTCAAATGCCCTTCTATGAACCTCATTCACACACACGCGATAAAGTTGATAGAATATCGCCTTAAGGAAACAGTAAACAAGCGGAACTCGATGTAACATAGGCTGCAGATTCCCAGATTCCTGGCAAAACCGCGTGTCTTGAGCCCGTGAAAATCAGAGCCGACTCCAGCCCCGATTGGGACTCTTTATCGGTAGGTTTGTTGCCTAGGGGGTAAGGGCTTTTAGCAACATGAATCTGGATCACTGTAAAGACTTAGTTCTGCTTCCACGACGACGCAACGCAAGGGGGTTTACGGAGCCATTATGTCCTTGTGTCCACGGCAAGGGCCTCCCAAAAATTGTGACCTACGGTCAAGGCGACGCAGCAGCAAGGGCTGTGATTGGTCCTTTAACTAAAACCCGACATTGAGTTGCGTTGACGTGGAACCATAACTGAGCCTTGAGTCGCTTTGGATTAAAGGCCTCTGCTAGATGACTGAATAAGAGACCGGTCTATCTGTGCACCCACCTGAGTCGGTCCTCATCCAGGCTGTCCACGATGGCGCTCCTGTCGTTGACTATCTCCACCAGTTTAACCATGAGCTCCTGCTCTCTCTGCCGCTCCCTCGACGTCTTTGCATTCTCTGCACATGGACAAACACCCGAGCATGTGTTAGCTTAATCTCTCAGTGCCATCTATGCGCAAGTTGTTGTATTGTTTGACCACACACACACACACACACACACACACACACACACACACACACACACACACACACACACACACACACACACACACACACACAGACACAGACACACACACACACACACACAGACAGACAGACAGACAGACAGACAGACAGACATCTTGACCTGGTTTAGCCATAAGACTTCTGAGCTCCTGTTCGACACTAGGCTGCTGTTCTTCCAGGTCCTGTGTTTTTGCTCTACACAAAACACACGCACAAAAATAGACACACACACAAAAAAAATTACATTATTTTGGGGAAATGCAAGTTTGGGAAATAGGAAAATTCACTTCCTTCTCCCACAGAATACTGGGCAATAGATCTTCAGTCTTAAACCTATTATGTGACTTGTGGAGCTCAGGTCCAGTGCAACCACAGTCTCCACCAACACGTCTTGTTGCCTCGTCTGAGAACCTGAGTATGTGGCGCGCCAGCACTGGTTGAGCGCTAGTGTGTGCATGATTTATTTTATTATTTTCAGGACTCACATGTAGACCAGCTCTGACTCTCGGCGCATGGCCACCTGCTTCTCCCTGATGAGGCTGAACCAGTCAACCATCACTTCATCCATGGCAGCGTCCTCTACTCCCTCTGAAACGGAACCACAACCCGGTTACTCTCACCCCTGGCCTGCCCGTCTTTATGGGGACCACAGAAGTGCGAGTGTGCGTGCGTGCGTGCGTGCGTGTGAAGTTGACCTTACCCTCCTCACTGCGGCGCAGTTTCTTCTCCAGCTCCACTCCTCGTTTCTCCAGCGCATTGAGGCCGTCTTCGATCTCCTGCAGCTCCTCCATGATCTTCTCCTTGGGGATGTAGTCGGGCTTCTTCTGATCACACAGACAGTCACAGCAAATTTAGTCATTGATGTTTATTTTTTGCACGTTTCATGAAGATCCAGTGCAAACATGACGTCGCTGACAAATCGCAGGAGACCCCTCGGCCTTGAGCAAACACACGCATATTCATTTTTCATGCATTGATTTCCCGTCCTTTTTTAAACAATAGTTTATTGAGTCCTAGCCTGCTTCTACACGAATGTGAAGACTTATCTCACCTTTGTGGGCAATGGTTCTGGCTTGGTACCGTTGTCATTCGGAGCTCTGCTTCCATTCTTAAACCCTGGGAGAAGGTCAGACCGAAACACGAGTGAGAAGAGGCAAAGGAAGTGGGTTGTGGGAGGCGTTGGTGATGTGCCTGGGGAACAGAGACTGGCAGGACTCGGGGCTCACCGCTAGTGGCTGGATTAGGACCGGTCTTGGAGGACACTGAAGCAGGAGACGTTCCTTCAGTGGAGGGCTTGTTAGGATCCGAGATTCTTGGTGGAAGATGCAGAGAGAAATGGGGGGTGAGACAAAAATGCAGTAGGGAACGATTATAAATAGAAAAGGAAATAGTAACACATATGGAATTGTGAACTAAAGATTGCACTTCGTTTGAGGAATTTAATCTGCTGCACACTCTCCTTCACCCGTCAAAGAAATGTTTTGATGCAAACCAGCTGCTGTGTATTTTCCCGGTCTAACCAGTAGGATACAATAACTAAGAACATCCCAGGCTCATCGAGGGACACAACACCCTCATTGTTCTTTTTGGACACTTCAGGAGAGTGAACAGTTCACGCTGCTGCTGGATTTAGACTCAAAATAAAATCCTCCCGACAACAACCCAGAAACAAATCTTGCGTATGAATCACAATGTCCTCATGAACTCAGCCTCGACGGCTCCGGCTCCTCCTCCCCCCACTTCCTCCTCCTCATCGTATCTCCATGACACTTTTTTTTTTTCCATGCAGAAAAGAAAAAAAAAGCCAGAGAGAAGGGGGTCACGTCGGTGGAGGGGCGAGCAGCGGCCATATGCCGCGCCGCGGAGCGCTTTACCCACGGTGCACCGCGGCCGAGGGGTTGACAAGGCGGCCGTAGGGGAGGGCTCGAACTCGGACGACAGATCGTGGCGGGGACATGTGGAGGATCAGCGGGCCGCGGCCCTGCTGGGCGGGCTCATGTCTGGCGAAGGGGGGGGGGGCGGGGGCGGGGCCCGCGGAAAATAATCTCAACAAAAAAAAGAAAAGGAAGGCGACACAGACACGTCCACGTGATGGATGATTAGGCTGTCAGCTCACACTGTTGAGCAGCCCCCCCCCCCCCTTCCTCCCCTACCCTGCTAGAGAGACAAATGAGGCCGGGCTGTCTTACTTGGTATCCTTGGCGACTTGTTTGAGTTTAGACCTCCACTGGGCGGGGCCTTCGCTGCTCTCTGGTCCTGCTGGGGGAGGGACAGTGGGGGGGGGGGGGGGGGGGGGGGGGTTGACAGCATTATGGTCACACATCCTCTGAATAGAGTCTCTGGACATTGTAGTTATTGTATATTGTATAGTTAGTTGTATAATAATAATAATAATAAAGATGTAATAATTATGTAGAATCGTTATGCATATTGGCAAATCATGCACATAAACCAAATGACAGAATGTCACTTTGATAGCAACCAGCTGCTTGGGTTCGGAGATAGGAGTAATAAGAAGTCAAAGATTAGTAAAATAAAGTGAAGTGTATTCATAGTCCCTTTAACACAGGATGTCTGATTGTGGTTTACAACAGTAAAAGAGGACAGGATGCAACATGGTTCAGTGTCAGATAATCTGCCACTTTGTCTTTTGGTGCCAGAGAATACTGAAGCACCGAGCACCAAAGAGGACGCACCACTCTCCAACGACAGAACGATGTCAGAGTGCCTGTTGTCGTCAGGCGCTACCTTGATTGCCCGGGGAGGAGGTGGCGGTCGCGGGCCCCACGGGGGCCCTCTGTGGGGAGGGGTCGGCCTGCCATGGCCTGCTGCTGGCAGAGCTGCTTCTGTCCGGTGAGCGGTCCACGATTGGAGTCTGCAGGTCAGCCAGGATGGAGCTGCTCACCTTCAGCTTGACTCTCCCTCTGCTGGGCACCGGATCCTTTTTGGGTGTCTCCACCTCAGAGACCCTGAGTGGAGATGTGGCGCATTACCTTCCATCACCAGAAGAGGGCAGCTCAAACACAAATGACGGGTCGGCCACTTTAATATGCTAGGTAGAGGACTAAACTAGGGACGATCAACATAGGTGTAGCCACAAAACATGTGGTAGGTAGCCAGTGGTTTCATCGATTTGTGTCAAAGCAACAGCAATTGTCAATGTAAATACCCTTATTTGGTTTAGTTTACTAGCAGTGCCCTGTTACATACAAGTAACAGACCCATAATTA
Organism: Gadus chalcogrammus; assembly: GCF_026213295.1. Lineage (NCBI taxonomy): Eukaryota > Metazoa > Chordata > Actinopteri > Gadiformes > Gadidae > Gadus > Gadus chalcogrammus. The sequence goes on along the minus strand of NC_079414.1, from coordinate 20,198,834 downwards.
GTCTGATGATAGACACCTGTGTCTGTCCTACAACGATGCCTCTGTGAAAAGGGGAGTTCTAGTTAGGATAATATGGAGATGTTAAGGTTTCATATTAGACTAGATCTAGACAAAATTTTACCTGTACCAGTGTGTACCTGCATGTATGCACACAAACACACGCACACACACGCTTTAGAAGTCAATATCTTAAAAGGATGAAATTGTTTATCATCTATTTTAACGTAATTCAAAACTCCATAAATATATAAGATATATGCTGGTGTGAAATCTAGCCGTCTCGAGTGTGCATGTGCATGCGTGTCCATCACTCACCGTTCTGTGTTCAGGGTTGGCTTGGTGTCCTTATTGTTGCTTTCCTTTACCAGCTTCCTGGAGATAAGAGCTGCTGCTTGGTTCTTGTTGCCGTCAGGGTTCCCCCCACTGACACCCCAACCCTTAGCGGCTCTGCCCAGGCCTGGGTCTGCCCGCACATCACTTCCCTGATTGGTGACCGCCAACCATTTGTTCCCAGGGGACTCCTTGGTGGCTGCCTTAATGTCACTGCCTGCCGTCATCGCCCCTTCAGGTTCCTTCTGCAAGAACCTGTCCTTGGCCTGCTGGGTTCTCTGTGCCGACAGGGAGGACCGGGGAGCTGCAGTAGGCCTGCTGGGGTTGGGGGTCGTCTCCATGGGGAGATGGTTGATGGTGATCCTGACAGGGGTGGAGTCGATGGAAGTGTTGGTGGTCAGGGTGGGGGTGGTACTGATGTTGCTCTTGAGGGGGGTGGTGCTAATGGTTGGGGTGGGGCTGATCGTTTTACTGATAGAAGTGTTATAGGTGGTGGTGTTGCCAAGTTTTTGAACACCGGGCTTGTTGGCTCCAGTAGTGGATTTGGTGATAAGTGCAGAGGTAGACGGTGGGGCTGTATTGACTGGCTTTTTTGTTATCCAGGAGGGGGCGGGACTTGGAGAGCTGGGCCGTTGTGTCTTATTGGCTAACGCAGAGGGGGATGGACTTGGAGAGCTGGACCGTTGTGTCTTATTGGTTAAAGCAGAGGGGGATGGACTTGGAGAGCTGGACCGTTGTGTCTTATTGGCTAACGCAGAGGGGGATGGACTTGGAGAGCTGGACCGTTGTGCCTTATTGGCTAACGCAGAGGGGGATGGACTTGGAGAGCTAGACCGTTGTGTCTTATTGGCTAGCGCAGAGGGGGATGGACTTGGAGAGCTGGATGGTTGCACCTTACTGGGGCTCTTGAAGGGGGATGGACTTGGAAAGCTGGATGGTTGCGTCTTATTGTTTAACTGGGAGGAGACCAGACCTGGAGAGCTTGAAGGTGGTTTCTTTGTAGTTAGCCAGGAGGAATCAGAGCTGAAGGGAGCTGACGTGGATTCACTGGGTTCAGGGGTCTCAGAACGAGATTTATGATTGGATGAAGAGCCTTGTTGTAGCAAGTCCCGGAGTGGGGCGTTTGCTTTTAAAGTAGACCTGTGAGAAGATGGAACTCTTAGTTGAACCAAACATGGTTAGATGCAACAAAGAACAGGGAAACACACAAAATGAGTTGTTGCGTTCTTCACCAAGCAAAGGGAATTGCAAGGAATAGCAGTTCCCTGTGCTCGGTGATAAACACGACAATATCTTTTTTTGTTCAAACGACTGAATCGTAGGGAAGGGTCCTTACTTTGCACAGCTCCTATGATAGAGCTTCCCATCCACCATATGACGCTGTACCAGGTGAACGAGCTTGTTGCAGGACACACACTTATTACTCTGGGTCCCTGTTTGACGGAGCGATGGGTTCTCATGTGCCGCCTCCTTCTGACCCAGGCAGAAAAGAGACACAGAGAGAAGACGGATCCAGTCATCAAACAGAGGCGCTTATGAACATGACTCAAATTGACGTTTGAATACTATTCAAACGTTTGTATTGCTAGACCCGATTGTTGTAATCGCTAGACGTTATTGCTAGGCTGAATCGAGGGGTTTGGAGAATCTATTGACAAACCCTTTTCGATCCATTGAAGGTCCTTTAAATTGGAGGTGTATAGTCTTTGACATTTGAGGGACTTACCTGGGCTGCTGGGGACGGCCTCGCCGGCGAGGAGCCCCGGATGGTGACGGAGGAGGAGGCCGGCGGACCGTTCTTCACCTCAGGTTTGGAAGCGGGGAACGACCTAGCAACCACAGGCAGGTTCTTCTTCCCAGAGGGTTCGTTCTCCGAGATCTCCGCTGGTCGCTTGATACCAGCCAAACCACCAACTGCATGCACACACACGTGAATGCAGGCATTGGTTTCTACTCAGAGACCCTCAATATGTCAATATGTGTACAATGCATTTGAACCCATAGACACATACAGTATAGAAAGAGAATGGGGTCAAGAGAGAGGGAGACTCACTCGGGGATCGTCCGTGAAAGTAGTTGTAGTACTGGGAGACGTAGGTGAGAATACTGAGGCGGTCGGGAACCTTGAGGGCCACCATGTCTTCTGCGTCCAGCAAGGCTGGGATACCCAACTCCTCCTCTGCAACTCTGAACGCCTGGAGGGGAAGTGAATGGTGTTAAATGACAGTAATTATGGACCACAACGTGGCTCTATTGGGAGTGTTTACAACCACTCCCCCTGCTCTACTGGTCCATCAGGCAGTGGGCTAAAGGATTAATGGTAAACCCATCGTTATTTTGGTTTCATGTGACCTTGGTTCACATTGAACCAATGATAGGTAATGGTTTCTATTCATATTAATTTCATATTATGAAAAAAAAACATTTCTTAGAATATAGTAGTAACCTAGAAATGGTACTATTTGCCTGAGAAATGTATTAGTATTGATATTACTAATTAGACCTTACCAGTTGATTGTTTTCAAAGACATCATTCTTCTTCAGGGAATCAAAATCTCTGCAAGATAAACACAGAAAATAGGAATATAAAAACACTGATATGCATAAGTGATTGGTCCATACAGTTCCCTGAGCTGTTTTCACTTCAATGATTGCTAATTTCTCACTGTAATCTTCATATTTTTGCCAAACAGTAGTGAATTCAATCATATTTAGTTGAGACAAAAAAAATTAATCTTTGCAATATGTTTATTTTTCCAGGTTTAACACATTTCAGTTAATCAATACGATAAAACAAAAGAATGGCAACAGCAAACATGAAATGTGTCCTTAGGTTTATCACTAAGGACAGAAGCAGCCTACAACATAAATGTTACCATTTCAGGAAAAGGTATTAATTGCAAATCACCATTATGATAAAAAAAGCATGGCAATATAAAACATGAAATAAGCTCCAACAATATGATATAAACATGATGCATCCGTGTCCGTCTCATCCTGATGAGTAAGAGCAAAGCTGGATGAAGTCTTGAAAACATTGACTCCTCAACTAATATCTGTCTTCTCATTTCTGTTGATGTTTTCTTCTATGTCAACACTAGATGGAGAGACACAAAAGAAAGAAAAATGTTAATGGTAGCTTAAATTGGCAGATAGTTATTATATAGTTATATATGTAATATATAGTTATTAATTGTGTGTGTACTATATGCCATTAATCAATTGAGAGAGATACACAACACCTACAGTTCTGTTAGCTAGCAAAATATTGTAAGCTGGCTAGATATGAAGACGACTGACTTCATTATATAAAAAAAAGAAAAAAGTAATGAATGTTCAATAAACGAATCCATTTGATAACAAATGTATGCCAAAACTGTCAAAAGTAAATGAGAAACTCACCTGTCAGGGTTAGTTATTCTCTTGGTGAGTCACAACACTGTTGACCTTTGGAAGTGCACTCAACAGTAAACATCCACCAGACCATATACATGACTGTAGAAAATAAAAATAAATAAAGAAACCCCTTAAAAGTACCAGAGAAACCGGAGTCATTTTGAAACTCGGGAAACCGAATCTGAAACCAACAGGACATTGATAAAAAGTGGAGGAGGATCGCCTGGATGGAATAACGATGGGAGCATCCCGATTGCAAAGATAAGGAAAAGGAACAACTGCCCAGGATACAAAAAAAGCTAGCTAAAAGTGAAGAATGTAATATTGTCTTCCTTAACACCAAGCTCGAGTAATGCTTACGTAGGTCGTTATTTCCTAATAGATATGTCGCTTTTACTTTTAAACCAACCTACAACACGAACTTCGAAGCAACTTTCTGTCACAATGACACTACACTTTGCATGTTTTAGACTGTCAAAAACAATAGTTTTTAGTAGCAGTGGTAGTTAAATAAATCAAATAAATAAAAGAAACCCTGGCGATGGCCCAAGTGAGGCCATACAAACCAGTTAGATATATACAATATGTACATCATAGATTTAAACGAACATAAGTATTGGCTATGACGTTTACATCAACGCCGTTTTGTGGGAAAGTGAAGGAACAAAACAGTGGGGGATTACTCGGTTGAGGACTTTGAAAAGTTTGAATCGACGGGTCCTCGCTTGGTACTCACATGAGATCTGGTCTGTGTTTGTGTATCATGGCGCAGAACGCCAGTCCGTCCCTGAACGACGTGGTCATGTTAGTGATGGACACATCCCGGTATCCGTTACATTGGTTCTTGCACCACTGCTGGAGACCTTTAACAGCCGACATCCCGAACTAAAACTATACTCGTGTGAGCTCAGTGGGAACCATGTAGCCATGCCCTCACCATGGACAGTATGAAGGAGGTTCCCGCGGCAGAACTGAAACGGTTCCCGGCGTCCCCGATAAGTCAACTGCGTCCGGAAACCAGAAAGATTGGTGTGACAAATGAACATGGGGACGTCACCTGAAAAGGTTCGCGATGACGTCTTAGCATATGGGAGGAGTTCGGGAAGTACCGATACAATTCCATGTGGATTTTGTTGACTCTTCACTTGTAATTTATTTATCTGTAGTCTTCTTTGTTTGTGTGTGTGTGTGTGTGTGTGTGTGTGTGTGCGTGTGTGCGTGCGTGCGTGCGTGCGTGCGTGCGTGTGTGTGTCTGTCTGTCTTTGTGTGCGAGAATTTTTTTACAGAACCTGAACGCAAATGTTTTTTGTGTTTGTTTGTTTGTTTGTTTGATAGAGAGAGAGAGAGAGAGAGAGAGAGAGAGAGAGAGAGAGAGAGAGAGAGAGAGAGAGAGAGAGAGAGAGAGAGAGAGAGAGAGAGAGAGAGAGAGAGAGAGAGAGGGGGCGTGTAGCGGTGTGTTAAGGGAAACTGGATCACGTTAAGGTGTGGCTGTGGTCCCAAAGGTAGCCAGCATAACCTGCTCTGTCCTGTCAAGAGAATTGAGGGATGATTCCATATGCCTGGAGCTAACGACCCAAATATGGCTCTTACCATATATGTAGGGACTCAAGGCCTTTAATTCATAACACTAAATGTCAAGTGCAGTGCTTATAAAAAATAGAAACAATTCTACGTCCATAAGCCTAGTTGCTATCACAATGCCTCATTAGGAGTTCAATTGAAATGTATCGTGTTGTGCAAGCCTTTGCACAACTTGTGATACTTAAGTGCTGACTTGACTACTTAATTCTTGAGATGAACGTACAACATTCTAAGCAATGTGTTTGTGTTTAATTTTTAGGCCGAGGAATGCTTTTTTTCAACAGAATCTCTTCCCCCTCTCTCTCTCTCTCTCTCTCTCTCTCTCTCTCTCTCTCTCTCTCTCTCTTTTTCAACAGAATCGCCTCTCTCTCTCTCTCTCTCTCTCTCTCTCTCTCTCTCTCTCTCTCTCTCTCTCTCTCTCTCTCTCTCTCTCTCTCTCTCTCTCTCTCTCTCTCTCTCTCTCTCTCTCTCTCTCTCTCTCTCTCTCTCTCTCTCTCTCTCTCTCTCTCTCTCTCTCTCTCTCTCTCTCTCTCTCTCTCTCTCTCTCTCTCTCTCTCTCTCTCTCTCTCTCATACACACACACACTTAATCCTTTCTAAATCCAGACAGGAAATGCTCCAGTCAGCAGGGCAGAATGCATCTGACAGAACCCTGCTGCTGTCCTCTATGCCGTCCAGCATAGTCGGTCGTTAAATGATACATACGTCCCCCTGAGTCCTGCATCTGGAAACAGTTAGCCTGTGAACATTTGGTCCAAGCCAATGAAAACATGTCCACTGTGAGCTCAGATTATCAGTAGTGTGAAAAGCTCTGGCTCAAAGCTCTGGCTCCAGGTCGGCCCTCTCGGGAAACCAGGTCCAACATTTTTTTACTTTCACTTTGGAAAGTTTCAAAGACCAGGGCGATTGTGAAATACACGTGTTTAGAAAACCATTTGAAGAACACAACTAAACAAGTTGAGACACAATTTGTAACTGCAAGGCTCAGCCAAACCCTCGCTTATCATTGTTATCATGCAGAACCAAACCCTCTGCCATCCCCCCACTGCTGGGGGCAGGGCAGGTAAGCAGAAGAGTTAAGCAGACATAAAGTAATTTTTTAAATATTCAATTTAGTTATTATTGTCAGTTTTTTCCTTTCTACATTGAGTCTTCTTTCTGGTATGACAATTTGATCCAGTGAAGTTTGTCACCTCAAGACTATTGTCAGGGGTGGTACCTCAAAGGTGGAATGAGTTTCCTGTAGTATATGAATCTGTAATCAGATAGATCCCTTCCCATCTAAAAACCAATCTCCTTGGAGATGAACTGACTTGTGTGCTTCTTTGCTATAGCACTCGTGTTAAAACCTTACGACTTCCCTTGACTGATATGCATTACCAGAAAACCCAAACCTGATAGAGCTACTCTATCAATTCATCCATGGTTTTAGGAACTTGGTCATTGATGTAGTTATTGTAGTTTCTCGAATATTGGTTGGATGTTGTCGTTGTTCCAAGCCTGACCTGTGAATTACTTAGAAGAAAGTTATACATTTCAATACATATCATCTATATTGAGGAAATCTGCATGCAGTTTATATGAATTGTTGAGGTAAGAAATATGAGAGTACCAGGAGAACGTTCAGTCAGAGTAATTAAGTCTTTATTAAAATAAACTCTTCTTTACAATTAAGCTGAACACCATGGGTTTGAAATCACTTAAAGCACAGTTATAATTTAAACATCCCAAACGATACAGCACATAAAAGCACAGCGACAGCAATACTAGCAGAGGTTTGAAATCAGCCATTCGATTGACAACATCAAGACAAATGACATTCTCGCAATGCATTCTGAATGTAATAAATCGTATGAAGCATACTGTATTTCTAGTTTCACATTTGTTAAATTATTACATACAAAGCCACTTTCCTAAAGCAATGTCAGAACTTGGCAGCGGTCTTCCAGCCATTACTTAAACGAATACGTGTCAATCAAATTGCAAGGCAGCTCTTCAAAATCAGCAGGCCATCAGAAAGCCCTACATACCGCACTTCATCTTAAAGATTCCTCATCTTGGGTGTCACTTTAAGGACAGCGATTTAAAATAACTAAAAACGATTCCATTGCAGACTAACGGAGAATAAAAGAAGAACACGTCCTAGCCTCATTGTGTGTCATGCGTTGATGATACCTAAACTCTCCCCGTGACTCACAACCATCCATGACAAGCAACAAAACCATCCTGGTGAACTGGTCAAGAACTACCTCTTTTTTTTTGGTACCATCGGAAGACAACAAAGAAAAGGTTAAGAAATCTATGCCATTTCAAAAAGGCATCTACATGCTGCAATTTAAAATCAGTGCAAAACAGGCTCATCAAGAAAATTATGCAATCCATTTGTCATTCTAAGAGCCAATGTGTAAAACTATTAATACTCTCTTTGCTCTCGTTCCATGGTAAGGCGGGGGTGGGTGAATATGACACAACTCATTCAAACAAACGTATCCAATTACAATTGATTACAGGAATTGAGATTGCAGGCCTTTTTCAAACAAGGTATTTAAATCGGACAGAGATTTTGTTTGAAATCAACTAATTTAGGTTTCTTTAATTTTAAGATGTAGCCCAAAGTTATAGACGAAGACCGCCAGCTTGAAATGGTTTCACAGCAATTAACCCATTTGGTTTAAGCTCTGTTCCACTGCAAATGACTCAAATGTATTGTGCAAATATACATTAAGTACATTTTCTCTGCAGACGTAAAATGCGAACAACAGTGAGGTTACATCCAGCTGATGGTGAAGTTCTGACTGAGGTTCAGACCGAGTTCGGATACCGTCAACACCTGCTGGGAAGAAAGCAAAACAAAAGAAAGCCAATCACTTCCCAGGTTCAGTAGAAACAAGGAAGTCTTTTCAACCTGAAAAGTTTTATTACGTAATTCAAAAGAAAGTTTTGTTCAAGCAACGTGGACTGATAACATTCAATAGATACACGCCCTTAAGGAGCAATTAGGGTTTGGCATCTTGCTCAGAGATGCGAACAGGTGTGCTGTGTGGACACTAGTGTGGAATCCAAACCCCTTTAAGCTGGGCAGCGCGACACATCCTAGCCACAGACACGATGCAGGGGGGCCCTCCCCCCTGTTACTAACTCGGCCTCACCTGATTAGCTCTGTAGGTGAAAGCTGCGTCCTGGGAGTTGACCAGCACCCTGTCGGGCTCTGCCTTCACCCCGTAGAAGGAGGCAGACTCCACCGTTATGTAGGTGGCCTCCAGGTGGCTGCGGAGCACCTGGGATGTCATCACGTTCTGGAAGAACAAAACGAAAAAGAGTCACACCCTGATATCAAGCCTTATCGTCAACGTATTGCTCCGACCTTTGGACGCCGAAGCACAGTGAGTAAGATTGGAGCTCAGCAATGTTTCATATTCACATGAATCATTTACTACTTTTATCCATTTGTAATTTACAACTCACTTTTTATCATTTAACTGACACTTTATCCACTTTCACTTTCCATTTCTGAGAGATAGAGGTCATTAAGGAGCAGGTAGAGGTTAGAAAAATTGGGGTCAAGGATGGCTACATGTAGACTGCAAGGCCGGCATTATGTTTTAATCTTTGGGCTCGAAGTCGAACCCCACTGTACTGAGAATGAGTACGAAACACGGAGGGCGAAGAGCAGCACAGCGAACCTGGGTGACATCGAAGACGATGTAAGCGTACTGGTTGGTCTCGTAGGTGTCGATGCTCTCCCCGTCGTCCCAGAAGAGATCGCCACTGGCGGAGCCGTCCTCAGACAGAGCCGACACCAAGTGGAGAGGCTGACCACTGCTCACCCATAGGGTGATGTTGGGCCTCTACGCGCACACACACACACACACACACACACACACACACACACACACACACACACACACACACACACACACACACACACACACACACACACACACACACACACACACACACACACACACACACACACACACACCAAACACTGATCAATTCCTGATAAGGTGACAAACATGCAGTTTCATTTCCGCCTTCGCAAGTCATGATGCCGTGCATGTTTCTGAACCGATTGCAGTCATTAACATTTCTCTGCAATACTACAGCACCACACTCGCTTGGTGAACAACTCGAACAACACAGCCCCCAGGCAGCCTGATTACCTGCGTTGGTATGATGACGCCCTCCCTCAGGTGCAGGTTGATCTTGTCCAGGGGAGCTTGGAGTCGTAGCTCCTCCCCCTTACTGGGCACAGAGTCGCCCTGGGAGAAGAGAGGTGGTGGACGGAGCAGGAGGGTTTGAGAGCTCATTGTAAATAGGTGTGCACGAGTAAGGACATCATAAAGGAGGGGATTCCCTTCATGACACCGTTAACGGCGCCGTTGTTCTCTGGGTGACGGTGGGAATGAGGGAGACTCACCGTGTAGTAGTCGTACCACAGGCCCGCCGGGAAGTAGCCCACCACGTAGTCCACACCGGGATCCACTACCGGTGTCACCAGCAAACCCTTCCCCCACAGGAACTGCCTGTCGATACCGTACGTTTTCACATCCCCGGGGAACCTGAGAGCAAAAGTGTGGGAAACATTTAACTTAAAATTGACACATTATTTCCATCCGGTGTTGAGTGTGGTTAGCCGTTGCAAGCCGTTTAAAAAGTGTGCCTCTTCTGACATCGGAAGTGGGCGTGTCAACCTAGGTTCATGACTGATAGATGAGCAACGTTTGCTACAGTCCACTGGGTAGGCTGGTAGACTGATCTATCCAGCACACATCTAGGTGGACACGCCCACTCGCGATGGGAAACTTTGCCCATATTCAAAACGGCTTGTAACGGCTCATCGCACTCACACCTGGTGCTATAATATGTCACCTTTAAAAAGAAAGATTGATGATAATAATATTTGTAAGCGGCACTCACTCAAACATGAGTGGCCGTGCGACAGTGTGTCCCTGTACGTGTGCATGGTGGAAGAGTGTGTAGAGGATCGGGAAGAGAGAGTATCTCAGCAGCAGAGCCTGCTTCATGGCCGTCCTGGCAAGGGGACTAAAGGCTGTCGGGTCCTGGGGCTGTAGGGACGCACACACACACACACACACACACACACACACACACACACACACACACACACACACACACACACACACACACACACACACACACACACACACACACACACACACACACACACACACACACACACACACACACGAGTTGCTCAACCCTCGTCCCCCATATAAAACGAGAGCATGATGGGAAAGATTTGCCGTCACACTGCCCGTATGGTGTGGATTTCCAGCTCTGCCTTTCGCCCACTTGCCTTCATGTCTATGCCGTTGTGGTTGCGTGTAAAGGGGTAAAAGGCCCCGAGCTGCGTCCAGCGGACGCACATCTCCTCCTGCGGCTCCTCCCCGAAGCCGCAGATGTCGGCTCCCACCAGGGGGATTCCCAGAAGGTTAAAGGTCATGATACCTGGAGGAAGAAAAAGAAGAAAGCAGGTCGAGAGAACAGTGAGAAATAACTAAGCCTAGTTATTATTATTATTATACATTGTGACATCACATCACAACGAGCGTCTCCATTTTGGGAGCATTGGATGAGTCCTCTCAATATGGCGGAGTATCGAAAACAAAACATCCCATGATGCATTGTGATGGTCAAGCCCTGAAGAAGGAGAATTCGTGGGATACATTTAAATGACGAAAACATAAGAGGGATCCGGACCTGCTATCGAGGCATACAAGTCTTTCCACTGGCTCCGGTTGTCTCCCAGCCAGTGACCGGAGTACATTCCCTGGCTGGGGAACGAGGAGCGCGAGATCACAAAGGGCCTCTTGCCCGCAATACGCTGCAGAGCACTGGGGAGCATAAAGGAAGGAAATGGAGGAAAATAAGTGTGGGTGAGATAACACAATGGATGGTTTGTTCACCCACACACACACACAAACATGTGCACACGGAACTCGCAACAAATATGAATTCATTTTGGTGTGTGTTTGTCTGAGTTTGGACCTTGCAGAGGCCTTGGCCTCCATGAGTCCGTAGAGGCTGTGCACGTTGTAGTGCACGGAGATCTTCTGTTGTGCCGTCGCGCAAAGAGTTTTAGATCTCAGCAAGCCCCCTAGGATACCTACGACAGATACATTCGATTAGATTAGATTAACTTTGATGTCCGTTTACACAGAAATTTGTCTTGCATTAGACATCTCTTCAATCCTCATAGAAAGACATTAAGACAGCACATAAAAACATATACACAAACATTAGTCATAGAGTCCAAGAGTCCATACACACAGATACGTCCGGGGTATCACAGTCCAATAAATGAAAGGCCATAGATGTCTCTGGGGTGTGTGAAATGATATTGGGAGTGTGTAGTGTGTTTGCATGCGAGATGTATGTGGAGTCTACTTTACTCTTCTTTGTTGGTTGAGCAATGATACGGAATCAGGGAGAAAAGAGATTAACACTCAACGGTTGTGTTTTATCAGGCATTTAGGGCATATTAACTTGCATGGCAGCATGCCTGCATTTGCTTCTACTCACCCGGTGTGTACGGAGGATCTTCAAGACTGCTGGAAGGACAGCCATTGGTCGAGCCATCCAGGAAGTTAGACGGCTCGTTCATGTCCTTGCAGAGGATTTGATGACCAAGCCGAGAACAGTTTAGAAACAGTACAGTATAAAACCCCCCTGCATGATGTCAGCCAACTCTAATCCCCCGTGCCCAGTACTCACGATCCACAGGCCGTCGAACGCGACCTTCTCGTGGAACCTCTTGAGGTTGTCGTACCACCACTCGTGGGTCACGTCCGAAGAGAAATCGGGATATGCCGTCAAACCGGGCCAAACCTGACCAAGCAACAGCGCAAAGCAACTCATGACAAACGTGTAGTGCCTTAAGGAAGGTATAAGACCTGTAGTTGGCCCCTAGGAGCTGCAACATGGCCACCGTCCTAGACTACTACGAGAGGACGAGACAGGTAATTAAACAACGTCCCGGTAAATCGTAATAATTGCCCTCCCTACCAAACGCAAGGGCAAGGAGATAGACAAGCATCGGCTTGATGTAGAGGTGAGAGATATCTCAAAGAGGAGAGTGTCCCACCTTGCCAATGAGTGTGTTCCCATCGGAGTCATTGATAAAAACTCCTCTTTTCAACCCTTCATCATACGGCGAGTAGGAGCCTGCAGGCTCGGTACTGCTAATGCCCGGGTCCTGGAAGAAAAAACCCACATAAGTTATGATTGCGAAATAGGATGAAAAAGTAGAGTGGAAAAGTGGCAGGGATGGGGTTATTGTACCAGAATCATGACATAGCGCTGGCCGTGAAAGTGCAGATCTTTGACAAGTTCCGGCAGCGTGGAAAACCTTGAAGGGTCATAGGTGAAGTCCATGAATCGCTGCATGTAGTCAATGTCATTCCACTGGACATCCTGCCAGCCCAAACACAAACAGGATAGGAATGACTCATGGAATGACTGATTCGACTTGTTTTACGGGGGATAAGGAGATCGAGACACACAAACTAAAAGAACACACCAATGCTGGTCTCGTGCCCGTTCATACCTGGGGTATGCCATAGTTTCTCATGCTCTTGACCACATCCCAGGTGGCGTTGCTGGAGTCGTAACCCCAGCGACAGAGGTGGTAGCCTAAAGCCCAGTAGACGGGCATCGCTGGGCTGCCTGAGAAAGGAGATTAGAAATGTGTTTTAAAGAATTGATTTATGTGGAGGTTATGCTATGAATCCCCCATTTACTGAATTAAACTATCCACATAAAAAAAAAAGATATGTAATATAAGAAATGTACATTTATTTCAAGAGTTTCTCCTGCAGACCTGATGTGTGGTTTATTAGCTTTCCAAAGTCCATCCCCGATAAAATGTACTTAAAGAAATATTCAACATGCTTCTGCGTGGTTCGTCTGAATGTTACACGCACGCGTCAGGCCACAGCAATGTGACCAACAAGTTTTCAATTCATACCTACGAAATGCACCATGACATCAACGTACATTAGAAGGTGATTGATCAACCAACGATACAACACAATCTCTGCATAATGGTTTGCTTCACAAAAAGTCTGCCTTTTTTTTTTTTTTTAAACAGTGACTGGTGAACACAAATCCTATGTTGTGTATAACTGTCACAAACTTTTCAAAAACAGGGGAATTACAAGCTTTCAGTGTATATTAGAGTCAAAGCTACTTTAGATTAGCTGTAACCTGCTACTGACATGTTATGCATGTTATGGACGCGACATCTAGGTGGACGCTGTCTCGCGCCTTTGATTTAATCAACATGTACGGGAGAGGGCTCCGCAATAACGTCCCCTACTCCAATGATGCTGCAGTCCCCTGGTTGCATTGTCTATGTGCTGCAGCCGTAAAAACAAACCCCACCTATGACCTCCAGGTACTGCGAGACTACTGAACTAGGATCAGGTCCTAGGAACACGTAGAAATCCAGGATTCCCCCGATGGTGCGCCACGTGAGAGCGGGCGCGGGCTGGAGGGCCACGTCTGACCAAGCATCGGCAAGAAAAGGATTAGATCTTTTTTTATAGCCAGTGGGTGATTTCATGTTACATAAACACAGTCGTAACTGCAAGTTAACAGAAGCTTTACAAGCTTGATTACTTTGAGACACTGTTCATTCGAATGAATTCAATAGCTGACTGAAACAGAGAGGCAAATGGGAACTGACTCAAGCTCACGAGGTAGAGCGGCTTGACCTGTAACCGGAAGGTTGCTAGTTCAATCCCTGGCTCCTCCTAGTAAAGGGTTGAGGTGTCCCTGAGCAAGAGACCTTGCATGGTTGACTCTGCCGTCGGTTGTAAGTCGCTTCGGATCAAATCTAAGTCTATGGTATCTGGACCGCATTTTGGAATGTCCTTTTCTAACCAGTGACCACGCAAAGGGCTTTACAATATTTCCTTGTCGGGAGCAGTAGGGCTAGGCGTCTTGCTCAGGGACACCACGACACTCACACTAGGAGGAGCCGGGGATTGAACTTCCTCCTGCTCTACCCCCTGATGCTTGACCCCATGCAACCCGCTCTTGAGTCTACAGAATAACTGATGTGAAAAAAACAGCAAGTCAATTTTAAACTTTTAAACTTCTGCTTTTATCAGGTGATTCATCTTTTTTTTTACTGTGCACGAGTCATTTGACATGACTCAAAGGGTTCAAAACAACCAAGAGAGTGTAAAGAGAACACAGAGGCTTTATAAAAACCATATCACCCATGGCGTTGCTGTTCAGAAGGAAGAAACCATGAGCATCTCCGCCCTCCTCCATGGCCAGGTAGAAGGGATGGGCTCCGTACAGATTGGTCATTTCCTTTATGGGAGTCAAGAAGACAGGACAATATGTATCAGTGCCAAAGCCACCATGTGGTGGAAAATGGGAAAGACTGAGGGAAGATTCTGAATAATATTCCCCTATCCTCTTGTCTGTCACCGTTCTAAACAAATAAGACGCAAAGTTATCTATCTGATAATTATTTCATAATTCAAGTTATTCAAATGATCCGTCCATACCCTGACTGAGATGTTTTCATGTATAGATCTCAATAATCAGAATCAGCTTTATTGGCCAGGTTTGCGTAAACAAACAAGGAATTTGACTTCGGCAACCATTTGCTCTCCAAGTACAACATTCACTAAAAATATAAAAAATACTGTTAAGTAAACAGTATTACAAAACAATACACAACAATTCAAGAGATTGTAGAAATGGTGCAGTCAGTCAGTTAAGAGTCAGATTTAAGATTACAATATAAATATAAATACAGTGCAAGGCAGATCAGTGCAGAGGTAGTGTTAACAATATTTGAATTGTAAGTTTGAGAGATATACGTGAGGTACATCACAGTTGTTAATGGACCACTCGACCAGCTGGTCCACCTCCTGCCTGTAGGCAGACTCATCACCATCCTGTATCAAACCAATGACGGTGGTGTCATCTGCAAACTTGATGACTTTTACGGACGGGTTCTTTGAGGTGCAGTCATTGGTGTAGAGGGAGAAGAGGACACACCCCTGTGGCGCGCCAGTGCTGATGGACCGGGTTTTGGATGTGGTGCTCGTGGATAGTTAGCGCAGGTGGGGGGGATGGGGTTGAGTGTTGAGGGAACACCTTTTCCGCGTGACGCGTGTGATGGTGGGTGCTTTTCAAAACCTGCAGTAAAAGTTGTTCAGGTCGTCAGCCAATCTGAGATTTTCTGCAGGGTGGAGGGGTGCCCTCTTGTCGTTTGTGATCTGTTGCAGGCCTTTCCAAACTGATGCATGGTCGTTGGCTGAGAGGCTATTTTTTTTTATTTCTCACTGTAGCTTATTTTGGCTACCTTGATCTCCTTGGTCAGATTGGTCCTGGCCTGCTTATATAGGTCCCGGTCCCCACTACTTTAGGCCTCCTTTTTGGCTCGACGCAGCCTCCTAAGACTAGGAGTAAACCAAGGTTTGCTGTTGTTGTATGTGCAGAAGGTCTTGGTTTGCACACAGATGTCCTCGTAAAAACTGATGTAAGATGTTACAGTGTCAGTGAGCTCGTTGAGGTCTGTAGCTGCAGCTTCAAAAACGCTCCTGTTGGTGCAGTCAAAACAAGCCTGCAACTCCAGCTTTGATTCCCTTGTCCATTTCTTTACAGTCTTTGCCACGGGTTTAGATGTTTTTAGTTTTTGTCTGTAGGTTGGAATGAGATGAAGCAGACGGTGGTCGGAGAGACCTAGAGCTGCCCGGGAAACGGCACGGTAGGCATCCTTTAAAACAATGTAGCAATGGTCAAGTGTATTTTTGTCTCTGGTGGGAATCTTGATATGCTGTCTGTATTTAGGGAGTTCCTGGTTGAGTTTGGCGCTGTTAAAATCCCCAACAATGATGGCGAGAGAGTCCGGGTGTTTTTTCTCTGCGTCTGTTATCTGGTCGGCCAGCTGTGGCAGCGCGTCTGCTACGCAGGCTGACGGTGGTATGTAAACACCGACCATAACAAACGAGGAGAACTCCCACGGAGAATAAAAGGGCTTGCCGTTTAAGAAGAGGGTCTCTAGGTGGGGGCTGCACGTCTTTTTCAGCACTGTAACATCTGTACACCAACCTTCGTTTAAGTAGAAGCAGATTCCAGTTTCCAATAAAATGAATATGAAGCGAAAGGTAGAATCATCCTTCTCGGATTGCTCTAATATCAGTAAGGCAACTACACATAATTATAATGAAAATGCACACCTTGATATCCCCAAATGATTATCTACATCTCGGAAAAGCAATTCAATTGCAGATTGTTTGTCGTTTTATTTGGCATTACATGACATGCATGCGTGCGTGCAGGCTTGGTCATTACCACGGGAGGCACGTCTCTGGCCCACATGGTCAGGGTGGTCCACTGGATGTTATGAAGGAAGGTGGAGCGATGCTCCCCTAGGCCGTAGATAAATCTGCTGGGAAGGGAGCTGGAGAACTGGAGGAACTGATCCGCGTAGAATAGCGGAGCCACGGTGGTGTTAAGACTGGAAAAAAAAAAAAAGGGAAACTTGGGACTTATTATCAAAATATATATTATAAATAAATGTTATAACACACTATCCACACTTTCTCCGGATACTCCAGCGACGGACACACTCACAGTACTGTTCCTGTAGAGAGCCTCTTCACAATGAGACCAAACGGCTCTTTGGACAGCTCCACAGAGTAGGTTGGACTATCTGCCTTCGTAGTGGCATTTGGGACAGTAATGGGCACCTCAAATCTCGAGTTAGAGGGGTCAGTAATCTAGATATGAAAGAAGCACATGTGAAACAATAATGTCTGTCACTGGAAAAACAGGAGCCACATATTAAGAGATATTAACTATATTACTCCTATTGATCATTTCATGACCCTTTGTCCCAAGTGACACATGCATTGTTACTTTACAGAGATACATGTCAATGGGGAGCAGGCTGTGGTATTGGGACTTTATTTGGGATGCCTATAGGTGGGCTGGGTGCATTGAAGTTTGAACCCAGAACCTTTCAGCTGGGAAGCTGAAAGGTTCAACTGGCCTATCCCAGAGAAAAAATCTTGTTAGTTTATAGTTTGCAGCTCCACGCACCCGAACCCGCAACCTTGTGTTTGTTTCATGTCGTATCTCCAGGTGAAGAGTCATGATGTCTCCTGGGTAGTAGGTCTTGGTGTCCCTCACCAACCTGCCTTCTTCTCCGAGAGCTGTGTCGTTTACCGAAACCAATGAGTATGAACCAAACCCCTCGGGGTAGAAACACCAAGGGATGCCGTGTCTGCCTGACGGGGATGAAGAGGAAGAAGAGGTGGAGGAGGATGACACCGGAATGAAGCAGCAGCCCCTGGCCTCACACATCTCCCTGGTCACGACCGCACGACTCTCAGGATAACAGTCGAACCTCCAGGATTCAGCGATTACTGCACATGCCTGAGGATTCGGGACAGTCACTGAAAGAATCTGCTCCTTTGATCCTTGTGCGTCTGTCCTATTAGCAGAGCTGGGTGTTGGAGGCTTGTGTGGTTGATCGCTGGGGACCTTGTGTAGCCAGAACATTGTGGCCAGGAGCCAGCCAGCACAGAGCACGAGCAGCAAAGAGCCCAGCACAAGGAGGCCGGTCGTAGCCGAGCATGCCGGCCTCGGTGGGATCAGGGGACGCTCACACTCTTCAGGGTCCCTTACCTTTAGACACGATCAAAACAACACACAAACATGTCAAGTAATTAGTTACAATAAATCCTCGGCTAGTCTAATTGTCAATTTGGCAAACGAGAAGTAGCTTAGGATTGTAATTGATCAGACCAATAGTTAAATGATATTGTTGTTAACTCACCGATTCGTTTTCCTGAGTGAGAGCAGATTCCCCCAACAAAGCTGCATTAGAAAACCGCACATTTTCAGGGTCCAAGCGCTTGTATGAGACCATTGTAAAAGCCTCAGCTGATTTGCTTCAGTCTTGTTGTAGATCCATTTGGCGTTCAATAAAAAAAGAGGAATAGAAAGTATGAACACAGTTAAGAGCTTTACACAAAGACCCGAGAACGGAGATCCTCTATATTTGTAAGTGGTGGGAGGTATTGGCTAACAGGCATCAGCTGAGATGTAGCTTCGAACGAATTGCCAAGAATACCTCTCTCTAATGGTCAAAAGTGTACTTTTAGAATGTTATTACCTGCCAGATTGGAATTGGCGTCTACTGGCCAAGCAATGTCTCTATTATTTAAACATTTTTTTACCTGCCGAGTTGTCAAATATATCTGCCTTTAGCTGGTGGCTGGTACATTTTGGACCCTGATCGATTAAAATCAACTGTCTTGAGGTTAGCGTCAATGACAGTAGCAATGGCTGTGTTGTTAGCTAACGCTATCAACACGGTTGTTCAGAATACGTACCAAACATTGTCATGGCAGATTTTTTAAATATTCAACATGCAGATGAACATACTATCAGATTTACCGTATTTTAACCTAGAAACTTGAGTTTAATAGCTGGCCATTGCGCTGTCGGTTTCACACGCCATCGTGTGTTTACTTTTCCGGCGCGTTCAAGAACAATCGTATTTTTGCATTTCACTGCTATGTCGACCAACATGGTGAATTTCCTCATTCACCCAAACTAAATCCTAAAATAACGTCATTTTGGTGTTTGACCTGAAATAGTGGGTCACATAATCCTATACATTTAACCTGGCCCAAATCTTAAATTAAATGAACAAAGTTTTTCAAACGTAATGTAAATATGAACTCAAATGGCCCCCTATAGGTTAAAACCTGCCATTGCATCTTCTTTCGTTAATGCAAGTTGTGTGTTACCAGTGACCTTGGGTTGCCTCCAGGTAACATCAACCACACTGTCTGGCTATGATATATATATATATATATATATATATATATATATATATATATATATAACATGTTGACAATGTATAAATCCAGGAATCTTTTTAATTTACATTGAATTGAAAGTGTTTGAAATTGGAAACCAGTGCATTTTAAATATGAGTTTTGCTTTAACTGTTGAATTGTGGGTCATCGAGTCATCACAGTTGAGTCGGCCTACTTTGTTATTTGGGGAATCCAAGGTAGGAGCATAATGTGTGAAGGTAGAAGACCTTCCCTGCTTAGCTCTCATCCACGTGCAGCAAATAATAAATCTTCAATACTCACTCGATTTTGAATTCAGCTTGATTTGAAAATAATCTGTCTGTTGAAATATAACAATACAAAGTAATTTGTTCAACCACAAATAATCTTTTAATGAGTCATGTTACAATACAACTAACCAATAAATAGATAAACAAGTTATAACAGTACCTTTATTCTTATTTGTAGTATTTCAGTTTCAAAGGTTTTAGGGAAATGGTGTGCATTGCCATTGGCTTGCTTAGACTGGTCCAATTGTTGTGAGGCTGTATGCTTAAATGACATACCAGTAGTAAGAGTAGTAGATAAGTATAGTAGTACAGTTTTATCTTCAGGACGTTATATTATTGACCCTACATTTACATAATTCTGCAGCCTGATATAAACGAGTTTTGGGGTAATTGTACCACAGAATAACAGACTGCATTTGCTTTATCTGGGAAATCTCTGGGATCCTTATTTTTTCTATTTTCTATTAATATCCTTCTGTTTATATCCCATATTCAGAAATATAGATAGAAATTCACATTGGTCAGTGGATAATTATGAACATCACGGAAATCCTACGGCTCTTCAGGCAAACCAGTGTTTTATTGTGTTATGCTCAGCTTAACACAGAGGCTGATTCGTTAATAATCTCCCTGCCTATTACCTGTCCACAATACATAATTAATGCACAGCTGCCTGCCTTACAACATAGATGTATTTCATGAGACTTGGTGACTCGACTTGAAAGGCTGTTTTCAGATTACCATTGTTATGCCGATGATAGGTGTGTTTGTGACAAATACCTTGATAGGGAATTGTTTAATAATTATCATAATTAATATTATTTCACCTGCTTAACCACTTCCCCTCTCATGGCCTGGCCGACAATGTGACATTTACATAACTGATTCAATAAGAATAAAGTTAATAAAGCAAATTTGGATCAACACAGGGCATAACATAAAGGAAGTGATTCAGTTGATCAACAGAACATATATTAGGTACAGAACAGGCACAGATCAGACACACAGGCAAACCATAACTTTGCCATGTAATGTTTACAGTATTTCCCATATAGGTGGTTGCCACAGTTCTTAGTCAAGTCCCATGTTTAAAACACTGTGAGGCAGATTGCATCAATTATGGATTATGAAGGTCCAATGCCTAAAATCTTGGAAACTGTATGACCTTTCAAACAACAATCACCTTAGTTCTATTGTTTATATAAATGTCTCTGCATTCATCTCAGTAATGATGTTCTGTTATACTCATATCTAGCGGAGAGGCGGTGTCACTCTGGGAGGAATCGTCTTCGTTCTTCCCACTGGACGCCGCCTCCTCCTCCTCCTCCTCCTCCTCGGTGTGAGGCTGCCCGTGTTTGCGTCTATGAAGTCTGAGGCTCTGGGACCGACTGAAGCCCTTCCCGCACAGGTCGCAGCGGTACGGCCGCTCCCCGGTGTGCAGCCGGAAGTGGTTCTTGAGACTCGACGCCCTGGTGAAACTCTTGTCGCACTCGGGACAGTCAAACTTCTCCCCAAAGTGAATTTTCTCATGTTCCCTCAAGCGGCCCGACTGGTTAAAGCTCCGCTCGCATAGGGAGCAGCGGTAGGGCTTCTCCCCGGTGTGCGTCAGCCGGTGTCTGTTCATGGCCCCCGAGTGTGCAAAGCTCTTGCCGCAGTCCGGGCACGAAAAGGGCCTTTCTCCTGTGTGGACTTTTTGGTGACCCTTGAGCTGACCTTTCTGCGTGAACTGCTTCCCGCAGAGAGAGCACTGGTACGGTTTCTCCCCCGAATGAATCCGCATGTGTATCTGCAGAGCCGAGAGCTTGTGGCAGTCCCGGCCACACAGCCCGCAGCAGTAGGTGGTTTTGGTTTTGAATGGGCACTGTATGGGTGATGTGGGACCGCTCTCCTCAACGAAGACCACGTGACCGGTGTCCTCTTCCGTGGAGTCTACGGGGACACAGAAATGGGTCCAGGTTCAAGACATTGTTATCCTTTATAAGCTATTCTTTGATGTGCGTGTGGACTCTGTCCCTGTTGAATGCCATCACCTAGTGTATTCGATCCGTCCAATGCAGGATCTTATGGAAAGCATCAAGCAATCATTCGTTCTCTGTATTTTTACTCTTTTAAACTTTTCCTATACGTAAAAGTGTAATCGCTGTTTATACTGTAAGCAACACAGGCAAAGTCAACAGAAAATGTCAAAAACATATTACATTTACATGCATACATTTGGCAGACCTGTAGAACATGGATGGGATCCATTACCCTCTGTGAAACCTGTTGTTAACCAATTTGAAATACAGACATACTAAGGTGGTCTTTAATGGAATAGAGCGGTAGAACGGGGAATGGTAGAACAACCCGAAAAAAAACTGCTTATCTTGAGTTGCTCAACAGAGAATGACAATGCATTTGTTTGGGTATGTTCAAAGTTCACAAACTAAACTGTGCTGTCGTTCTCTTCGTCCTATTTCGTCCAAATCTCAGCCAGCAAAGGAAAGTGAATGCAGCCTTTAAACTAAAATCTGCAGTGACAGAGAAAGGCAAATTCACAATTCTTAATGTGGTTTTGATAGAAGGTTAATGTATAAGCGGTCAGAAATGCAAAAGTGTATATCCTTGTTTCTCTGCTTCACGTTTTCTGTTTCACTTAGGTGGTGCATGGGAGAGCAGCGGTCTCTTCGATGTGTTACCGCATCTACACTATCGAGTCCAACGTTACAACAAACATTGTTGACCAATTAAAACATGGCTCAGCAGTACACACGATGGTGTCTTCATCTATTTCAAACTTCAGATTACGGAAGACAAATTATCAGTGGATTCAACTATTTTCCCGTCACTGTCTATGAGCATGCCTGCATTCTTGTGAGCTTGCGTGACCCTGTACTGGATGGGTGTGTGATGTTGTGCCTCTTTTTAATAAAAAAAAAAAAAACATTCACACTCGTGAATATCATGATATGATACTCATACTGACTCAAGTTATGATGTTTTACAAGCTTACTATTGGCTTCTCCTTCCTGATCGTCCTGTTCCTCCTGTTCATCCTGTTCATCCTTGACTGTGATTCGGATTTCTGGGCTGAGCTCCGGGAGAGGACATTCTTCACAGCTAGAGCCATCAGGGTCAAGGCCCTCTACTGAGGAAAACACAGAGAAACACAACAACATTAGCCAAGGCAACCACATTGGTCCAGATTGGTCAACTCTAATGGTAGTAAATAATGATAATAACAATAACGGGAGCAGGATACTCTAGGGTAATGAGGGTGAGCAAGCTTAAAGGTTCTGGGTTCAAACCCCAATGTCCTTGAGCAATATGCCAACTTCTACTCGCTCCTTAAATACTAATACTAATCAAGCGACAAAATGCAAAAAAATAAGAAATACAAAAAGACACACACGAGTTGCTTTGGATAAAAGGATCAATAGTAAAATATTTATTAAATACCACATAGGGGTTCCTCTTGCTCCTCTTCTTTCACTATCACATTCACTAGTGGGCTGGAGGCGACGTCTTCCATCCGGTCCTCAATGACTTCAACCTCACACCGAGACCCAACGTCTGAGTGAGGATCCTCGGAAGAGGGGTCCTCGCTTGCCGTACCCTGGCTGTGCAAAGCCTATTGAAATATCGGTGGGTCGTAAGAGGTGGTTATTGCATCGCCTTGCATTGGCCTGGATGTTCATAGCATTTTCTCTAAGCATTGTGTAAAAATAAATGTCCCTGATAAAACAAAAAGTAATCCCGCGTTAATATTGCATTACCTCTGGAGAGCTGGAGCTCACCAGCTCTGGTTGATCGGTTTCCGCGGCGATAGCCGTATCCACCGAGACACCGGGGCTGGGCGTGCTTTTGGCCTGAGTGCACGAGCGCTTGTGGTTCCTAAGAGTTCCCGCTAAGGAGAAGTGCCTCCCGCAGTGGCCGCAGGCGTAAGGCTTCTCCCCGGTGTGTATCCGGGTGTGCCTCCTCAGCTCGCCCGGCGCGATGAACGACTTGTCGCACTGGGTGCAGCTGTACGGCTTCTCCCCCGTGTGGGTGCGCATGTGCGTGGTCAGGGTCCACTGCTGGGCGAACGTCTTGCCGCAGTCCGAGCAGCGGTACGGCGTGATGCCCGTGTGGAGCCGCTCGTGCCGCACCAGCGTGCCCGACAGGGCGAAGCGCTTGTCACAAAACGAGCACTGGTAGGGACGCTCGCCGGTGTGCGTCCGCCGGTGGTCGCGCAGCTCCGCCGCCGAGTTGCAGCTCTTCTCGCACTCGGCGCACGGGAACTTCTTCCTGGTGAAGCCGGCCACCACCTCCGAGTGCATGGCGTCCAGGTGCGTCTTCAGGTGCCAGTGGCGGGAGAAGCTCTTGAGGCAGATGGTGCAGTGGTACGGCCGCTCCCCGGTGTGGGTGCGCTTGTGCAGCCGCAGCTCCCCCTGGCTGGCGAAGCGCTTCTCGCAGAAGGGGCAGGGGAAGGGCTTCTCCCCCGTGTGCACCCGCTCGTGGATCATCAGCAGGCCCTTCTCGGGGAACCTCTTCTCGCACACGTTGCAGGGGAAGGGCCGCTCCCCCGAGTGGGTCCGTAGGTGGCGCTGGAGCTTGGAGGCGTAGGGGAAGTCTTTCCCACACACTGAGCAGGTGTGCGTGGTGGCCGGGAACTTCCCATTTTCGCATGGATCGAATGCACTTGACTCCTCATCCACGAAGCTGCTGCTGACCCGCTCGCCTGTATTAATGATGTGCAGAGAATTAAATGGGCTGCCATTGAAATGTGGGCCCATACTGTCTCCTGCTAACCAATAACCAGTAAATCAGCCTTATGTTTCTATTGGAATAGCCCTCTATGTTGGAGGGAATATGACACTAATATGTTTGATGGATGGTAGCCAAGGTAAATGGGATGAGGTTTGTTTAGCATTAGCATGCGTTTTCTCTTAAGAATGGCTAGCTCAGGAAAGATTTGACTCTGATTCTATAGATCAAAACTGCAACTTATGATGTTATATATACCTGTGCCCACTAGTTTAGCATTAAAGCAGATGCTTTCCACTTACTTAGCTGTGAAAAATCCACCTCTTCCCCGTCTGAGTTAATCAGTCCTCCTATTTCTTGCTGATCTTCAACCAGCAACAGGACAGGGCTCAAATCCTCGGGGTTCTCTGAGCCCATCGTTCAAATGGTGAATCACCTTGTATAGCACAGCCAGGGGTAAATAAATAACAGTCAGTCAGTGAAACTCAAGCATTACTGTGTTAAGATGTGATGTACAGAAAAGAAGCTTTGCAAGATCAGGTGGTGAGTTTAAATGCACACTGTGTGAATCAATACAAGCTGTTGATTCAGTGCTAAACAAACTAAGATGTGCACATTAAGGTTCTGTATATGGAACGAATAATTAAACTCCCATAATTAGACATTATTCTCACACACTAGGCCTACATTTGGTAAATAATTAAATTGCAATAAGATGATATTGCAATTTAATCTGACAAATATAATAATAATTGGTATGTAACACAAAATGTTACCTGAATTTTACATATCATACTCTCATGGAAGTTGAAAAGTTCAACAAACCTCCATAGTATTAGATTACTGAAGAAGACAACACAGCAAAGATCCCTGCTGCTATATAGGTCAATTATATGCATGCTATAAAGCTTATTATGAGAATGTCAATCTTATACAGTGTTTGACAATGCCAACAATGTCTATCAATTGTGTACAAGTGTTTAACAATGTTTGGCAATCTCAGACAATGTCAACAATGTGTATGCTTTTGTGTGTATCTGCAAATGTATCTGCAAGATAATTTCTTTTTACTCAACAATAATTAAATACGACAGATATTCGATAATAACGTTAATGACCACACAGTGTTGTGTTGTATACACTGCAAATAAACAAAAATATACATGTAATGAACTCAAGGGCGGGTGAGCTTCATAAAAATATTATAATGTGCCGCACGAATGTAAACATATCCCCATTCCCCGGAAACAATCATTGGTCATGATGACAACTTGTATCTAGGAATATTTCAGCACGGAACGACTGATCCTGCAGGAGTGATATGTGTTTAAGTTGTATTATTATACCCAACATTTGAATTGTATCGAAGGCAACTGTTAGAGGCGAGGTGACGAGTAGCAAGGAGCGAACTAGAGTCAGATACTTCCATCTGACATCTGCAATAGTGCTGTTTGGATTGTTAGATAGAGCGGTTTAAGTAGACATTATAGCCTGATCTTAATCTCTCGTGTCTTTAGACCCTGACTAATCATTTGTCATCGACAATTAAATCACCATTTAAATGAGTATAATCATGCTTAATTTCCCTTAGCCATCACTCCCTGTAACCTTATTATTATTATTAGTAGTAGATTTATGATTATAACCTAAATGTCTCATTCATAATTTGGACCAGCAGTTACTGCCCACATTCTTATGAAGAAAATCAGGTTTATGCGTTCGTATTTTGCGTCGTCAGTACACTGTCATCTTTAGCACTTCTATGAAAAAGGGACGGGCAATAGAAATGACAACATCAGAACAACTTAGGATGCTGTTCAATGAAGCTGACATATAAAAACAAACGCTAAAACTAGCTAACAAGACAATAGAGCTTTGACCAACCTCAACATTGATATTCCTTGGACGGAAAGTACCCGACTGACATGCGTTCACTCATAAATAATTCGAAATATCCTCGTGTCGTTTCATTTTTATTTGTTACGGTTACACCATATATTGGTGCTTTTAGAGCTATCCAACATGTTATCTGCAAAGCGTTGAATGGTAGGCAACATAGCTCTAGCATACGTTAGCATAACAACTTCCGGATCACCTTCTAAATAAAAGCCTTGGCGTTTCCCTGCTGATTCGCCACATGCTGTTGCGAATATCTCTCATGTGCGTTCTGCACGAAGTTCTTAGGTATATGAATGCAACAGTATACAATGCACATGTATTACACAGTAATTATTTGCCTGTAGACTTTACTTGCAATAATGATCTTGTTCAGAGCAATATATGCATTCCCCTGCCAAATATACAAAGCCTAAATCGAATCTGTTCTTTCAACATCAGCAGAACCCGTTGGATAATAGGTCAGCAAAAACAACAAACACGTCTAAAACGAGCTATATAGTTTAACATGTTTTCATCACAGATTGTAGATTTAAGCGTGCGTCCTTGACAAACAGTTACCCTTCCAAGGAAATAAAAACCGTGCATTAATAGTTGCATTTCTAATGCCAGCATCATCGATCATTAAATATTAATTGAAAATCTTGATATTTTTTGCATGATGAGCATGGACGTATTTTAATGCCAACTGCGATTCATGTTTGCTGTCCCATTTAGCTGTGGCTTTACACTATAATCATTTCAGATTGTGGTTTGACCACAGTGTAGTTTTGTTGAACTTTGTCATCTGAAATAAATCTGGTATATATATATAAATAAATAAATTGCTACTTTGTGATAACGGACAGGCATGCTTGCCTACACGTTCTTTACCTCCTTGCAAAGGATGGGTGTTGTGATCTGGTGCCACCTACTGTTCCAGATTGCGGGTTACTAGTTTCTGAGAGAATATACATTTCTCAAATGCAAAATTTGGTAATAATGTGCCTGAAACTGCAAATGCGGTGTGCCGTCAGTTTGAATGGTATTAGGATAAATTCTTCTTGCAAACAATGTTCATAGAAACATAATTATGAAGCTGTTTTGTTTCCAAAGTAAGAATACTTTGACAAAGAAAGAAAAAATATGGAAATGGCATTTTATTTTGTCACTCAATTATACTGAAAGATGTACTTTTCTTTTTTCAAACATTCTGTAGAAGTTGGCTATGACTTGCTATCTATGTATGGAAGTAAATATTGTGTAGTAACCAATGTACTTGTGGTCGCTTGTATTCTTAACTACTTAACTTTTTTATTTAACCCATGTCGCATGGATGTAGCCTATATGTATCGTTCTGTTCTCTATTGAAGTTTGCTCTTCATGTTATTTCCACTTCCATAAAAAAAATGGTTTTGCGCAATATTAATTTCTGTATGCATATTTAACATTGGTGTACTGGAAAATATATCATGAATTATGGATGAGCAGCCAAGCACACAGCTGGATAAGTTGTTGTCACTACCCGAGCTGTAACTCCTGCCTGATCCGTACTGTACATTTGCACTCAATGTCTATCACGTGTGTGTAGTCAGAGTCCAGCAGGAGGTACCGATCGGGTATGGACAGAAGCAGAGCCATTTATCCTCTCTAAATAGCTCTGAACAGAAGTAACCGGAAAGTTGGCGCAGGCGCGTTGAGTCCAAACACCATGTGACGTACTGAGTTTACGTCGTGCTGGTGCTTCCCCTAGCACTCTCAGCCATGGCGACTGTCAGACGGAAATATTCTCTAGCTAGCTATTCAACTAGCTAGAATCTCTCCCAAATAGGAGTAATAGATAATTAGCCAAATGTGTTTATACAGTTTGACCCTTCACAGAGACTACTTCTGAGGTAATGTACTTTTGACAAGGGAAACCAAGATGAAATCCGTCCCTGAATACGAATGAGCAGATTTGTTTTACGCTAACTTGATATTGTTGATAGTAGCTGGTAGGCTTTTGGGCCATTTACAAATCTTTATTCAATGTTTGTTTTTAATATGTGGTGGACCAATTTTATATCGTCACAAACCAACTGCTTCGTGTATAACGTATCTTTTACATGATTGCTTAGCAGGGCCTGTGAGATAATATGGAATTCAGGTGGACAACGTTGAGGGAATGTGCGTTAGCTTCCACAGTTCACGGTTTCCACAGCTAGACATTAGTATGTGATTTTGGTGAATTTAAACTTGGATCAGGTCCAAAGGCTGCCATGTTTGGTCGTGACAGGTCAGGGGTTATGGACGTTATAAAATCAAGTGGCGTGACGCATCAAGTTTCAAAGGGGTTTAGGAGCCTAACGTTACTGCTGGTATAGTGTATCTTATTGAGTACTCTTTAAAATGGGATAGCAAAGCATGTAAACAGGAGACTCAAAGCTCTTAATATTGTATCAAAGCTATGTTGTGTTGCTCGATATATGTATTTATCATACGCAACATATCAGAATTATATATATTTTTTTATATTTGCGCAAACAAGGAGAGTAACTTGGTGAGGTTGTTGAATGTAAGAGAGAGATTAAAACGACACCATCAAAGTCTTAAAGAAAACTTAAAACAATATATAGTAACGATATTTGTGTGTGTGTGTGTGTGTGTGTGTGTGTGTGTGTGTGTGTGTGTGTGTGTGTGTGTGTGTGTGTGTGTGTGTGTGTGTGTGTGTGTGTGTGTGTGTGTGTGTGTGTGTGTGTGTGTGTGTGTGTGTCATGGATGGGTGGGGGAGAGTTGAAGTCCCGGAGTAAGTTAGAGGCAGGTGGCTTGTTTGTGAATATGTTCAGGTAGCGTGACTCAAGCAAGGTTTTGGTCTTGATCGACTGAACCCTTTTGCCAAATGGAAGTCTGAAAGAGGGGGAGACCAGGATGGGAACGATCAACGATGCTCTATCCTGCTCTCTTCCTGGTCTTGTAGTGGTACAGTTCCAGAAGAGGCATGAGGTTGCAGCCGATAGCTTTCTCGGCTGACCGATGTATCCGCTGTAATCTGCCGTTTTCCTTGGCCGTGAACCATGCAGAGATAGAGGTTTTGAGGGTTGAGGATGACTTTATGATG
This sequence comes from Gadus chalcogrammus, assembly GCF_026213295.1. NCBI lineage: Eukaryota > Metazoa > Chordata > Actinopteri > Gadiformes > Gadidae > Gadus > Gadus chalcogrammus. The sequence continues at coordinate 20,169,679 of NC_079414.1, read as the reverse complement.
GCCTGTAGAACTGGATAATCATTTTCTGTGGCAGGTTGAATTTGTTCAGCTGGCAAAGGAAGAACATCCTCTGCTCCTTCTTGATGTTGGGGGATGATCTCCTCCCACCTGAGGTCCTATGAGATTATAATCAGCTCCAAATTGTCCTGGCTGCACCAGGAAGCCAGTTGGCTCATTTAAGCTATTTTAGAAAAAAGAAGGATCATCCGTAGCTATCATTTGTTAATGTCAACAATTACTCAGCACGGTTTTTTAAGATAAGCTTCCAAATAATCACTAAACTCCCACAGTATCTGTATTTCATTCAATATGGCTGTTCTTTGGTCCAATGTTTCATATTTTATTCCTTGTCTTCGTTTCTCCAGAGTGGAAATGCAAAACTATCTACAGATGGAGACAGATGATTACAACCTTGGAGAGTTAAGGGCTGGCCCTCCGGACTCATCTCATCCTTTTGAGTCGAGCACCACCAGAAGCTCGATCTCAGAAAGTGAATTCTCATGTCACTGTTGTTATGACATCTTGGTGAACCCCACCACCTTGAACTGTGGCCACAACTTCTGCCGCCATTGTCTCGCTCTGTGGTGGGAGTCTTCACACAAGAACGAGTGTCCGGAGTGTCGCGAGAAGTGGCAGGGCTTTCCAAAAGTAAACATACTGCTAAGGTACATTTATCCAGTTCATCCACTTTATGTTAACCAAGAAATGTACTCTGAAATCAAAACCATCAAGCTCAGCTAATAGATAGATAGAGGAGATCAGTGTTTCATACACATGTATGAATCACGGTCTGTAATATCAAAACAATTTCTGGGGGATATTTGCCGAAAAGATTGACTGTTGACGTCGTATTCTCCATTGGTTTGATTTGAAAATATTAGGTCAGAGGTCAAACTTTTTCCTGGACACAGTTGATGTTGCAGGCATTGATTTATTTTGTTTACATGTGTATGAAGCAGGACTTTCAACTTATATTTGAACATGACCCAACATGACGGTTCCCCTTTAATTTGGCTCCACACCCTTTTCTGGGACGGTCAGTGAGGAATCCTTGGTAACAGATAACACTTATTTGTCAGCAGCTGACGTTCTATGCTCTGACTATTGTGTGCATGACCCTTAGTTGGAGTTTCCCAAACTGTTGATCTGTGTCCCATTCATAAAGGGGAAAATGCACCTAATTCACCGGTTAATTTCTGTTTCTTATGTATTGTTTTACTACAGAATATAACTGCTGAACAAGCTTTTTTGTCTTCTTAGGGATGCAGTTGATAAGTTGTTCTGTACAGCAGTGGAAAAGAGGAGAGCAGAGATCCAGGAAAATCCCAAAATATCCCGGAGTTTGCTGGCATTCCAAAGGTTTGATTTGTTAATACAAAAACGATCTCTCCCCCTTTGCCCTTTTTGTTTTGTTCGTATCACCGAATCCCTTTGACATTGATTCTTGGAAGATGCATGGCACCTTCACATAATCATGCTGCTTTAAACCAAATGCTTTTCCCTCAAGAGTGTCTTACAACTAATTCTTCACTATCACGTGCATTCAGACACCAAATTTAGCAATGGTATCTTTGGATGATGTGAAAATATTGTCTATCCTTTTAGGTATGGTGATGCACAGGGGAGGCCCAAAACCCCTCAACATAGAGGAGCAGGCTTCTTCTTTTCTGGAGTACTGACTGCACTCACATGCGTGGCTGTAAGTTGGTACACATTGACCCTTGACCTATTTTTTTTAATTAATTATTACTTTTTTACCATGAATTCATATAAAGACGTTGTTCAGGATTCAGTTATGGATAAATTATCCATCAGTCTGCTTGCTTTAAATCGGTGAACTGCAATATCTAAATGATGGCGGCATAGATTGGTGCAGCATTTGTTGGTTTAGTTTTGTTTATATATTTCCGACATAGTTTCCTAGTCCTTCAAACACTTGGCACTGCATGCCATTTGGACAGTTTGGTTAGTCCATGTGGCAGTAGGGAGCAACGTCTCTGTATGCCTAGCTTCGTGGCAGTTATTTATTTGCATGTGTGTGTGAAGGACAGTTTGCGCAGTATGCAAACAGATTACCGCACTGTTTCCCAATGTCATGAAATGACATTTCATTTGAATGTCCAAGAAAAATCACAACTATGAGTACAAGGTAGCCAACCAAAATACATGTCATGTATCTGTATGAGTATAAGAATTAATCACAAGATATAATGATTTAGTGAGACTGACGGGTGGACCTCGGACCCTCTGGGGGGTGGGAGAAAACCGTGTACTTTTTAAAGTTAAGTGCATCAATCTGGCTAGATCTATGAAGAACTTAAGTGCTGTTGTAAATAAATTTGTGCTCTAGTAAACAATTTTATCCTAAACACATTGTATAAATATCAATGGTGATGACAGAGCAAAAATATCGACCCAATCCCATCTCGGGAACAGTTGCATCTAAACATTAAAAACCTGTGTCAATTCATTGTAATTAAGCTCATAAATAACTCCCTGTTGAGAATTTTATATGTTGTTTTATGAATTTATTTTATCACACTTTTGAATTTGACCCATAGGCCGTTGACAGGTTTAGATTAAAGTTTGGGCATTTATATTTCACACAGAAAACCTCTACTATCGATATTATACTATTCATTTTCTGATCAAATGATCAAATCTGTTTACCAAATGAATGCACACAATGCTGGTCCGAACTCCAGAAAATAAACAGGAAAATTCCACTTGGCTTGCTTGCTCTTAATCATCAACAGGGTTAGGGGTACAGCCCCCAAATAGTTAATTTGGACCTTCTGGAACACTATCCTTCTTTTTGATAATTATTTTCAAACTTATGGTTTTAGCAAAATGAGTCTTCACCTGCAAAACTATTCTGCAACACTAGCCCCAAATTAAACTGTTAGTGAATGCTCATCCCTCAACACCAATTAAATAGATATACATATTTTTTTTATAAATTTCAGCTTTAAGATATTTGGCAACATTACAAATGTGTCCAGTTGCATCACTACCACTGATGCCAAGTCGAATTCAGAACAAATGTTTTCTCCCAACTCTTACCTGCTAGTTACTCGAGCTATCAGCAGGGGTCGGCAGCAGTATTATTTGGCCCCCAGATCATTTCAAAAACGACAACAACAATTATCTTTGTATTTTTTCTGTCATGAGCTTGAATTCCGCCTTATGTTTGTAGAACGATATGGCTTTAAAGGAGCAATTGAAATTCATTGAAATTAATTCAGCGTTCAGTGTCTCTCCCGACAAGGCTGTATGCTTTGGACTTACACAAATATGTCAAAGTCAAACTAAACAAAGACTTCAGTTAATGTAAATGACCAATGGATCTCTGCCTCCATTTGTGTCCCTGCCTGCCATCCTGAAGCCTCGAATAAAAAAGGCTGAACCCCAACTTACTTGCCGACATTGAGTCCCTCCCTTGCCTGCTTGTGTTTTGCCAGGTGATGCTCCTGGTGTACCACTGGAGCAGTAGTGGGGAGGAGGACCAGCATGACGTACTGATCAGTAAGCCTGTGTCCCGCTGGACCCCTGAGGAGGTGCTGTCCTGGCTGGACAACATGGGGCCTTGGGCACAGCTCTACAGGGGGCCCATCCAGCAGGAGAAGGTCAATGGAAGGTACTGGCAAAGGCAGACCGTTTCTACAAATCCTCACTGTTTGTTTTTGTTCGGTGCAGACGGCCAAATGGAACCTGCATGGTTGTGTCATTGATTTAAAATGAGTCATGTACACCGTATGTCACTCTTGATGTCACCGGTTGGTTAAAGAGTGCTAAGGGTGTACTGTTTGTCTTTCCTCAGGTTACTATTGATGCTGGGGGATGAAGAGTTATCCAAACCGCCCTACAGCATAGAGAACCAGGTCCATCGACGTGCCATACTGACTGAACTGGACAGACTGAAGATCCTGGGAGTCAAACCACCCCAGAACCTCTGGGAGTACAAGGTAGTCTGACTACATACTTCACTAGCTTCACTGTATCTTATCCACTGATCAGTAGGCATTCCATGCATATCTATTTTGAATTGTGTGACTTGGGGGAAATCATAACACACAAGACCTGCAGCCTTTAAAGTGATAGCCAGTGCGCAATGTGAAGTATGTCTGGATAATAGGCTTGCGCCACATAACGGCATCTCCCATGTAGCTCTCACGCGAACGTTGCCGATCGCACCATCTTCATAACATAATCCAGACACACGCAGTCAATTCACTACACGAAAGACAATAAACTGTCTGAGTCCTTATTTGTTAGGCAAATGTTAGCAACAACACCACTCCTTCCCGGTAGCTGTCCTTTTCTCTGCCTGCGTTTATTGATACTCGCAGAGCTTCACATAAATTTGCGTCACTTGGGAGTCGAACCCACCGCGCAGAAATTCAAGACTGACGCGCTACCTCCACTCTAGCACTCTGTCACTGAGACACAATGCGCAACAGTAATCATTGTCTACATAAGGTCCAAAAGGACGATCAAATAACGAACACCCTCTGATGAGAATCTGTATCTCTCATGAAGAACCCCAATTTCGAACCCCAATGTTAGCTTAGTTCATGTTGTTTCGTCATGTTAATCGCTAGTAATAGTAAGTAATTTGTAGAAATATAGCCTATCATCACAGACTGTAGGAATGTCACCCACCCTCCATCGCACAGATCCCTGAGACAAACGGCTACGCGCACACATGCAAACCCATAGCGAGTGACGTAGGACGTAAAGTCCCGCCCAGGTCGAAGTGGCGTCGATTTAGAGAGTCCCTTAAAGCTACAGACACCAGAAACAGCGCGTTCTGAAGGGACTGAAACAGAGGGTTTTAGCGGTAGGCAAGATTTTTTTTCCAGTGTTTTCTAGAACTCAAATACTATGTTTACTTGTTGGGAAAACACCATAATATTCCTCCTTTAAATTTATTTCACGCTCCTTCATGTCTAAAGCTGTGCTTATTATTCTACCAGTTGCTTCACATTTGCTTCACACAGTCACATTTATGAACGTTTTTTTTATAAATGTTTTCTCCGAGGCAGCCAATTTCTCCCAACCAGGCCTGGAATTTCCTAATTTTAGAAGCAAGACCACTTGACCTTGAGGGCACACAGGCCAATTGCAAGGGCATCAAGGCCATAAGTAAAATAAATGTGATTTTGATTTCACTGAAATGTGCTAATCCATTTCTAAAAACATTAATGCCTTTCTAAGGTTTAAGGTTTAGAAGACGTTTATGGTCACATACCATCACAATCATCGAAGCTTCGATGATTGTGGCACTAAAATGAACAAGTGATAATGAAAAACATCTTCAATTCGATCTATCAATTACATTTTAATCAGAATCCTTTGGGGATGGGGAATCAGGGAGGTTCTGGTGCTTCTTTGGCCCATACAGAATTTATCCTGGCTTTCTTTTGGCAACTCCAGCTATCCACCGTCTTACCACAGATGTTTAACTCTGATCCTCGGCAGGAGAACAGCCCTTTGACCTAAAGACCCTGATTTTGTCTTTCCCCGGCAGGCGGTCAACGCAGGGAAGTCTCTGTTCCTCCTCTACGCACTCAAGAGCTCCCCTCGCCTCACGCTCTTCTACGTGTACCTCTTCGACTACACAGAAACATTTTTGCCTTTCCTGCACACCTGCTGCCCTGCCATCACAGATGGTGTCCAATCAGAGGACAGCGGCCGCCTCATCGACACGCAGGTACCGCCAACTTCAAACGCCTGTCGTGTCATTAGGTATTCTAGTCTTTTTCTTTAGCCTGTTTGTATCATAAACAAGATAAATCATGCATCTAGAAGTTGGATCTTATTAAGTCACTATCTTGGCAAATCATTTGATGGCACATAATTATGTTGGTAAAATGTTGACTTCAATGTCAAAGGTTAAACGGCAATAAATGTGTTATTTGATTACTGTATATTTCCTAAATCCACATTTAACCACTTAATCATTGTGTGTGTGTGTGTGTGTGTGTGTGTGTGTGTGTGTGTGTGTGTGTGTGTGTGTTCTACTAGCAACCACCCGACCAGCGACAATGGTCCGAGTTTCTGGTGAAGTACGTGCTGCTTCCGTACCAGCTGATTGCAGAGTTCTCCTGGGACTGGTTGGCGGTCCACTACTGGACGTCCCGCTTCATCATCGTTAACGCCATGTTGCTCTCCGTCCTGGAGGGCTGCGCCTTGTGGAGGCTGTGCACCGGAGCCCGGATCAGGTACAGACAGACACGTCTTGGGAAGGGGGGCCCAGGGTAGTGTGGGCACGGGCTAGGGTTTTCACCGCCCAGTCTAAAGGTACTTGGTTTGATTCCCTAACGTCCAGCGGCTTATACCCGCTTCTAATGCCAAGTATCTGAATTCACTGTGAGACCCTTAGGGATGATAAAAATTGGATGAAAATTGTCTGCGGGATAAAAGAAAATGAGAAATAGTGGCGACTGTTATTATGAAGTTCTCTGTCTACCAATGTAACTGCTATAAACGATTCTTAACGATGCCTTTCTCCACCTTTAGGACTCTACCCAGTCGGATGTGGAGCCACTTCTGGAAGATCTCGTCGCAGGGCTTTGCCTTTGCCCTCATGTGGCCTTTTATCCCGCAGTTTGTGTGCAACTGCCTCTTCTACTGGGCTCTCTATTTCAACCCCATCATTAACATAGACCTGGTGGTGCAGCAGCTGATCCACCCGGAAACCCACGCACTGTGAGGGCCCAACGCATGCTTCAGTCTACACCACGCCGCTGCCACCCCACACGTAACATAAGAAAGGGCGTAGCAATGAGACCCGGACTAATATCGCTGCTTCAGAGGACGTGCTTTTGATTGCCAGTCATGTTTTGGAACCCTTGCGTGAGACGGATTTGGTTGGAGAAAAAAAAAATACTTTCTTGAATGATGCACTGACTACAGAGAAACAGTATCATTATGAGGAAGAGATGAACTTTCTACTACTGTGATCAACTTGCATAACGCACATAATGTTCAGCCTCAATGTGCAGCAAAACTATTGTGTTGATGGTTATTCATTTTGCCCACTTTGTTGGATGCTTATTGTCAACAAGGGGTGTTTGCTTAAAGCTAAGGACTTTGCAGCGTTCAGTTTTCTGGGGGGTTGGGAAATGGATCACATTGTCCTCAACCTGTTCCTTTTCACTTTTAATGACAAATGTCTTAAACATAGAGGTTTGATAGCGATTGTTTGATCTACAGGTAAATATCAAGTTCCATGCAAACATTGTTTAATGTATGTGTCTATTACCAAATAATATACATTATATCGACTGCCTATGCAATTTTATTTTATAAAGGGGGTTTCATTAAAATTGAAAAGAAAGCTGAATTTGGCTAGCCTTATCCTTGAAGTCTGGCTCTGGGTGGTAACCTTAGTCGATTTAGATCAGGTGCTTAATCGGTGTATCTGAAAACAAACCTGTAAAATATGGGCAAGGTTGTGTTGCATCTTCACGTAAACCTGAAATCGTAGTTTATTTAAAGGGGATGCAAACAATGGCATTTTAGTGGCCGTTCTTGAATGTTGAGGTGCATTTTACACATCTTTTCATTCTATGTGAAATTCTGCACTTTTTTTAATCAGTGTAAAATATGTGTAATTTAAAAGTATTTTAAGTATGTAGTTATTGCATTGCACATTTTTTTGAAAATAATTTCCTGCAAAATGATGTTCCATTTATATTTTGTGGCAAGCAACTAGAGTTATTATATTTTTTACATGATTTACACTCAGCATTGAACTGTGATTATGCTATTGCGAGTAATTGGATGTTGGAAACAAATAAAAGGTTTATAAATATTGATCAGTGGGTGTGCTTTTTATGGTGTTATGTAGGAGCGATGATACGTTTTAAAATCTCCCTCTTCGAAGTTAAACATGAGGGCTGTCTCCACCTAGTGTCAACGGTGCGTTCGTGTTGTCGCTACAAAGTAGGGATAGTGTAGCAGTAGCATCCTTCCATTAAACGCAAATGCCCAAACAATGTTTCTCCTTAATACGTTAGAATGATTATTATTCGGAAAACCATCTTAACAATAGATTTTAAATGAAACCATTTTTTTAGCACCTTGTCATAACCGTCGTTCAAAACAAGTTAAATTATATTTCTGCGGTTTTATTTAGTATCTACAAAAGGTGACTCTCCCTTGCGCCGGCAGAGCGGAAGTTATAAGTATACGTAGGTAAGAAAGGTTGGTCTATCCGTGTTCGGAAGCCTATTCCATTAACAGCAGCAATGTCCAATCCAGGGTAACAGGATAATATGTCGCTCAGTGGCCCTCCCCAACCTTTCAGAATAATGGACTTGTTCCGCACCACCTGGCGCGTATAAATGGGAGGCAGAGCCAAAAACCTGTAATGCTGCGCCGGTTGTGGCAGTCTCTTCGGCAGGTGCTGTTTCTGATGGCCCGGAGACCTGATCTTGTCTGTGGGGCTGTCCTGCTCAGTGTCCTTCTCATACTGGCTGTCAAGTTCACATGCAGGTAACAACAGTACAGCAAAACAATATCTTAGGTTAGCTAATTAACAGAGTAACTAGGCGTTGTTATTTAGCTTGTTTATGGCTGGTTTAAACAGCTTCCTGTGTATACTTGTTACTCAGTTGTAGTAATAGGCTATTCATAAACTACTACGCTATGCTGAACGACCCTCTAGTATTTCCATTGATTTTATTGAATAGTATATAGGTTATTATTTACTTTGCAGTGTGTTTTGCTATACAGGATGCACACATGCATAACTAATGAGTCAGTCTATGCTATGCGAGGCAGCTGTCAGTTAGCATTATAGACTAGAATTTATACATTCATGTATGAGTTTGATGTCTGAATATTCAGTACAATACAAACCCCTCCTTTTTCTTTCTGAGGTTCCTCCATCATCATCTATTTGAACCTGACTTGTCTTGTACATTTAGAAAGCAATGGAAAGACAAACATCAGTACTGGGTGCATGAATCCTTTAATTTACCAAAACTCTTTACTGTTTTTCAGCCGTGCTAAAAATGTCGTGGCTGCAGCCCGGCCGCCAGTGCGGTTCTTCTCCGCTGAAGCACCGGTGGTGGACCTCTACTTGGGCCAGTTGGACCAGGCAAGGATGCAAAAACAGCATTAACAAGATGTGGTGTTGCATTACAAATGATTATATAGAGTCTTTAAAAGCATACCACCATACACCAGAAGTCGGTAATGCAAAGCCCAAAAAAGGATTGTCTAATGTTTAGGGTGTTTGACTCCAAGCGGAAAAGGTTGAGATCCTGATGTCTTTGATGATACCCATACTCTTGCTAGATGGAAATGGGATTGGGCCTTATTCTCTAACAATAAAACCTCCCTCAACAGGTAGAGCGACTGAGGAGTGTGGCCGAGGTGTCTCTCATCTTCTTCTATGCACCCTGGTGTGCACACTCCATGGCCGCCCGGCACGAAGTCCAGACGGTGGCCAAGAAGTTGGCCAAACAGGTAGAGCATGGACATGGAAGGGAATAGAGGATAATATTATCCAGCTAGAGTGGAGAGCCAGCTATAACAGACAATAATATAATTGATATGGGTGCTGTAAGTTTTGTTTGTTTTTAACCTCACTCTTTTTGATCAAACAACCACACAGGTGCAGTTTGTGGCTGTCAACTGCTGGTGGAGCCAGGGAAAATGCCGGAAACAGAATCGTTTATTTCAGTACCCAGTCATCCATCTGTTCTACAAAAGGTAAAGCAGAAGACAACAATGTTATTGCAGTTTATTGTTGCATACAGGAAATGTATGCAATTCATACTTCTCTTTTTTAATGCGTATTGTTAACGTGCATCTGTGATGTTTCTGTTCCAGATTTGGGCCTATCGACTACAGAGGGCCCTTTATTGCTGCCTATGTGGAGAGCTTTGTGCTCCGAGTGCTCACACCGCTAACCTACCTACCCTCAAGGGCCACGCTGAAAGACTTTCTCTCCTACCACGAGGTGGGTCCCAGAGTGATGGGTCACGTCCATTTAGTCTAGCTCTAGACATAGAAGTCCACGGAGTTATTTCCTCCAAGGGCTTTCTTTTTACCATCATTTTCTTAATCTATACTTTAAACAAACACCTGCCATCGATTTACACAGAGGTGGTTGCTTACCTCTTTGCATCAGGCTCTCGAGTCGCAACAAAGATATTCAAAACGTGCGTTTTAACCTTTTTCTATAATTTGCCTTTCTCTCTTGGATCTTCTAGCCAGGGGTAGTTGGATTCTTCCAGTTCAATTCCTCTCCTCAACCCCCAGGGTACCTCACCTACCTGTCATCTGCCCTACAGGCCCTCAAGAGGGGTAAGGCCAGCTCAAATCTACCCCTTTGAACTGGTTACTTTGCAGTACAAAGCTCTTGGACTTGACCTTACAGAGCTGTTTCTACCGGTTATTTTTATGGTCCCTTGCGTCCCTGGGTAAGACCTCAGCAGTGATTTAAATATCCATAGTCTTGCTGTGTATTAAACTCAATGTCAGCATTGATTGATTGAGGTACCGCTCCTTTTTTTAACTCTACTATGTGTGTGTGCACGTGTGTGTGTGTGTGTGTGTGTGTGTGTTGCAGATTTCCGTGGTGGCACACGTTTTGGGGTGGTGACCAACAGACAGGTAGCGGAGGCCATCTCCATCCAAGAGGATCAGACTGTTTACCTCCATCGGCGATTCAACTCTTCCTTGGTAAAAAAAAAAATAATAATCGAATATTTTTGAAGAGGCTCTCTTCAAGTTACAATAACATTGTCTCAACAATGTTGTGTTTCATTGTGTTTTTTTCTGAGAAAAAAAAAATAGTAATACCAGACAAATGCATCTTATTTAATACTTGAATCATAGTATCGTGCGGCCGTACAGCATCGAAAGCCCAGCACGGTCGTGCCCTTTGCCGGCGCGCTGAACCCAACGTCTCTCCTCCGTAGATCTTCCCCCGTCGGGAGCAGAACTTCACGTCGGAGGGCATCTGTAGCTGGGTGTTTCAGCACCAGGAGAGGGTCCTCCGCTGGCTGCAGCCCCCGGGCACCAAGTCCACCCTCCTGGAGCAGGAGCTGACCAAAGGCCCCGCGCTACTGCTCTTCATGCCCCACAATCCCCTCAGCGCAGAGCCCCATCCCCATCTGAAGCAGGTCAGTATCAGATGAGTGGATATAAGTAATAATAACACATTTGATTTTAAAAGCGCCTTTCGAGCTGCCCAAGGACAATGTACAAATAAAGTGCATATAGTCAATAAAAGGACATACATAGTCAATAGCAATCACACACATGATCAGATAACACTGACAATATGGACATAAAAGGGGATGTCCATTTCATATTTCTTGCGCCCCCTCTTCTCAAGTTCATTACTGTGGGGTTTCCACTAACGGGTCGACCCTCGCCTAGTCTTCACCAATCATCGGGGCACATTTAAAACAATCCAAAGTCCGCTGATGGACTTTGGCTTTAACACCCCCCCCCCACCCCCCCGTGGCTCCGTGGTTTCACGGTTTCACCCAGGTGGCGGACATCGCTCTGCGCTACCACAGCTGCGACCGAAGCGAGCGCCGGCGCTGGCCCGACGCCGGGGTCTCGGCGGGCTGCCAGTCGGTGGTGGTGCAGCCGGGGTCGAGCCGCGCCGACGGCAGCACCACCGTGTGCGAGCTGTGCCTCAACACGTCGCGGCCCGGCGCCCGGACCTCCGCCGCCACGCCCTGCTCGTGCCTCTCCAGGGCCCGGGGAGGGGGAGGAGCCCTGCTGCTCCTCCACCGATCGGACGGGGTCGCCGCGGCCGTTCCCGCCGTGGCCGCCGGGACCTCGCCCACCACCTGTAGCAACTTCCGCTGCGGCTACGACCCGTTCAGCCTGTACAGCGCCTGCTGCCGGAGGAGGCAGCTGGAGCCCCACGGCGCCCCCCTCCCTCCGGCGACCGACGCAAGTTCCGAGGATCACGGTGCGGACTTCGTCCCTCCCCCTTCGTCTCCCTCCTCCTCCTCCTCCTCTTCTTCCTCCTCCTCCATCCCTCCATCCTTCGGCGAGGCGGTGAACATCACAGGGCTCCGCTGCCGCACCAACAAGACGCTGAACTTCTACGTGCTGGACGTGGCCTTGACCTGGCCCCTGGCCGCGAGGCTGGGAGCGCCCGGCAACGCCAGCGGCTCCCGGCCCGAGGCGGCCCTTGGACAGGGGGGGGGCCGAGACTGGTCGTTTGCCACCATCGTCGACCTGAAGGATGAGGTCCACTACGTCCTGGACCACAGCCCGGCGCACAGCCTGGCCGAGGCCCTGGGTAAGACTAGGGCAGCGTTTTGCTATCTTTGGTCTCGTTTTGTATTGACAAGTCAATGTCAGCTGTGTGTGTGTGTGTGTGTGTGTGTGTGTGTGTGTGTGTGTGTGTGTTGTGTGTGTGTGTGTGTGTGTGTGTGTGTGTGTGTGTGTGTGTGTGTGTGTGTGTGTGTGTGTGTGTGTCCGTCTTCCAGAGGCCTTCATCAGGAACTTCAGCGCTCCTTACAGCCCCCTGCAGAGGCATCTGGTGGGAGAGACGGGGCCCGGCGGGACGGGCCCCACAGCGGGGTCTGGGCGTCCGTCCCAGGAGAAGCCCCAGAAGCGGCCCCTCATCGTGGAGCTCACCACCGCCTCCTTCGGCCCCTCCATCATGGAGGCCGACAAGGTACACCGGGAGCGGGGGGCCCCAGTACAGTACCATCTCATGGACGCCATTGGCTGTGTGGAAATGTTTTGTATTGTGTTGTTCCTCAAGGACGTGCTGGTGTTTTATTACACCCAGTGGTGTGGTTTTTGCACTGCTCTCAACCACGTCCTCATCCAGCTGGCCCGGTTGTTCCAGGGAAACGGCACCATGACCATCGCGAGGTAGGTTGTGCCGGCTCGGACGTGTCACTGTTGGGAGAGGCCGTAGTTGTGGAACGTTGCGGTTTAAAACGCGTGTCAAACGCATGTGCTCTGCGCAGAGTCAACGTCGCGCGCAATGACCTCTCCTGGGAGTTCATGGTGGACCATGTTCCGGCCATCCTGCTTTTTCCCAGACACAGGTGAGAGACACGCACGTACACGCACGCACACACATAAGGAGCCAAGAGACAGACTTTGTATTTGTTTAACCAGTTAGGTAAGAAACCTGGGGGCATAATACTGCAGCCTCTAGCTTGAAGGAAAGTCAATGCTTAGACTTGAAAATGTTCAGTACTTGTAAACCTACAAAACACGCAGAGGCAGTGTTGACTGTCTCTCTCTATATAAGATTTAGGTTGATCTATTTTTGGACAGGGGTGACATAATATCTCAACAGCAGCACTGATGTCATTTGATAGCTAGCTACTACTACTATGAACACGGCGTGCTGTTTAATCTTTTCGTGTTTGGTTTTAAAGGTCCCATATTATGCCACCAGATGTGAGTGTGATTAGCCGTTACAAGCTGTTTTTGAAAATCTGCCTCTTCTGACATCACAAGTGGGCGTGTCCACCTAGAAGTGTGCTGGATAGATCAGTCTACCAGCCTACCACGTGGACTGTAGCACACGTTGGTCATCTGTCCGTCATACATCTAGGTGGACACGCCCACTTGTGATGTCAGAAGAGGCAGATTTTCAAAACGGCTTGTGTCGGCTAATCACACTCACACCTGGTGGTTTAAAATGTCCCCTTTTTAATGATGATCCCACTCATCCAGGAAACACCAGAGCGTCAAGTTCCCCAGCGACGAGCTCATCACCCTGCCCAACCTCCTGCGCTTCCTCCTGAAGCACACGGGCCCCGCCCACCGCCCGGGGGGCCTATCGGGAAAGAGCCCCACCACTGAGGGGGCCCCGGGACCCGGCCCCGGCCCCGCCCCGGGACCCAGCGTCCTCCATGCCGAGCTCCACCTGCTCCAGGACGAGCTGCGGGCGCTGCACCTCGCCCGCAAGCGGCTGGCGCTGCAGCTGGCGCGGCTGTGGCAGGACCACCAGCCGCTGGTCCTGGAGGCGCGCGGCGTGGAGCTCCACCGGGAGCGGTTGAAGGAGCAGCACCGCCAGAAGAGCCGGCAGCTGGGCACGGCGGTGCGGCGGCTGCAGGAGCTGGCGGACGCCTGGGAGGGCCACCTGGGCCACGACGGCCCCCTGCTGCGCGCCCTGCTGGAGGCGCTGCGGGAGAGGGCGGAGCGGGAGGAGGAGCAGGAGGTGGAGGAGGAGGAGGAGGAGCGGGGCGAGACGGGGGGCGCGGAGAAGGAGGGGGTTCATGACCAGTAGGGATGGCGTTGGGGGATGGGGGGGGGGGGAGGGACGACAGGGAAGATGGGGGGTCTCCACGACGTGAAGGCCTGGAGCTGAGGAGGTATAGGAAGATTAAGAAAAAAGAAAAACATGTTGTTTTTTTTGGGTTTTTTTTAATGAAGGGTCGGTCTTGTGCGAAGTGGAACTATACAGCTGCTACCAGACGACGGAAATGAGCAGAGACCGCCAAGTGGAACACTTAAATAGAAGAACTCTAGGTCATGCTTCAACGGCAGTAACACAGATTTCTTTTGTTTCTACGGAGAACCGTCAGACGCACTACGAGGGGCAACCGACCAAAACGGATCACAGTAGTCCTTCATTTTCGTTTTCTTTTCTTTTTTCTTCTTCTTTTTTTTTTTTTAACAAAGCCAATGTAACTCTATAAGCCAATAAAGGTTGGAGGAAGTAACTAGAGCCGCCATTGCATTACAGAGACGCTGCTACCAAGTCCATAGCCTTCCTTCTCATATGCCCTTGCCGAGTACTGTGCGATCTAAACGTTGATTCAGGCAACCGATCCCATTCACGACAGACTCTTTTCACAGGGCGTGTCGTCGTTGGACCGTAGGGGGTAATCGCTCATGACACCGATCCTGGGTCTGTTACATAGAAACACTTGTGTTTGTCCTGCGACGACGCCTCTGTGAAAAGGGTTTATTGAGAGCCACTAATGAAGCTGTTATGTATCAAATATATAATATATGAAGCCTGCTCTTTGTTTATGGTTGGCCTAGGGGCTGTTGAACTAATTAATCACACAGTTTGAGGGGATGACTTTTATGACACATTTTTTTCTTTGGTAAATAAATCTATTTTTACATGAATGTCTGAATCACTAAAATGTGCTTGTATTTCTACTTACCGTAATAATTCAGGTTTGACAAATTGCAATTGTTTACATGTAAAATATTGCTGTTTTTATTGATAAAAAAAATACTTGATTTCAAGTTCAGTTTGCTCTCGTGTTTAATGGGAATTCTGAACAATATAAACTGGATGAGATCCAACTCTTTCACCATGGGTTCCTTAATTTTCCCGATAATGGAAGCTTCCAATTACCCTATCCACCACGGGGTGATACTTGGTGCATACATGACCCCAACCACAAATATAACACCAAGTAGGCCGATATGCGTTCTAATGTCATTTCATTTATTTCAAACATTTTGGAGTTTTCTCAGAATTGGCTTATAAGTGAGAGAGAAAGACCGACAGATATTCATTCAAGATCCAGTTTCAAAAAGACAATGATCGAGACGTTATGTGGGCGTGAGTGCCATGGACCTATTAAGTGAGTGCAGCCAGGTCCAGCGCTCCAGCGACTACATCCTGCGGATATCAAGGATCTCAAATTGGTGACGGTAGTCCGGATGTCGTCGCGAACGAGTCGCCTCCCGTCTGAGAGCTGATATATTTTTTATTAATTTTTTGAAAAATATTAAAAGACCATAAGGTTTTTATATTAACCATGTAAACGTAAAATGATTGTATTCTGGATAAAATAAGATTAAGTACAATTACATTGAATAATTTAAAGAGATATGCCCACACATACCACTCATAGCTCAAACTTTGCTAAATGTTGCTGAATTATTAAAACCAGAAGTGGTACTAATTGAAGAGCTGTTGGGAGTCAAATGTTCTGGCTCACCAAAAAGAGTCGGAATTCCAATCAATAGAAGGTTGGTAGGATTCAGCCATGATACTTTCAGAGATGTGGCAAAAATAACACGTGGTCAATGTGAGCAGTGACTGCCCGCCCTATACGCTGAATACACAAGTGCGTCCTTCATAAGCCAGTTGTTCATTGCAGCTCTTGCCTGAGCTGGCAACAACTCAGGGTAGATTCAAGATCCCTTCTAAAACGGTTGTCTCTCCCTCTTGTGGTGGTTTGCATTCAAAGCCCAGTGAGAGAATGCTTGTAGTTGTCCATAGTGAATGTTGATGTAATATACAGTTAAATGCAAAAGATGACAGCAATTGCATAAAAAAAAAAATCGTTATCCATTTATTGATTGTAGCTATATCTGGTTGGAAAAATAATACCTTCTATTAGGTTCTATAGAACTGTACTTTTATTTGGTTATAAATTATATTTTATAACCATCTATATAAAATAAACTGTGTTCTGGCATAAATTACAAAAAACATTTGCAGATGAGTCTGCGCAAGGCCAATGAAGAACATTAATCCTATCATATACTGTAGGGTGATTGAGAGGCATTGCAGCCTGTCAGCTGTGATATTGAGTTGTTGTGTATTACTGTTGTAAAATTGTGTGTTATTGTTTTTATACTTCAGTGTTAGGTTTCCCTTTTGACAGAGATGTTATTCTCTGTTTCCTGCCCAGGGACTACAGATGAAAATGAGCTTATAGCTATCTCTGGTACTGCTAATGAGCTGTGCATTGTCCCTGCTAAATAAACAAATAATAATAAATAAAAAAAAACACAGTGTCCAGCCATTGCAAGCACTGGGCAGAGACGTGCAGGACAGATCGCCTTAGTCAAGGAAAGGAAATGTGGCCTCAACCAATTATTTTCCTGGCAGCATAGAAAAAGCACGATTTTTTCTAGAAAAAAAAACAAGCTTAAGTACAATTACAGTTTCTTTACTACGTTTTCAATGTGAAGTTTAAAAGTTAAACGATCATCGATTAAAAAAACTGGATACGGTACTGTGACACTATCTGACTGCCCTTCAAAGTTTGAATGTTAGGAAGAGAAGCTAATGTTTGCCTGGTATTAGAAAACAACAACAATTTAGTTTTTGCAGCAATCTACACCAGTGTCAGATCAAACAACCAGACTGTAAGTGCTCATGTCCAAGGGTGGCACCACAACAGTTAATCAAAAGTATTGCCGTTATAAAAATGAAACTGTGCCTAACAAACATTTTGACCCAGTTGTGGGACCCAAAGACTGGAGGAAGTGCCTTGAAATGCATTTTATTTTAAATTTATTTCCCCCTATTTTTTTTCACCCTGATTTTACTTTCAAACCATGATTTATTTGTCAAAGTGCATTTAGTTTTTCACATCACATATATCTTAGTTTTTTTTCCATTCTATGCAGTTCCCTTAAGGGGCTCCGTAAATTCTTTCCTACCTTGAACAATAACCAAGGCGTTGGAGGGCGCCGGCTTTCTCCGATAGTTTTGGAACTGAGAATTGCCTGCAAACGTGCCAGTTTTTCACGTTTTGTATTTGAATAGATTAGAATATTAGAATATATTAGAATAGAGTAATTACACAATTTGACTATTTTTAACAGTCAAGACAATTTTAATAGTGAATTATTGAATCATAATTTAATAGGCTTAATCTTTTGCATTACATTTTCCATAACACCAACATTTTTTTTATATAATTAAACACTTTTCATAAGAAATGGAAGTACATTTTTATGAATTATGGTCCATATCAGAACATGACTTATCCATTTTTTATTTATAAAACGTTATGCCGACTATACATACACAAAACTGACTCCTGTGGAAAATAAATGTGCATCTTAGATATTTTAGATATACTATTTAAGTTACAGCCTTCCTACTTCGGGCAATCCCTCATCATGACGTAAAGCATATATTGAGGAAATACTAAGATGCAGTCTTGATTGCGTCACATATACCAAAATAGACCAGTAATAGGGATCCCTTTTCCTTTTATAATTTCATTACTACCCGGAGTGCCACGCTATACTTGAGTGCCGTTTCAGATGGACAGGATATGCTGGGATGTGAGGAAGACGAGGAGGAGGGTGAGGAGGCAGAAGATGTCTGGCCTTGTGCCATCACCACCGGAAGCTGAAACAGAGACGTGCAGATGTTAAAGAAACAGACCATCAGGGTAGGCCTATCAACCAGCCTTTCATCCATTCACATCAATCACATTACTTACCTGTAGTGGTGGTGGTAGTGGTGGTTGTCGTGGTGGTTGTCGTGGTTCCACCCGCTGGGGCTACTGTGGTTCCAGCAACTGGAGTACCAGCAGCTGTGGTAGGACCTGCTGTGGCTCCAGCAGCTGTGGTTCCACCTGCTGTGGCTCCAGCAGCTGTGGTTGGACCTGCTGTGGCTCCAGCAGCTGTGGTTCCACCTGCTGTGGCTCCAGCAGCTGTGGTTGCACCTGCTGTGGCTCCAGCAGCTGTGGTTCCACCAGCTGTGCTTCCACCTGCTGTGGTTCCACCTGCTGTGGCTCCACCTGCTGTGGTTGCAGCAGGCGTGGCTCCACTGGCTGCTGTTCCAGAAGCTGTGGTTCCACCGGCTGTGGTTCCAGTAGCTGTGGTTCCACCGGCTGTGGTTCCAGTAGCTGTGGTTCCACCGGCTGTGGTTCCAGTAGCTGTTGTTCCACCGGCTGTGGTTGCAGCTGTGGTTCCACCGGCTGTGGTTCCACTGGCTGTGGTTCCACCGGCTGTGGTTCCACCGGCAGTGGTTCCACCGGCTGTGGTTCCGCCGGCTGTGGTTGCAGCAGGCGTGGTCGTTGATGCCACGACACGACCTGTGAGTCCCGAAACAAGGCCATCGAGTTCTGTCTGTGACTGCCGACTAGCCCAGTCTTGGACCACAGGGTCGTCCTTATAGGCAGTTAAGTCGTCGGTGTTGGATCCCAGGAGACCTCTGACCTGGGGCACAGTCAGGCTCTGCAGACAGAATAGTGCAATGATGTTCACGCACACAGACATAAAAGACGCGATACGAACGACAGCGACTATAGACCTTATAAGTCTGTTAGTGAGTTTACTCTTGCGTGATTTGGTTTGACCACACGTCACTTACCGGGACAACTTCCGGGTCCAGGCTGGTAAAAGTAGGTAGGTCCATGTTAACACCGGAATCAGCCAAACGGTTGATGTAGCTCGAATCAGCACCACCTGTGAGCCAGAAATTACGGCGGCAAATTGTATGACCTATTGTATCGGCTTACTTTCGTGGTGTGCTCCCTCTTAATTGGGTGCGAATTGCGCGTTTGTGGAGGTTTACACACCCAAATAGGACGTGATGAGCTGGAACTCGGTAATTGGTACCATTACAGCCCGGGTCGCGCTGAAGGCTACCTGCGCAATGGTAAACAGCGCTCTCTTGTTCTCTATGCTGCAGTTGGTGATCGTCAGCTCGTTGGCATTTCTGCAACAGGAGAAAACAAGAATAAAAAACTAACGGTTTCACTTAACATTCCAACCTCAAAATATGTTTTTTGTACATTGACAAAATAATTGTTTCTAAAGAAAACCTAAAGTATTTGATTCATTGTGCTGGTATGTGATTGACGAGATGCCCCCATTGGTCAGAATTCAAAAATTGCCTCAAACAGAGGCAGGCACAGTTAACCAAAACAGATAGTGTCATAGTGTCACGATTAGCTTTTAACAAATAGCTGTATGAAGGCTATGGCCTTTGCAACAATTTGAACTCAAATGACAGCTCTTAAATCATACCTAATCTTGTGGATCTTTTTAAAAATAATTAAACACAACATTCAGATGTCTGAAAGCAAAGCACGACATGGAATGATGAATATTTGTGTCCATCTTTTCTTTTGTAACATGATATGCTTGTGGAGTCAATTAATATATCCAATTTTGCTTTAGTAGAACTATGAGTCCACTCAAAGCCAGTTAGCACTCCTCAGCTACCTGATGCTATTTGCAGAGATGTTCCTTAGCACACTGACGCTCAGAGCACACAGGTTGGCTCCTCCAATTTGGTTCAGCTCAGCAGTACCCAGACTGTTCCCCGGATGTGTCAGATACTTAGAGATGATAGCCTCAGCCTGACGAAGTAGAAGAAGGGAAACACAATGTGGGAAAGAATATTAGGGCAGATAAGGGCCCCAAAGTGATAAGTTAACTTTTATTTGTTTGCCAATGAAGATCTGTTTGGATCTTCATTGCCAAGATTGTATCTTCATTCAAGCCAGCTATTCATCAAAATTAGCTTGAACATTAAATTTTTTCTGTCTGGGATTTGGGGAGTACATCATATCGTAATCAAGCGGGCTTTAAATCTGAATTGTAAAGAAATGAACTTAATAACATTCAAGCTAGCAATTCAAAATATTTGTCTTTAATCTTTAACAAAGATTAATATTTCAACTGAATCGTCAAGAAGGAAGCTTCTAGAACAGCTAACGATAGGGCTTGTACTTTATAATGCCTCATGGGTTCTTCTTGTTGGTGATTCTCCGTCATTTTGAAGGGACTCAAGAGAGTTGTCGTAACCATGCTAATCCAATGAGAAACGCGGTGGCATTTTCATACAACACAATGTCTTCCCATAATGACGAATCATTTCACTGTTAATTGGTCAACAGTGACCAAAACAAAATTACTACTAACATAATAACCAACATTCCAATGCTCCTATGCTGCCAACATGGAGGCGGTCATTGCGACGTGACATAGAGACATACAAGCCCTTCTGGTCAAAAGTGTAAAGAAGTTAGCGTCCCCCACATTCAAGATGACTGTTAGTTGTGCTGCTCACCAAGGTCGGATCCCACTCCCCATTGGCGGTGTTCATCAGGTCGGACAGCGTGTCGATCTGGGTGATGTTCCACATGCTGATGTCCTCACTGGTGGCTGTTCGAGATGCCGGTCCGAGGACCTTGACCTGATCTTCTGGGATGGACGATGTGGAAGCGTATGCCTGAGGGTGGTAGAGCCAACATTAGCACAGGTTATTTTAAAGGGGTTGTTTTGTTGAAGGATCGAATCAGCGCTGTTATGGGTGGCTCAGCTAACGCGCCAACCACAAAGGGTGGAGGGCCTGGTAGCAACCCAGGATTGATTGCGACCTGCGTCCATGTGCTACATCACCTCTCTCGATCAACCCACTTTGCAGTCTTTGCAATCTCCTGTCCGTGAAGCCATAAAAGGCCCATAAAATATATAGTAAAGAAAAAAAAAAAAAACTTAGAGCACAGTACATTCATACACTTGTGATGATGGATTTGATATGAATAATACGTAACTCAATTGCAAACATATTTCCTGGGATATCTGCCAAGAGGGTCCTTTGACAGCAAGATCATCTCAGATAATGCGTTCTATCTGATCCAGTCCAATTGCACCAATGATCAGCTACAATACAGTGAAACGTTCAATCTGTGTCTTCATCAGCTTGGTTTGATTTGCTGGTACGAAAATTAGCTTGACTAATTAGGTCGAATTAGGTCGGCTTAAGGTCGACTTCCAAGTCAGAACATCACCAGGTCATTGTCTTCATGGCAACAACAACAACCAGCCAGCCCAATGGCCTACCTCTTGCAGCTTGTCGAGAACGATTCGGAGGTACTCTGTGTCATCCACTGCCTGCGTGATGGCAGCAAGGTTGTCTCTGGTGGTGGCCGCGCTGAGGCAACTGTTGAACTGGGCCGCGGTGGTGTAGTCGAAGGGGAAGGTCGCGTCGCTGATGGTGACCTGCGTGATCGCCCCCGAGGTGCATTCCTCGTCTGGAATCAAAAGGACACCAAGGAAATATGAAATAAAGGATGCTTTTATGTCCCTGTTTTTATGATGTTGTTGTAATTCAAATTATTTAATGTTTTTTGAGTACATTTCTTGGAATTTACTTATTTGTATTCTGTTTCTCATTGTCAAGCCACTAAGCAGGCTCCATCTATTCAGTGCGAAAGCGCTCTAACCCCATTATCTTTATAGTGAAACAAACTGGAGCTATAGCGATTTGCCTTTGTTACATGGAGAGAGCTTTTTAAAACATAAAAAGATCATATACTCCTATGCTGTATGGGTCAGCATAACTAAGTCTAAATTAAATGTATTATTATTATTATTATAACATATATTGTAACCTTTTTAGCTTTACATTAAATAAATGATTTGTTTATTAAGGACATGCAGTTATAATAGAGCATTTATGTGACAGCACAATTTCTTTTCAAATTGTTTTCGCACGATCTGATTGGCTGGGGTTTTTGAGCGTGTCTACCTACCTACCCACCCGGCTAACTTGTCCCATAAACTCATTGCGAATGACTGGAGTCTTCCACAAGGCTTGGAAGACCTATGCTAAAGCTAGCAAGCTAGTTATGTGTTGTGTGGTTTTGAAGGAGTATAGGGGTGGGATGTGTTGGTTGGATGCTGGATAATCGCCTGCGCTAGCTTTTAGAGACTAAGGCCCAATCCCATTCCTACCCCTTACCCCTTCCCCTTACCCTTCCCCCTTACCCCTTACCCCTTACCCCTTCCCCTTACCCTTACCCCTTCAAAACAAGGGGGAAGGGTAAGGGGAAGGGGTAAGGGGTAGAAATGGGATTGGGCCTTAGATGAACGTACCAGCGGCCCTCGTTCTCCGACTTCTAATGGAGGCCCTTATTTCTCTTTTCATCCTTCTTTTCCTTTGTCGGCTCACTCCATTTTCTCTGAGAGTTCTCAGGAAGGTTCTGAGGAATCTCCTCTTAGTTCTCTGAAAGTGTCAGGGAAACAATGGTAAAACTTCCGGCAAACGAATGGACATTGCTTGAGTTTGCATCCGGCTTTGTGCCGCTTTATTGTCTGTTTGATTTTCCGTTACAAAAGACAAAACTCTATACATTATCGGGAACCTTGAAATGCACACATATAAAAAACCATGACTCGTGTGTCACATGACATACCGTGTCAAACTCCTCATAGAATGGTTGCGTCAGGTAGAGTGGTAGTATTTCCAGGTCTTCCAAAGTCTGGCCATTCCATGTACTAGGAGCCCTGAGAACAACAAACAAACAATCAACAATAGAAAAACACATCAACAAAAAATAGTAAAGAACATGCCCCATATGGCTCAATTTAATATTCCTATTTAAGCTAAAAAGAAACCTGTTTTAGGATTTAGGAATGTCCTTCTAGATTACCCATAGGTGGTGTTCCCAGACAATAGCAAGGTCTCCATCGCAGTCACTTGTTGGCTAGTGAAGTCTTTACAGTTTTTGAGCTTCTCCAAGATCGACGGGTCTGAGTTTTCGATGACTGAGCGGTCAAGAGTGCAGCACATGTTCCCCAGAACCATCACGTTGTTCTCACTCAACCCAGTGCCCGTTATGCCCTGACGAGAAAATAAAATAGATTATATTACAGAGTCAAATAAGCATAGTAATATCTGCCAGACATCAGTAAAGCTAGAAGACAGAGAAATACATTTGTGATGACGTTTAATATAAAACTTCAATCCAGTTCCAAAAAATATCAAATATCAATGGACTATATAAACAATTGTGAGTGTGGTACATTTATCACATGAGATGACTGTAGAACACAATAAGTGTCCCTGCCTGCTGTGCTTGTGTTGTCTGTATATTGTTACTGGACGTACCAGACAGCTCCTGGCGTTGGTAAACAGTTCCGCCCGCTTGAACTGGAGTGTTGTTGAGAAAACAGAGAAATCTGCCTCTGCCAGCTCTTGAAAGTATGACTTGCAATTTGCT
Source organism: Gadus chalcogrammus (assembly GCF_026213295.1). NCBI lineage: Eukaryota > Metazoa > Chordata > Actinopteri > Gadiformes > Gadidae > Gadus > Gadus chalcogrammus. Next base: position 20,145,986 of record NC_079414.1, on the reverse strand, counting down.
TGTGGCACCAAAGAATAGCTTGAAATCGAAAACAAAAAATTTGAATACATGATGCAATATCAAAATTAAGCGTTGATCTTTTCTTTCTGCTCGTTCAACAAGATCTTGCGGAGCTCCCATAAGTGGTAAAAGCTTTGACAGGTTTTTCTCTCGTCGTTCTCCGCCCAAAACGTTCAGGATTTAGGGGTGGACTCACTCGTAGTAGAGCAGCACATCAGGCGGGTAGAGGTTAAAGCTGGTCACATCCGTCTCATTTTTGATAAGGTTGTACATGCAGGTCAACTGGAGTGAGGCAAGCAAATACAATCGCATGGTCACCTCCCGTTGGGATAGACAACATCATTCCCTGCCATGAGTGGTTGTATCTGTGGGTCTGTTCCATGTGATCCCGCCTACCTGGGTCTCCTGCAGTATAACCCTCTGCCTGCCTCTCCTTCTGCAGGCCCTGACCAGTCTAGGGATCCTCGCCTTGGTCAGAGTCACTACTCGGGTGCACGTGAATCCTGCGAGGAGGGAAGAGGAAATACTACAAACGCACACACACAAACACAGATTCAGACAAACACACGCAAACAAAGATGAAAACGCACACACAAACACACACACACTCACATAAACCCAACATTATTGAGCACTAAAAGCTACAGATTAATTGCAAAAAAAATACAGAACATTGGTTTGAATTAAAAATCTCACTTGTTCTCTTGATTTTGCATTCCATTGGCAACCGTGTCAAAGAAGAGCACCGCCTAAAGAACAAAATACTTTTTTACTTTTTTTCTTCTTTTTTTGATAACAAATCTGTAATCAACATAGGGGTTTCAAATGTATTGGCTCCTACCTGCTGCTTCCTCCATGTCTTTCTATTGAGTCTCATGACAACCGTGGTGCTGCTGAAAACCAGAAAGAAGCGTGGTATCTCGGTCGCCAGGGCATCTGGTACGTTGTCTATGATTGCCGTGCTGCTACTGTTGACAGATATAATCTAGCGTGACAGGGAAGAAGTGTGGCAGGTATGACTGAAGTTGTCCAATCAATTTGAAAAATACCTGACCGACAAAACGCGATCCCGTGGCGTGTTTGTCCTCAGGCGACCACATGATGAGCGAAGGCTTGAGTTATGCAAAAGGTGTTATTGGCCGGAGCCTCTGCCTCTACCTGAGCGACGAAGGTCTGCTGGACGATCGCTGGTGCGCTGATGAAATGCGTTAAGAACGTGGGATCCTGGGAAGCGCTGATCAGCTCTGTGCCCGAGATGCTGCCGAAGACCGAGGAGGGAACGCCGACCACGAGAGATCCCAACACAGTTAACGTTGCTTGGTTGGTGATCTGGAAGTACAGAGGGACAGCATTCAGAGCATGACTATGATAGTAGTGCAGCTTTAAGTTAGCTGTTAAAAAAAAAACAGCACTTACAACAACACTCTCCGCCACACCCAACCCCACATCCTCATACCTGTAGCTCCCCTGAGGACGTCAGGGCCTGGACGATTGCCAGGGCCTGGCCTTGGTTCCAGCCAGTCGCACTGCTGAGGACTCCGAGGGAGGCCAGCAGAACTTGCGGACTAGCGGTGTTGATCTGACCGGCGGAAATGCTAGTGGCGCTCTCTGCGCTCAGTGCGGCGATGGCATCTGTCGTGAGGTCGTCGCCAAAGTTAGCGGCTAAGGCAGCAGAGATCTACAGGGGTTCAGGACAGAGTCTATGAGCACATGGTCATGTCTGTTCATAGTAGCCCACTGCTTCTCAAAATGTGTGTATTTTTTCTATGACGGTTTTATTTCCGTGAACCCGTGTTATACGGTGCATTGGATATTTCCGTTGCTTTGACTTTGTTGTGCTTGAAATTCATACCTGGGGGTCCAGATCTGTGCAGTGAGTTGTTAGATTGTGCAGAACTATGCTACTCTGGACTGCATTCAGTTGGCCAAATGAACCAGCTGGAGCAGAGCACCGAAACTGGAGCGGGAGTCTGTAGACAGTGGAAAGAGTAAGAGAGAGAAAGAAAGAGAGAGAGAAGGAGAAAGAAAGAGACAGAGAAAAAGAAAAAGAGTGAAGGAGAAAGAAAAAAAGAGGAGAGAAAGAAAAAGCAAGGAAAAGAATAAAGAGAAAGAGAGAAAGAGAAAGAAAAAGAGAGAAAGAGAAAGAGAAAGAAAAAAGAGAGAGAGCAAGGGAAAGAAAAAGAGAAAGAGACAAAGAGAGATAGGAAGAAAATGAAGGAACATTTTCAATGGGAGAATACTATTATCAACAGCTGTGGATGCGTGCTGGACTGGGACTCACAGCAGGGGGTTGAAGTTGCTGTCTTGCTGGTAAAGGAGCTCAGTGAGGAAGGCGGTCAGGTTGACGGGCAGGGACGACTGGTTGAACAGGGCGAGGTTCTGAACGTTCACTGTGAACACCTAAAAAGATATGATGATATGATGACCCGACCTGAGTTAGATCCATCTATTGATCTATTACCTCACATTCATCGAACCAATCGTCCTCCATCCATCCATCAAAGTGATAAGTTAACTTTTATTTGTTTGCCAATGAAGATCTGTTTGGATCTTCATTGCCAAGATTGTATCTTCATTCAAGCCAGCTATTCACCAAAATTAGCTTGAACATTAAACATTTTCTGTCTGGGATTTGGGGAGTACATCATATCGTAATCAAGCGGGCTGTTAATCTGAATTGTAAAGAAATGAACATTAATAACATTCAAGCTAGCAATTCTAAATATTTGTCTTTAATCTTTAACAAAGATGAATATTTCAACTGAATCGTCATTTATCATCGTCCATCATCGACAATCCATCCGTCATCCGTTTCCTCATTCATCCTTGTGACTCCATCCGTCCTTCCCACATCCATTCATCCATCTCCGTCTACACCATCCATGCATCTGCATATACACCATCCATCCCTCCTCCCATCCATCCGTCCATTACATCATCCATCCAACTATCCTCCTCCTCCATCCATCCACCCGCGACGTACAGCTCCAGTACCTGTACAGGGCCGAAGGTGTTGAGGTCGTTCAGCGTGAGGAACAGTGTGAAGGCCCCGATGTACTCAACGAACCACGCCGTGGAGTTCAACTCCGGGTCACTGGCGTTGTAACACTTGGGCACCGTTTCTGCCAGACGATTATTGACGCTTCATTTGAAAATCCAACAAATAAACAAAGACTGCAGTGCAATTAAGAACGTTGCGATCCACGACTGACCTGAAGTCAGGTAGGACCTGATGACACCGTACACATCCCGGGTGGTAAAGTCAGCGTCGGCGTAGTCGTGCGTCGCCAACGTGGAGACCCTTAAAAACCGAAACATCCTTTCAATGACACATGGGATGGTGCTCCTATCACAAACACAACATACACTCATCTAGCAGGACCTAGATGTTCTAAAGAGCCAGAAGAGTTCAGCCTTAACAGACCGACGGCCCAGTGGAATCATTGCACCCTGGAAGGCCAGCCTAGCCCACCCTCAGTGACGGTCGTATGAAAAACGTACACTCTTTGGAAGGCCAGGCAGCTGGCGTTCTGGGTGGCGGCGGAGGTGAGAAGGTCCTTTGTGAGGAAGCCCAGGTAGTTGGGGAGACGCCGATCGAACCAGGCGTCGACCTCCGACCTCTCCGTGCTGCTCAGAGCCGTGGGCCAGACGCATGGCAGCGTCTGACGCCCCACCGCCTCTGGGAGGGTCTCCTGTGGTTGGGGATGGCGTTATTTGTAGGTTTGTAGGTTTGTAGGTGTATGTGTGTGTGTGTGTGTGTGTGTGTGTGTGTGTGTGTGTGTGTGTGTGTGTGTGTGTGTGTGTGCGTGTGTGTGTTTGTGTGTGGTGTGTGTGTGTGTTTGTGTGTGGTGTGTGTGTGTGTGTGTGTGTGTGTGTGTGTGTGTGTGTGCGTGTGTGTGTTTGTGTGTGGTGTGTGTGTGTGTGTTTGTGTGTGGTGTGTGTGTGTGTATGTGTATGTATGTATGTGTATGTATGTGTGTGTGTGTGTGTGTGTGAGCACAATGGCACGCGTGTTTGTGCTTGTGTATTGGTGTGTGTGTGTGTGTGTGTGGGGGGGGAATACGTACAGTTTCCAGGAACACGGGTGTGTTAGTATAGAGGCTGTAGAGGAGACAGAGATTGGCTCCATCGTCCACAATGTCAGGACGCCGTAGCAGCTCTCCAAGTTCAGAGGGAGGCATGGAGTTCACCAGCTAGAGCGAAAACAGAACACATGGAGGAATGCACTCTCCGTCCAGGCATCGTTCTCAGGTACTGAGTAGTCATGTGCGGGTTGGGGTCGGGGTAGGAGCCAAACATCAGTGGGGTAGAGGGTGCCACTCAAATGGCCATAGCTCTACGCTTGCTTACATTATTATCTAAGAATCAGATGCTCAATCAGACACACACACACACACACACACACACACACACACACACACACACACACACACACACACACACACACACACACACACACACACACACACACACACACACACACACACCTCAGGCTGTCTGCTCTCAGGCATGAGTGACAGGAAGGTTGTCAGGTTGGGGTACTGGAAGCCCATGAACCGGCCGTTTAGGAAACCATAGAAGCTTTGGTTGTTGTTGTTGTCATAGCAGCGGAGTGGGGTCGGCTCTAGAATCAGATGTTTAGAATTTACTCATGAGTCCACCAAACTTGATTTTCTCGGTTTAAACCGTGATTGTGTTGGTTACCTCTCAGCAGCAGGATGATTTGGTCTTGTATATTATTCAGTGTGTAGTTATTCAGCGTTGAGATTTTTGAATTCAGGATCCCCACTCTGACGAAGACAACAGACAATATCTTAACTGCCTGTTTACCGTTCGGTTAAAGGATTGCATTCGTCAAGCTTGAAATATGGCAATTCAGTAACGCACACTTTTATTTGTCAATTTGCTAAAACAGTTAATAAATAGTTTAAGACAATCGTTTCACTATAACGATATGTAGTTCCAAGCCTACTGCTAGACTCTTACCCATCTTGTTCTGTACTGCAGTTCCTCCCGGCCACCAGACTGAAGAAGGGGGCGACGTGGGACGGAGACAGGTCCACCAACAGGGGGCGCAGTCTGTCGTTGAGCCAGACCAGCACCTCCGCATCGCTCACCGCGGGGTCGGAGAGGTTGGCGCGGTCAAACACTTGCTGTAACATGGCTGCCCTGACCGGGGAGGGGAAGCGATCCTCTTGACCCTGGAGAAAGTCAAGATGTTAGAAGAAGTTAAAAGCTGAGTAAAGAGTGTTTTATCTACCCATATTAATGCCATACTGTACCATACTACAGTACAGTACAATGGTTTATGATGCTAACTTGTGCATGGTTTATGATGCTAACTTGCCATTATTGCAGGCGAGACGTAGTCAAAGAAGTCGTCCAGCTGAGAGCTGGGGACACGGCCCAACACCATGTTAACCTGGTCGGGCGTGGTCAGCAGTCCTGGGGTGGAGGACACCTCTGAGAGCTGTCTCACTGTCAGATAGGGTAGGGCTTCCAGCTGCACGGAGACACACACACACACACACACCACACACAACACACACACACACACACACACACACACACACACACACACACACACACACACACACACACACAGACCACACACACACACACACACACGCACAAACACATTACAGGTTTAGGGAAACTGTCAAGATGGATTACAGTGAAGAAACAAACACAACAAATCTGTACTATTCTGTATATTTTTCATTTCAAAATGATGAAGGTAATTGCAGTATTGTAGACGGACCGGATCGAAGTCTGCGTTCAGCATCTGCAGGCCGCTGACAGAGATCAGCGCCGAGAATCCCCCAAAGTTGTTCAGCAGCCATTGTCCACTGGTTGTGTTATCTGAACAGTTTGGATCTGCGCCAGAGGATACACAGGCCATCAGTGAACATAGATGTGATATACATTATAATGAAGAACTGCCTATGGCGGTCAGAGTCATAAAACTGGTCCAAAATATGTTCCTGTGTTCATCGTTGTATTAGCAGAGAACAAGCCCATGAAGACAAATAATAATTACATTGGAATAAACAATGACAATACAATACATTGATGTCATTGTACATCATTTACATTATGAAATCACTTTAACATCGACACGTTAGTTTACCAACCGCACAGTTACTACACTACTGTATCGTATTAATTTTGAGTGATATTCCTAATCCCACCTTCAGTGTGGTTCCTGGTGAGGAAGGGCCTGATGAAGAAGACGTTGACATTGACCTGGGTCTCGAGCTCCATGGACGGCTGGTGTTGGCTGAAGATCTGAACCCTAGGGGACAAGAGGACCACGTTGCTGAACCACTTGACGCAACAGGAGGCAAAAGGCCCAGCGCCAGTGGACAATGAAGCTCAATTCTATTGGTTAAGCTCTATTTGTTTATTTCGATTCTACTGACTAAGCTCTATTCGACCCGTTAAGATCTATTGGTAAATGTCTATTCTATTGGTTAAGCTCTTTGTTATTTGTGTAGCTTTACTTGTTAATTTACATTATATTGGGTAAGCTCTATTTTATGGTTAAGATCTTCTATTGGTTAAGCTCTGTTGGTTAATGTATATTCTATTGGGCAAGCTCTATTCTTTGGTTAAGCTCTTCTATTGGTTAAGCTCTATTGGTTAATGTATATTCTATTGGGTAAGCTATGGTTAAACTCTTCTATTGGTTAAGCTCCATTGGTTAAAGCACATCCTGTTGGGTAAGCTCTATTCTATGGTTAAGCACTTCTATTGGTTAAGCTCTGTTGGTTAAGCTCTGTTGTATTGGATGTCTTGTTTACAGTACAGTGATGTATTTGCTCCAATGGCGCCCTGGGAGGCTACCAGCTGAAGGGTAGGGGACGGTACTCACAGGGCCTGGTAGGTGCTGCAGCTGAGGTTCTTGGTGCTGAGGCAGGACAACGTGTCGGGGGAGATGGCCGACAGGAAGGGGCGGAGTCTCTGGCCAAACCACAGGCGGATGAAGGCCTCGCTCTCATAGATTTCCGGGGGGAGCATTTGCAGCCGGACGTTGTTGATGGCCTCCAGGATCAGGGAGGTGGCAGGATAGCTGGGGTGGAAGGTCTGGACACCGGGAGGGAGCACAAGGTTATGTTCCATTGTGATACTAGGTTCCATTGTGATACACTCAAATCCATCTTTTTCTTGGACATGTTGTTCAAAAGTTTGGGGTCACTTATAAATGTCCTTATTTTTTAAAGAAAAGCACTGGTTTTTTTCTTGTGCAATTTTGTTGGCACAGCTGAATTTTTTCGAATCAAAGTGTGAGTTTTCATGGGAACCATGAAATTGTCTGAGTGACCCCAAACTTTAGAACGGAAGTGGATATACATTAAAAAAAACAACCCCTGGGTTTCCTGGAGATATATAAGCTAAAGGACAGCCCTTCTATTTCGGCATTAAGGCAGACACTGTGATCCAGGATCAGCCAGGCTTTTGAGTCATCCATCCCTAGTCTCATGCCTGTAGAGAAACATTACTAGACTAAAACCCTCACTAGACCATCCTGCCCAAGGCCGGTTCAAACTATGGATGAAGCGTCGTTCTTCTCCTCGTAAATACGTAGCACGAGCACGCTCACCATGTTGGCCAGGAGATCCAGAGCGGGTCCCAGAACCTTGGTGGTCTCGGAGAAGAGGAGCTCCCAGACGGCCAGGGGGGCCCGCGACGCACGGGAGTTATTGCACGTCAACACGGCTGCCAGGTCCTCCGCGGCCAGGTCCGGCAGCTACAAGAACCGCAGCGGTTAGACAGCAGAGCGCAAGGAGCGTAGGATCGTCTGAAGGTTTGTGTTATGGAGAAAGTTTACCGATGCGCAGGCGTATTCCTCGACGCTGAAGTCACACACACTTTGGTTTATCTTGCCCCGGTCCAGGTACTGCTGCAGCAAAGTGCTATCGGAGGGAACAAGGGACAGGTTTACATGGGTTGCTTTTTATCGATCTGGATTTAGGAATAGAAGTGGATCGTGCACTGGTCTACTATGAGGGTGAATTCATGTACCTGTTAACTTCTGCACAAATGCTTGTTTCTGGGGAGGAAAAACGATCAATTAATTTGTGATCTATTAATACGAGATGTTTGAGGTTAATTGAATGTTCAGATGTTTGGCTAATTACCATTCAGAACCAGGACGGGACACTGGTAAAGAGACAGTTTTAGGGTTAGACATCTTACATTGTATCTTGAGCCTTGATGATACCAAAAATACTAAATCCAAAGGACAGACACTTACTTGTCCGCTGTATATGATGCAGTCTATAAGAAAAAAAATGGAAGAGGTCTGTATTTAGTCTGAGCATGATCACAACTATACAAATAGATTCTGATTCAAAAAAATGCCCAGTAGCATCATTGTCACCATATAGGGCCGAGCTCTATATTGTGACAATGATGCTGCTGCTATTGAGAGCTTCATTTTGAGCCATCGGACCTCTGGGTATGTGGCTGAAGAGCCGCAGCTTGCTGTGGTCGATGGCTGCTGCTACATGCAGAGGCACCACGACCATGGCCCGGTCTAACTCAGTGAAACTGGAACACAAAAACATAGTATGTTCATTAGGTTCACCCAACGGCTTCCTGGTATTACTCGGCAGCGATTGCACGTCTTTACTGTCCAGAATTTAAACATGACTCACATTGTTCTGTATGTCGAGCAGGAGATGTTTCCCTCGAGCTGAAGAACAAAAACATGATTTTTAGCGGAAGCTTTTCTCCAAGACGACATGGACAATGACTTTGGTCAGATACACCTCATCATCATCGTAATCAGGTACGGGTCAGCCCTCTTAATCCAAGTTGCCTGTGGACTCTTCGAATCCAAACCCGGCCTAAATCACCTGTTCAGACAAGTCGACGAGGCGGTCGAGGACCTCCAGGAACCGCCTGTCCCCGGGCGCGGCGCGGAGGAAGGTGAACACCGCCTGGATCACCTCCCGCTGGGGCTCGGGGGAGAGAGCCGGCAGCAGCAGCAGCTCTGCAGTCTGCCCGGGGGACAACAGCGGCAGGGCCTCCAGCTGGGGACCAGAGAAACAGGCGTCCAGACAAGGCTTGGATATACTGTCTATAGTCCTGGTTAAACCATGGCTTATAGAGGGGTCTAGTTATGTCGATTTATGGTCCTGGTTGAACCACGCCATGGCTTATAGAGGGGTTTAGTTATGTAGATGTAAAGATGTGGTTTAACCAGTCCATGTATAGTCGTGGTTAAAGTGACTTCGGATAATAATCATAAATTCCTTCCCATTACTGGCCCCTTTGGACAGTAAGTGAACTGCAGCCTGCGCGCTCCATAGGTTAAACAGGGCTTTTCGCCATTATATGAGATTAGACGTCACATCCTTCCCTATTCACAAAACCACCCCGGGTCAAATATAACAAGCAGTCCCTAGGCGGTTCTACACAATATGACCCGGGCAACGCCTCGTTCTTATTGAGGCTTCTAGAGGGGTGGGAGAGCCGTGAAGTGTTCCCCTCCTACACTATAGTCCCCAGGACAGGATCCTACGTACAGGGGAGAAGGCTGGGTTCAGATTGAGGAGATCCCCCAGGGACAGCAGGGCTGAGAACCGCCCCAGGTTCCTCTGCAGCCACTCTGTGCTATTGAGGCCGGAGACACAGCCTCTGTCTGGAGGGGGTGGAGGGAGTGGGAGAGTCAGGGGAGGGAGGGAGAGAGGGAGAGAGAAAGGGAGGGAGTGGCAGGGGTGATCATATTAACAACATTTGAAACCATCTCATGAAGAAAGGCGTCTCTTGACGTACGTCCGGCGGTGGGATCAGAAGGCCTGACCGAGGCAGCCGGTGGGGCTGGGAGTACCTGGGTCTTGGCGGGAGAGGAAGGGAAGGACCAGACGTCGCAGCACCGTGTGCTGCTGCTCCGGGCTCATGTTGTCAAACTGCCCGCTGAACGCCTCCAGTCTGGCCAGGAGACAGAGAGGAGAGAGCTCAACACACCATCCATTGGATGGATCGAATCCATCTTATGTCCGGGGTCAGTTCACACAAAAACAAACAAACTGAAAAACAGGATTTGTTGGCGGCAAAAGACTGAATTGCGACAACCCGTTTTAATGTTGATAATGGAGGATAAATATTTTCTATTGTGTCTCAAAAGAACAGAAGGGTGAGGCCAAGTAGAAGGGAAGGGAGATAAAGAATAGAGACACAGATTAAATCAAAACTCTGTTTCTTTATATCGCTATACACCAAGGGAACACCAAGAAAACCGCTGTCTTACATCTGCTGGTAGGACTGGCAGCTGAGATTCCTGTCGACGAGGCAGTTGAGGAATCTCCCGGACGCGGACGGCAGGAACCCTTTGAGGCGTCCGGAGAACCAGAACCTCATCAGGTCCGCGTCCCTTAGCTGCTCGTCGCTCAGCAAGCCCACTCTCAGCTCTCCGATCACATCCAGGACCTCAGCGGCCGATGGGCCAATCATCACCGTGCTCTGGAGAACAAGAAGCCAAGGATCCCAAACACAACAAGGAACAAAAGTCAGATATTCACAATATATATCAATATCACAATAAGAGTATGGGAAATGTGGGTTATTTAGGGTGAAGAATGGGCAAGAATGTGTTTCACAGCAGGGGGTCCCATAGGATAAACTATTTTCTGGGTCTAGATTAACTTAATAATAGGAGCTACTTTAAGTGGATGCAATATATATGTAATATAAACTGTTCAAGTTCAAATCTATTACACATGGAGAATTTACAAAGTAACATTATATAGTCCAAATATAATGTTCGAAATTTGATTGTGAAATTTGATTTTGGCTGTATTCATAAATATACACACAGCATTGGTCAACCCGTCAGCCTACTGACCATGTTAGCCAGCATATCCAAGGCTGCTTCCAACACGGGGAGGTGCTTGGTGAGCAGCAGCTTCCACACCCTCCTTGAGTGGCTGTGGTTACCGGGCAGATCACACTTCAGAAGGGCCACCAGCTGACCGCCGGTGAAGTTTTCCAGCTGTGTAATTGGATGCAAAACGATGGTGATGGTGAGGCAGCTTTGGTTATTCACTCAAACAAACGACTATACACCACGCAATGCGTGCAACAGCTTTGTACCCTTAAACCCTGCCATTCTCGTTCAAATAGAATTTAGCCCCTTTAGTACCCTATTTCTTCCTTCTAATCAACAATTGCATGTTCTTTTTCCTTTAAATCTACCCCTCAAATATATTGCTGCAATTCAGATTTATCGTTATTTAAACTCTATTGATTTCTTGTTTTTTGGCACTTTGTATTGCATTTTTGCACCAAAAGCTTAAATAAAGTTTTAAACGTAATTGATAATACACTTCAATGCAATGGAGTTCCGCATTGATGGACATACCTTGGCGCATGCATATTCCTCCAGGGGGAAGTTACAGGAAACAGCCATTGAGTCTGACATGCTCAGGTAAGTCTGCAGCCCGGTGCTGTAAACAGATACATGAGTCAGTGGATTGAAAGGAGAACAAGTTTGGGGAATGTTTCAGATTGCTGGTTAAGCCAAAATGAATACAATCAATAGGCCACCTGTTAACTCCGATGCAGATGTGTGAACCTGTCCAATGACAAGGATAAGGAAACGATTAAATCACATGCAACTCTGCTGTCCATCATAATACAATGAGAAATGATAAATTGCAAAACCGAATGTGGCTTCATATTTCTTACCGTTGAACTGGGTGATTGGGCACTGTGGAAAATAAAGTGTAAAATGTGTGAGATTGAAATGGAATACAATATAGCAGTGATAGTTACAGTTTAATAGTAGCTGTACGATGGATTGACAATATACAAGAGATCTCACCGTGACATTCTGTGGCAAACAATCTATCCAAATGCATCGAAAGATATTTCGTTAGTACAAAGATAATGAACGTGAGGAAAGTCTGATGGCAAATTTTGTTAGCCAAAATGAATGTATTTGTGTGTGTGTGCATGAGTGTGCCCTGTGACTGACCTTTTGGGGCTGCTTGTATGAGTTTATCGATGTGCTCATAAGTGAATGGTTCAAACAATGGATTTAAGGATTGCAAAGCGGCGTACAGACGCTCAATGCTGGCAAATGAAAACAGAATCACTGATTAGAATATATATTTACATCTTTAATTCTCATAATGTTTAATCGGCTTAATCATCGAAGGGAAGTCATTTGAAATTGTCCAAGGTCTCAAAGTACTCACATGAGTCTTATCACAGCACAAGGTGGGTTGACCTGCAGGAAAAAGGGATTTTTATAATATTATAAATATTGTATTCTTTATTTAATAATAATAAATTCCCATATATAGTTATACATAATAGAAGATCTATCTTACCTCCCTGGCCAGCATGGCCGTGTAGTGCACAACCTCCTGGAACTGGTGCTCCTCAGGCGCCTCCAGCAGGTAGTCAAACACAGCGTTGACGATGACCTCCTTCCCCTCCGGGGAGGGGAGAGGCAGCACCAGCAGCTGGGCGGTCTGCTGGGGGCTCAGGATCTCCAGGGTCTCCAGCTGGAGGACAGTGGGAAGAGACATGTGTTGTCATGGGCTCGGAGGCCGTGGAAAGGGTTTAGGTTGGTTTTCGATCAGGGACTCAGCCTCTCTTCCTCCCTTTTAAACATGTTTTGAGGATTTATTTTGATAAATGATTTGCCTAAAATCTGTTTGATTTGTATTTTGAAGTGAATTTTTAATCACTGACATTGGTTATATATTTTTACTATAGTTTTGACACATAAGTGTCCTTGAACAAAAAAACTGCAATGAAAATGAAAGTATTGTTGTTATAATTATAATTATAACAATTCTAATAATTATTATTATGCATCAAGATGACTACTGTTATTATCAGCTGAGAGTGAGCGTGTGTGTGTGTGTGTGTGTGTGTGTGTGTGTGTGTGTGTGTGTGTGTGTGTGTGTGTGTGTGTGTGTGTGTGTGTGTGTGTGTGTGTGTGTGTGTGTGTGTGTGTGAGTGTGTGTCTGTGTGTGTGTGTGTGTGTGCGTGACTGACTGCAGCGAAGCTTGGGTTTAGTTGGTACAGCTCTCGTAGGGAGGCAAACACGGAGAAGAAACCAAAGTTATCCTCAAGCCATTCTTCGCTGTCCTCAGCTGATGAAACACAATGAGGATCTACGGAGACAAGAAACAAGCATATACATACGGGAGTCCATAAAGCAAGGGAAATAAATAAATAAACATAAAAAATATAAATAAATCCTTTGAGCACTTTTGCATTGATTATATAATAATTGTTGGTGCAGCTAAAACAAATCTACGATGGATGATATAAATATATTGTTGAAAATCTCTCTTTCTGGGGAGATGTGTCCTATATAAGCATCTTAGAGTATCATATTAAGCGCTATATAAATGTCATTTATTATTATTATTATTATTCTTTTGTAACTTGAGGTATCATTTGCATAGCTACCAGGTGGGTTGCTGTGACAGCTCATAGGCGTGGCTCACCTGTGTCGTTGTGGTTTAACAGGAAGGGGAAGATGAAGTGCTCGTACACCATGGGACTGTGCATCAGCTCTGGGTCCAGGCGTGGCATGTGCTCACTCAGCTCTTCCACGCTGATGTCCACCGGAGGCAACAAAAGAAGGTCATCATACCTCATCATAGAGCAGCCTTTACATCAGTCATATAGGACACAACAGTATCATATACGGTCAATTAAACCTGATGATGACGATGATTATGATGGTGTTGATGGACCACTCACAGTGCCTGGTACACGGGGCAGGTGAAGTTCTTCATGCTGAGGCAGGTCAACAGGTCCAGGGGCACGTCGGGGAGAAGGGGCAGCAGCTTGACCCTGAACCAGAGGCGGACGAAGTCTGGGTCTTCCAGGTTCTCCGGGGCCAGGACGGGGGAGTCCACCTGGTGGAAGAGCTCCCTGAAATAGTCCACCACCTCCTCAAAGTCCTGGGATGGCAGGGGGGGGGGGGGTGGGGGGGCATGGTTATAACACAGGGGGACGCAATGAAGTGCAATGTAAGAGGAAGTGCCTGAACGAATCACTTTATCACTCACTCACACAAGTAACTGCAATTGACTAGATAATAATGTAACCTGTATTGACATTAAAATAAATAATAGACGATGCACTTTACGCCTCTTTGATGTCAAATAATGAAACACATGTCCCCATCAAAGAATTACAAAAGGTGACACTAATAGGTCAGGTGTTACCGTGGTAGCGAGCTCCTGGACCAAAGAGCTGAGGCGGTCGGTCATCTCGGCCACCAGGGCCATGATGCTGTCCTCGGTCAGGGAGAGGTGGCTGGAGCTCATGCAGTGCAGGACGTGCGCTACGTCCTCCACAGCGTTGGTGAGCTGGAGGGGGGGGGGGGGGGGGGGGGGGGAACGAGCGCCACGTTAACACACAGAGAGGGGCGGTGGGGAGGGAAGCCTTGTTGTTTCTGAGGGGTCCACTCACCCCACACTGCGACTGGAGGCTGATGCTGCAGGTCTCTTCCAGCTCAGAGAGGGTGTCGTTGGCCATGCCGGAGTCCAGGTAGCTGAATAGCAAGCCCACACAAGACACAAGCGCACGCACACGCATGCACAAATGCGCACACACAAACACACGCACGCCACGCACAAGCACACGCACACACACAAACACACACCAGATAGACATCGGTTACAAAACTCAATACAAAACACAAAACACGCGCAGTAATACTTTTTCCCAGAATAAATGATAATATCAACATATATAATAATAATAATAATAATAATAATAATAATAAAAGATAAAAAATATATAACAGCATTACACGAGAGATTAAATGAAATCCAATATATTTTTGATTCAATAAAAAGAAAGATACATATTAGAAATGTCAAATCAAAATAACAACACCAAACCCCTACCCTATCTATCAGAAGCTCTAGACGACAGTGGTCCACTCACAATATGTTATGGAAGGCCAGCTGGATCTCCTCGCTGATCGAGTCCTCGCCTGGCTGCAGGAATGTGTGCAGAATGGGCAGCACCACTTGGCTGTACCACTCCTCCACGGTCAGGTTGAAGATCTCCTCTGGCGCGGGCTCATATCCAACCTGTGGCTGGTAGGAGCTCACCACCTCGGCCAGAGTCCAGTTCAGCAGCAGCTGGATCAGAGTGGTGCTCCTTATCTCCGACACATCCTGCTGCATGGGGGGACACAACGCTGACGCTTAAAGTAGAGTACGCCGTAAACATTATCCTGTAGGGATCTATGCAAGTGCGTGAGTGTGTGTGTGTGTGTGTGTGTGTGTGTGTGTGTGTGTGTGTGTGTGTGTGTGTGTGTGTGTGAGAGCTTGCAGACAGTACCGTGTGTGTGAGCGAAACAAAGTCTGACACCAAGTGGCTCAACGGTTTGATGGCCTTCGTGAGACCGTAAACAAACTGTGGATAATAAGGTGGGAACACGTTAGCGACAACTGAAGTCAGAACCGCCAGGAATCACATTGTCACATTCGCAGGTCCCCCCTTTTTTACAGAGTGGTTTGAATACAGTTGGCGAATTTACAAAAATTACACGAGACAAAATAAAATAAAATAAAAATTATAATAATTACAAGATAAAATGGAAAGATGGTATTGTAGAAGTGTTCCTAAAAACTATATTTAATTTTTATATAAATATTATATTATATCATATATATTATTATTATTATAGATATATTTTTTGGGAAATATATATACATTGTTTAAAGTTATAAATATAAATTAGCAATACCTCGCCAAGGGTAGGTGGGGATGAGTCAGAATAATCATATTCGTGATTATGCGAATACCCATTTCCAAAATCATCACTGTCTGGGTATCCCGACATGGTATAATTGTGGTCATGTCCATAGCCTGGGGGTCCCGGGGCTGACCAGGGGCCTGAGGTCACGATAGGTCCCGCGGGATGGCCAGGTGCCAGGGCTGTCCAGTTGCCCGGGCCAGCCCAAGGGCCTGAGGTCGTGTTGGGTCCCGGCCGAGGCCCAGGGTAGTGACCCCGGCCTCCCTCCATCAGGCTGTTGAAGACCAGGCTCAGGGTGCCGTTGTCCAGGCCCGCCACCTCCGGCCTCAGCAGAAGCTCCGCCTTCTGTTCGGGGCTCAGAAGATGGAGAACCTCCAACTGCCTCGGGGAAATGGAGTGAGGAGCAGGTGGGTGAGGCCCGACACACAGACATAAACACACACACAGCTCCAATACGGATTTAGCTTACGCCGTTGAACACCATGTTGAGCTGGGAGAAGTCCATGATTCGCGCCATGGCCCTGAAGGCGCCAAAGTTCTTCATCAGCCAGTCCTCACTGCTCTCCTCTGGCCTCGCGCAGCCTGGCTCACACACACACACACACACGCACACACACACACACACACACGCATACACACACATTCACACGCACTCACACATTCACACACACACACACACGCACGCACGCACGCACGCACGCACGCACGCACGCACGCACGCACGCACGCACGCACGCACGCACGCACGCACGCACGCACGCACGCACGCACACACACACACACACACACACACACACACACACACACACACACACACACACAAACACACAAAAACACACACACTTACACACACACACACACACACACACACAAGCACACACACAAACACACACACACAAGCACACACACAAACACACACACGGGCACAAACCGACAAATTAAACACTACAGTGTAATTAGTTGAGTAAGTTACACAGTAGCTGCTTTGTAAGTGATAACCATAAAGGGGTGTATTGCCATGTGGAGATAGTAGTGGTACATATACATGTACATATACTAGAGTGTAGCAGTAGAGCAGCAGTAGCAGTAGAGCAGTAGAGCAGTAGAGCATAAGTAATGTCATGGTTGTATACCGGCTATTCCTTCTCCGGACAGGAAGGGGTACATGAAGAACGTATAGATCCACTTCTGTCTGGCTGGGTTCATGTCAGAGAAGTGCTGGCTGAACTCTTGGACGCTGGAAACGAAAAGAACGTAGCGGTGTGAACACACGTGCCCAGAAGTGTGCAATGGATTGATGCTGTGTTGGCTGTACACGGCATGTACAACAAATACATTGATTTTGAATGTTACTGCATAGGTTATTACAATCATATTCCAATGTTATGGCCAAAATAACAAAAAACTAGCTTAATGGTTCGGCTGTAAGCGTGTGACAACACAGGGAGAGACAGACAGGGAGAGACAGACAAGGACAGGGAGAGACAGATAGGGAGAGACAGATAGTGGGAGAAAGACAAGGAGGACAAACAGCCAGAGACAGACAAGGAGAGACAGACAGGGAGAGACAGACAAAGAGAAACAGAAAAGGAGAGACTGATAGTGGGAGACAGACAGGAAGAGACAGACAGGCAGAAACAGACACCAATAAGATTCAGATTGAAAGCCAGACCACAGCCCGACCGAATGCTCAGGGCTGAACGGGGAACTTGGACGTGTGGGAGCACTCTGAGGCCCAATCCCATTTCTACCCCTTACCCCTTCCCCTTACCACTCCCCCTTGTTTTGAAGGGGAAGGGGAAGGGGAAGGGGAAGGGGAAGGGGAAGGGGAAGGGGAAGGGGAAGGGGAAGGGGAAGGGGAAGGGGAAGGGGTAGAAATGGGATTGGGCCTAAGGCCCAATCCCATTTCTACCCCTTACCCCTTCCCCTTACCACTCCCCCTTGTTTTGAAGGGGTAAGGGTAAGGGGTAAGGGTAAGGGTAAGGGGAAGGGGGAAGGGGGAAGGGGGAAGGGGGAAGGGGGAAGGGGGAAGGGGGAAGGGGGAAGGGGTAGAAATGGGATTGGGCCTAAGGCCCAATCCCATTTCTACCCCTTACCCCTTCCCCTTACCACTCCCCCTTGTTTTGAAGGGGTAAGGGTAAGGGGTAAGGGTAAGGGTAAGGGGTAAGGGTAAGGGGAAGGGGGAAGGGGGAAGGGGGAAGGGGGAAGGGGTAATAATAATAATAATAATAAATGAAATTTATATAGCGCTTAATATGGTACTCTAAGACGCTTTACAAATTGGCCTATCAAAACTATGACAGACTAGGAATTAGATTAGGGTAGAATTGGGATTGGGCCTAAACCAATGAGAAGGATGAACAGCCGTACACAGCCTGGTAGGTGGTGCAGCTGAAGTTCTTGGTGCTCAGGCAGGCGAGGAAGTGCTTGGAGACGGAGCGGAGCAGCGGACGGATCTTGACCGCCAGCCACATGTGCACCAGCTCCTCGTCTTGGTAGACCTCAACCACCTCCAGGGGGTTGAGCTCCAGCACCCCCTGCAGCTCCAGGAAGGGCACCCCGGTGAGGCTGGACCTCTGAGGGGAGGGGACAGAGAGAGCGGGAGGCTTGAGGTTTCACCTCGGGATTTGAATCCCGCCCTGACTTCATGCAAAGTGACCCACAGTGAATTTGGAGCTACATGCCGTTTATGAGAGGCTATTCTGCTAGGGGTTATCGTCGGGAACCAAGCGTTTTACGAGTTGAACGAATGTTACCTCAAGACAGAAAGCGGCTGATGTCATAGTAGGTTTAGATATTGTATGGTAGCCTTTGCCACAGTAAAAAGGCTTAAACAAAATAGGTAGTGTCATATGCCCTAGCCCCAAGGGACTATTGTACAGTCTAGTGATTGGAAAAAAAAAAGCAGCTGATCTCTGATTAAAAATAAAAACGAAATAGAGTTTAGGAATTTATGTTTCCGTTCATATCATGGAAACTCATAAAACATAAAACAGACAGAAACCTGTTTGTGCGGCTGTCTTTGCCAAGGTCGCTCGGTTTAGATTTTGAAGCACAACTGATTTGAAACAAAGGAAACACAATGCCACGGGGCCGCATTCCGTGCGTGCGCCCTTATGATTGCATTCCTTCTACGGCCGGGGTTGAATGTAAAGTAAGCGTACCATGAAGGTGTACAGGTCAAGGGTGGCCTCCATGATGGCTTTCAGCCGCTGCACGTGCTCCTTGCCTGTGTCGTTGGCGGGGAGACCGACGCACTGAAGGAAGCGACAGGGTCCGTCACACGCCTGGAGGTAAGGAGCAAAGGACCAACATGAATCACAACCCCAAAAAAAAGACAGGTCATTTGTGGTGTTATGTAATATTATGTAATTTTAACAACCCCCTGTTGTTAATATTATTAGTAGAAGGACAATTCATTGGACGTATTATTAAGTATAAAACGCTATAGATTAAGGGGTGGCTACATTAGATACATTTGAATATGATTTCAAACCCATTTGAGCCATTCCTGGTATCACTAGCAGGGCAAATGATTTTGAATGGTATATTTGGCCAGAGCTTAGAGAATAAGCAAAGCAAGCACGGTGAGCACACAAGAAATAAAGAGCCAGAACAAACACGGAGCCGCCATTGTCTTGTGCTTTGATCGTTCATCGTCAATACAAGAACAGAAAGCAACTCCTCAATGAAGCATAACTTCGCACTTGTTTTTACCTTACGTGTTTTTACTGCACTTACTTTTTACGGTTCTTTTGAACAAAACGTAAAACTATTTATGATTTATCAAAAACAAAACGATACACATGTGGCTATTTTGTGCGTAACTTGACAATTAGAAGAAGAACTTCAAAAAGGATAGAAAAATATCATACGGAAAATGAATACTCACTTCAACACATGTTTCTTTTGTACAGGTTCCATTGCTGTGAATGTCCACGAGCACATGAGGTTAATCGAGGCACCATGACACTTTACCCATACCTTTTCAATAAAATGCAATGATTGCTTTGTCCTACTTATGGCTGCTCACTGTAAACAATGTTGAATCTCACCTGCTGGGGTACAATTCTCCTGCTACAAAAAAACAAAGCAAAACAGAAAAAACAGTTGATTATTATTACTATACTCAAAGGATTTCCTTATGTGGAAACAAAACAGTATTTTTTTTTTTTAAAGGTGTGCATCAACTACTAGCATTATGTCAATCCTCCATCTCTTTGAGAGGAAATGCTCTGTGCTCTGGCTCAGAAGAAGCTGTGCACAGGTCCTTCTCTATGGTAAGGTGTATACATATCTAGCCTGGTCCTCACCCCGACAGCCTGCCCACAGGTACACAAGCAGGAACACATGTCCTAATGTCAGCATGTTTCCAGCGTTCTCATGGGATCTTGCTCCGGGAAATGACAGTCACTGAAAGGGAGCACAACAGAACTCTCTTAGGGCTGACTCGTCACACCCGTGGCTGTTGGTTTTTGCCGTCGTTAATGGTTCTGGGTGTGAAGCCCCATTTGTCCGTAGTCTACCTGCAGAGACAACCTTAGCCAGCGATATGTCTCACCCCTCTCAAACCTGCTGTTTCTTGACCAGTGACCGAAATTCACTGTATTTTTGCATTGGATCATAGAGTCGGCATTATATAAATAGACACTTAATCATAATTACAACCACATTGGAATGTAAAGTTGAAATTGAGCTCAACACTAGTTTTTATCCAAAGCGACTTACAATGAGTACATTTGACAGAAAAAAGAGAAATAACTAAATAATGCTTTCGGTACAGTAAAGATATTCATAGAAACAAGTGCCAAACACTTACAATTGCTATGAGTTAACCCATTCCCTGTATACAACAAAGATTGCTAGGATAAGACGCATCAATATGCTAAGTACTGTTTGCATTTATCTGTAACGTTCAACACAGCTTTGCGTAGAAAGGTTCTCACTAGAGGCTAGTCAGAGGCGCTCTGTGATAAGAATCAAGGTGTGCCTATTCATCAGAGGCATTTGTTGTCCTCAATGTTAATAAGGCGTGGGCAGCACAAGTCTGGTTGTATAAAGGTGATGAGAACACAGATGGGTGATTTAAAAGAATGCTGAAACCCTACCTCAGACTTACCGACTCACGCAACAGGCAGAGGAAACAAAGATGATGTCTAGCACCACAGTGTCAATCACTGAGGAGATATTTTTGACAATCATGTCAACCTTGGTCTACATATTTTGTGTGGATATAGTATTTTTTTTTTGTTGTTATTTTCCACTATCACATTTTCTCCCTTTCATGCACACATGCACACAGCCCCATATGTGTGTACGCAAACACACACACACACACACACACACACACACACACACACACACACACACACACACACACACACACACACACACACACACACACACACACACACACACACACACACATACAGACACACACACACAGACACACACAGAAACACACACACACACACACACACACATACACACAGGTAAATGTTGTTTGATGTGACAATCTGTGCTCTCTATGTTATCTAGGTCTTCCCCAAAATGTAGGCTAGTATATAACTTACTTATCATGTACCATTGATAAATATACAATACACAATTTTGTCATTTTCCTCCCTTCTCCTCGATGAATCTGACTGCACTTACACATTAAATGTCAAGCTGACAACTCTTTGCCGTCTCTGCTCTGTCTTACCTATGACTTCCCTCTGAGAAGGCTTTCACCGAGTACTTTAACTATAACAGGAATGAACGCGTGTTAGCTCCATGTTTTCCCCAGAACTTAAATTCCCAATTGGCATGTTGTCGTGGAGGACTCCCCTGACGCACAAGACAGCGATATCCTGGCAACAGCATTAGGACACATAGATGCTATTTATTACTGTTTAGACACTTAGACATCCAAAGAGAAATAGAATGATTATTCTCATTTTCCTTTGAATTGTTCGTGATGACCGATAATAATACAATAGCAGCAACAATAACAACAAATCGTAAAGGAGCAACACTTGAAATGGGAAATAATTGACATCTCAGACAATATATTTTATACCAGCACAGTGTCACTTATCACACATATTCTCAGTGACACACACACACACACACACACACATACACAAACATATATATATACTCATACTTTACACAAAAATGCTCACCTTATCTCCTTGAGAATTGCTGCGTATGTCTTTCAGCACAGCTTGGGTAACTTGCATTGATTCTCTGACAGTTGTGTCTCCCTCGCTCGCTCTCTCTCTTTCTCTTTCTCACTCTCTCACTCAGTCCCTCTCTCGCTCTCTCTCTCCCCCCCCCTCTCTCTCTCTCCCCCTCTCTCTCTCTCTCTCTCTCTCTCTCTCTCTCTCTCTCTCTCTCTCTCTCTCTCTCTCTCTCTTTCTCTCTCTCTCTGTCTCCCGCCCCTTCACCCTCAGTGTCACCTGAGATGCAGTAGAACCAGGAAACAACTTGTTAAGCGACAATGATATATGAAATAAAATAAATGAAAGAGAGAAAATGGGTAAAGCTTGGCCTTTGTATAAAGTAACAATGGGATCCATAGTGGGCTAGGCCAACACCTTAAAGTCATTGTACAGGACATCCAAGCCTTTAGCTTTGTGAAGAAAGAAGCAAGCTTAACTTCACTTAATATTTCTTACCTTGAATATCAGGTTTTCCAAAATGCCCAGTCACAGTGTAATGAACTTTCACATACACATCTATAAATCTGGTTGGACCGGTTTTTCAATTAAGTGGATATTATCCTCTTTATATGAGGTCATGTTTACTAAAATAAATACCCTATGTGTCAAGAAACCCAGGCCAGTCTTGACCCAATGCGAGAAAGAGGATAATAATAATAATAATAATAATAAATTAAATTTATATAGCGCTTAATAAGATAGGATAGGATAGATCGATAGGCAGTTTCCTCTTACATTTCTCGATGTCAAATGTTTCATTATTTTGTGTGTTGGTGTTAATCTCTGGGGTGGACGACCCCCTGTGGATATTACATTTGGGAAACACTAAAACAATATAATGTCGATCAGAGTTAGATTTTAAGTATACAAATCAAAGTGCACATTTAACATTGTACATTTTCCATGGGAGATGTTTTCTTGTACTAATATAGAAACCATGTCAAAGAAAATGGCCATTGCCAAAATACCAGCCGTAATAACAATTATTTGTCTTTATTTGTGAGTAGGCTGTTCACTCAATAATAGACATGTCCAATAGACAATAACATGTCTATTGGACATGTTAAAGGGGACATATTATACCACCAGGTGTGAGTGTGACTAGCCTGGATAGATGACTCTACCAGCCTACCCAGTGGACTGAAGTAAACGTTGCTCATCTATCCAGCACAGATCTAGGTGGACCCGCCTACTAGTGATGTCATATGGGGCAGATTTTCGTAAGCTTGTAAGGCTAATCACTCTCTCACACCTGGTGGTATAATATGTCCCCTTTAATCCTCTAATAAACAAGCGTATTTTTGTCATAATAATTGTGTTTTCTCATAAATAGCTGAATGGCGGCACGGTGGCCTCCCCATACTAAATCCCTACAACGTATGGGATACATTAGTTTAAAGGGCATGCCTTGAAGAAGGGATTATATTGAACCATGGCCTGTTCATCATGCATTCATCCTTTTTTTTATCTTTGTTAACTCTCTTTTACCGTTCTCTCTCTTGTTTGTTCTTTGTTGTTTTTTCTCTCATGCCTTCATTTCACCTTTGTCCCAGAGTACATTCTTTCTTTTGTTAGAATTTGAGTCACAATTTAAACACGCCTATAGGCAGACATATCCCTATAGCCTATTTTCTATAACATCAATGTCAACATCGGGTGACTTGAAAGCTCACTTGACCTTGGTAAATACTTAGCGATAATAACCTTAGCTTAATGTGAGAACAGATAAAGACATCCACAGGCAATTTATGACTCATTATCATCTGGTTTAAACAGAAAAGAAGAAGAACCAGTTGTGTCACTTCAACACCTCCCTCAGGACATAGTCTGAGGGAGGACAAAGATTACCCCTAGTTAGATTTGTGATGTTCCTACATTCTTGATTGATTGCCACCACCACCACCATCACCCTAGAGTAGACTGTCAGTGAAATCAACAGTAATATAGAAAGCCTAGTTCCTCCCCAACGTCCAACACTGAAGCACCAAGGTCAACAGCAGAAGAAATGTCCGCCAGATGGCGGTATAAGCTGTAGAAACACCCGGCACGCCATGACCTCTCGCGAGGAAGAACGGGTTCGCTCTGAAACTACATGGTCCGGGTAAAAACAACGATGCGTCCTAAATCGAACTATTAAATGAATGAATTAAGACAATAATGGAGCTCGACTGTAATGTTCGATAATACCTAAGCTGGTAGCCACGTGGTGTATGTGTGTGGCTGTGTTCACTAGCGCAAGTGTCTCTTCTTGTATGACCATGTTCTCGCTGTCAGTCTCCGCGGTGACTTCCAGGTGTCATCTCTTCACGGCGTTACATCGATTTGTCCTGACTAGTAACGCCGGGCTAACATACTCTTCTACCTGCATCGGATGCACGTCGTTGACGAATACACCGTTTAAGCAGGAGTCCAAAATATCAGCCGTTAGGAATTTATGTACAGACCAAGACTGCAACGTATCTGAGAAAACATGCCCATCCACAGAAAACGGTGAAGTCAGAGTGAGGTTTGCACCGAGTCCTACAGGTAAGCTTCCGGTGTCAAAAATAACAAGACAGCTTCAACTGTTATTAAATTGTTGTTATTAACCATAATCAATTCAGGGACAGAAGCATCCATAACAATTAAAAAAAAGTTGGATACCTAGTGCAATATAATGACTTAGCGAGGTCTGTCGACACATTGCAGGGTTCCTACATTTAGGGGGTCTCCGCACTGCTTTGTACAACTTCATCTTTGCAAAGAAGCATGGAGGAACTTTCATCCTCCGCCTTGAAGACACGGACCAGAACAGACTGGTACCGGGAGCAGACGAGGCCATAGAAGATATGCTGGAATGGGCTGGTAGGATCCTGTTGGTTATTACTGCTCAGTCTCTCAACCAATCTAAACGATTATAAACTATTGCTCTATTAGTATCGTTAAAATTTACACTGCCACAACGTGAGGTGATAATTGGGTTATTTCCGTGCCATGCTGGAGCCGTGTCTGCTGTGTCTGTAACCGTTGGTCCAGGTATTCCTCCAGACGAGAGCCCTCGTCGCGGAGGTCCGCTGGGCCCCTACCGACAGTCCGAGAGACTGGAGCTATACACACAGGCCGCCCTGGGCCTCGTGGACGCCGGTCACGCCTACTACTGCTTTTGTAGCACGCAAAGACTGGAGCTTCTCAAGAAGGAGGCGCTGCGCAGCGGACAGACGCCCAGGTAAACACTAGCCCCATGCAGCCCGCGCGGTCCGTATGGACCCTCATGGTAAGGTGGTTGAACCGATCGGTGTACTTCCATTGTAGAGATCAGATCTTCATATAGAGGGTACTCGTATGTACTTAAACCTTCAGGGGAGCCCGACACACTTTTTAGCCCATCATTTAGGTCAGACTATTCCAATCATTGGAGGCAATCTGTAATCCATATATTGGATCTTTAACCAGAACGGGAGTGAGTTGATATCTATAGGAGATATTTTGTTACTTCAGTGTTGTCAGTGTGTAAGTGTGGCTGATGTTCCATCTCGCTGGGCAGATATGATAACCGATGCCGACACCTGAGGGCGGAGCAGGTGCAGGAGAAGCTGTCTACGGGAGGTCCACGTGTGATCCGCTTCAGGCTGCGGTCTGGGGTCGAGCCCTTCCAGGACCTTGTCTTCGGCTGGAACCAGCATGAGGTGGCCCAGGTGGGAGAGGATTGTGTTGGACCTCGAGGGAGGTGTGAATGAACTACTGTGTTTAATGTACCACATTTTATGTTTTCAATATTTTCGTAACATTATTAATACTTGAGGCTGACTATTCTTATTCCTATTAAGATTTTTAACGATGACTCTACAGCTGTTTTTCACAATGTGCATCTTGTATTTTGATACACAACATACCAAGATAATTTCCTTCTTTTTACAAAATCCCATTCAATGAATCCCATTGAATAACGACGGCGGAGTCAACCCTACAGGGCGACAGCCTGTAATTACCATTCACGTTGGTTGTCAGTGCCTGTTCAGTCCCCTCATCTCTGGTTCCTCCTCCTTCCTCTCCATCCCCTCCTCCTCTCTTCCTGGTCCCCCCCCCCCCCCCCCCCCCCCCCCTGCAGGTGGAGGGCGACCCCGTGGTCATGAAGGCGGACGGCTTCCCCACCTACCACCTGGCCAACGTGGTGGACGACCACCTCATGGGCATCAGCCACGTGCTGCGGGGCTCCGAGTGGCTCATCTCCACCTCCAAGCACCTGCTGCTGTACCGCGCCCTGGGCTGGAGCCCGCCGGCCTTCGCCCACCTGCCGCTGCTCCTGAACCGGGACGGCAGCAAGCTGTCCAAGAGGCAGGGGGACATCTTCATCCAGCGCTTCCAGCAGGCCGGCGTCCTGCCCCAGGCACTGCTGGACCTCACCACCCACTGTGGCTCGGGCTTCGCCAGTAAGTGAGGGAGCGGGTGGGGGCTGTTGTTGTTGTGGTTATGGTGGTTATTGTGACTACCTGTGTCCACTGCTCGACAACAAGCCGTTTTTTTGCTCGCTTATGTGACAAAAAATGGAGCTTTGCTTACAAATCAGGATTTGTTTAAAAATGTAGTTAAGCAATGTATTATTCATTTCAATTAATAATACATCTCACCCAGTTGCGCGGGACACTTTAAGGGAAGTGATATATGATATCAAGTATTCAGTCTGTGGGGACAGCACCATCTGTTGTCAAACAAAGATTATTGCGATTGCCAATTCTGAATGGCTGCGATTTAGGCCAAGTCATGGTTCTCAGTTAAAATGAGATTGATATGTGACATCGTTTCAGCTATTATTAAACCAAAGGGAAACTGCATGACTCACCAATGCATGCTGTCTCTGTGGGATGAATAGAGTGTCTGGTATCGCATTAACAGTCCACATTAGGGATCCCTTTGGAATTCACTCCCCTCCCACATCAAAGTCTCTCCAACCCTCTCTTCTTTCAAATCTGCCCTCAAAACATACCTTTTCACACTAGCCTTCCCCACCTAACTCCCACCTTATTCTTCATGTTTAACCTCTGTTTTTCTTTTATTCCTAGTCTGTCTTACATAGTTTTGATAGGCCAATATGTAAAGCGTCTTAGAGTACTATATTAAGCGCTATATGCATTTAATTTATTATTATTATTATTATTAGCCATGGGTGACACATTGTGTTTTTTTATTTATTTACTAACGCGGACTTATGAAATGCTTCTGTCACCATGCAGCTAATAGAATAGGCAGGAAGATGGAGGACCTGATCTCAGAGTTCAACCCATCCAAGATCACAACCCACTCTGCTTTACTTGACCTGGAAAAAATCCCAGAGTTCAACCGGTGAGTCCGCCTTCTGTCTCTCGCTCTCTTTCTTACAATCTGAAAGTCTAGAAAGCTAGACTTTCTGTCTAGCTTTCTTTCTGTTTTTGTGTCAGAGCTTGTCGTGACTTCCCATGGCAAACTGTTTGATTCATTTTTGTACTGTCAGGTGTGGCTTCTCCCGAGCATGCTTAACTTCAGCCTTGGTTGACATGTGCCAGTAAGCTCTTTATTTGGTGAAACATTTTCATTTGCTTAGAATCCACCTCGAGCAGCGAATAGAAGACGAGGAGCAAAGTGATTCGCTGGTGAAGGATCTGCAGGAACACATTCAGAAGGCCTACGCAGAAGAGATCCAGGACAAAGACGTTCTTCGTGGGAGCTACATCACTCGCATCCTACGCCTTCGCAAGGTAAACACGCTTCACATGTTTTTACCAGAGAATCAACAGTTTAAGAAGAGAGATAAGGTGCCTTCTGTAAGATGATTCCCACCCTGAATGATTAGCCTACCTTGTGGAGAGGGGGGTGAAGATTCACAAGAGAGTTTGCGCACAATGACAAAACAGCCTCCAGATGGGATTCAATAACATCAAAGTCAGCTTTATTGTCATTTACAACAAGTGTACTAGACAAATAGAAGAACCGAAATTTCGTTCGTCTCTGACCCGCGGTGCATTAAGTATAAAGGATAAAAATAAAATGTGGTATTTGGAATAAAATTAGATAAGTAATATTTACAATAAATAAATTAACAAAGTTGGAAAGCTTGCGTTCTAGCAGGCAGCCCCCAAATGGGATCACTAGCATAGCAGGATCAGTGGTGGCTGTTTAGACCCGAGGCTTATGTTGCCTGTGTTACTTCTGCAGGGCCACATATCCTCCCTCAAGGAGCTGGTGACCCCGGGCTACTCCTACCTCTGGGTGCGCCCTTCTGTGTCCTACCAGCAGGTGGCAGCACTCACCTCAGAGACCCAGCACATTACCTCTCTTTTCCTGAGGTAAAGTACTGCTCCTAAATGATTTTTTTTTTTTTAACCAACATATGTTTACATGAGGAAGCTGCTTGGACCACACAAGTGTATCTGAAGAATCTAGAGGCATGTATGATATGCTGGGGTGGATGTGTGTATTCCAATCTGTGCCAAATGTGACTATTTTGGATTCCCAGACACTACATGAAGGTTGTACCTCCTTCCTAATGACATGTATCTGATTCACTGTACGTCACTTTGGATGAAAGGGAGAATGACTAAATGGTTCTAATAAAATCAGCGCGTGTGTGTGTGTGTGTGTGGTGTGGTGTGGTGTGGTGTGGTGTGGTTTGGTTTGGTTTCATCACAGGATCCCATGGTCTTGTAGTCACCTGTGATCTCTGAATCAGATCTGGTCTGTTTCTTGTTTTCCTTTCCGCACAGGTTCATTGAAGCGCAAGGGGAAGAGCTGTCTGTGGAGGCTCTCAGCAAGGACCTGAAAACTCTGGCTAAGAGCGCCAAGGCCACCAAATACAGGGACGTCATGAAGCTCTTGAGACTGTCCCTCAGTGGCCTACAGGTATCATAATGCTATTATAAGTGAATGATGCTGAAGTTATACAGACATGAGTGACATTGTAACAGCTTTATCATTTGACCACACTTAAAAGTTAAATTTAAAGTTGGATCTTGATTGTTTTATCGTCATGTCACAGGTACCGGTACATTGTTATACTGTCTAATCGAATCCCCCAATTCCCCTCTGTTTGTGTGTCCTGTGGCCATGCAGCAAGGTCCAAGTGTAGCGGAGATGATGGTGTCTTTGGGACGCAGGGAAGTCATTCATAGATTCCAGAAACTTCTCCTTCTCTCACCAATTAGCTGAAATATCCTCAGCATTTGAATAGCCTGCTGCAATTGTGTACATATTTTACAATAAAATGATTTTGTATAAAAGTTCGATTCATGATTTATTTATTTTTTAGCTCACCAAGTTCTGAAAGATTGTAAAAAATATATATATTTGACTTTGAAGGGCGAGTTTTTTTTCTTTAGAAGGGAATCGATTCGCATGATCCTGACTAAGCAGATAACGAGTGTCACATGTCGCTACGCATTGCTGCGCTGGGCTAGACAAGGACAACCCGAATAGCAGTTTGATAGCTGTACACTGAGTCCACAACCAGAGAAACTACGCGTTGTGTGTAAATAAAACAAGTCTGATCCCCGACAAGAGTATGCACAACGGCTCCATGGCGAAAAGAGACGGAGAAGAAAACCTGGACTCATGGCTCAGTAAGTGTCGGCTAAAAAAACATTTAAAAATGAATAAATGATATGAAACGTTAGAAGACGACTATAGGAAACGATACTTTCTTGGGTACGATTGCTTGGTTTCGAATGCACTCGTTCTCTATTAAACGATGTTGTTGTTAAAACAGTTTGTATAGTGCATGTGATCGGTTTGTTTGCATGAGTTATAAAAGACAAATTTACGCCAGACGACGGTAAAAGCCATTTACGAGTGAACAGGAAGTGTGAGGTTTCATAAATAACGGTGGGCAACAACAGTCAACCATAATTGGGACTGCATTTGCTACCTTTGATCACACACTCGACTATGCAACTGTGTAGTACTGTATAGCCTACCTGCGTTCAATGGTCACCAAGTGTTGTATGCGTTGTAAATCATACATTAGGGCCAATCGCACAAAGCACGTGATTTAGGAGGGTTTGTTTATGTTCCAAGTTGTTTAAGTTAAAAGTTGGTTTATGTTGACACACACACACACACACACACACACACACACACACACACACACACACACACACACACACACACACACACACACACACTGCTAAACTCCTACCTTCCTTTCAGATAAAGCCACAGACCCCAATAATATTGAAGACAGGTGGGATTGTATCCAGGAATTCTACCAACTTGTCAACCAGGAGACCGATGGGTAAGAGAGGTGTCACAGAGTAAACTTGTTTGAAATGAAGGGGCAATTTTGATGTGACCACCATTTTGAGGTTTAGAGGACATAACGAACCGGCAATGGTTCTTACTCACTCATTACTAGTTTTTCAAAAGTTACTTCCAGCCAAAAGGATAGGCAAAGGGGGTGTAGAATGAAATGAACATGAATGAAAGCCAACCTTCTCATACAGTACTCATGTCATACTCTTAATGGGTCCTTTTAACTCCTTAGTTATGTCCTCAATGGATCGGAGTCCCTTTTGTGTTTCCCCATGGCGTGTTTCCAATCTGAGTGAGCTGTCGCTTGTGTGTCAGTCCTCAGGTAGCGACGCGGCTTCTGGCCCACAAGATCCAGTCGCCCCAGGACAACGAAGCTCTGCAGGCTCTCACCGTGAGGCCTCACGCCACATGCAACAACACCCTTTATCCTATCTGGAGTCCAATGCTGAGCTAAACCTTCTCTGTTCTTCCTTTACCACTCCAATTAGACCTTGGTTTACTCATTACTTAAAAAAACAAAAAAGAAAACTAGTGGTACTCTTGTGTGTTTTGGAGACATTTAGTTCTTGTTTTTACAAGTGGTTTATGCTTTGGCCTTTATGAGTAACCATCATCACATGACAGCCATGACATGCTTTCATGCGCGAAGAGCAGTTTCATATTATTAGTAGTGTTTAGAGAAGCTCTTGACAGTGTCAGGAAACGCCCTTATTGAACTTGTGTTTGTGTGTGCGCGTGCATGAGTGTGTGAGCCATACACGTGTCAATTGAAAGAAAAATGTCTGTAATTTCTTTTGCTTGTAATTTGTTAGATAATTTAAATTTCCTGCATTTCAGATTCTGGAAGCATGCATGGACAACTGTGGCAGGAGATTTCAAGTGGAGGCCGTTAAATTCCGTTTTCTCAATGAACTCATCAAAGTGCTGATTCCAAAGGTCACACATTTTAATTCAGAGCAATAACAACAACAATAATAATGTTTAAATTTGTATAAATTGAAACATTATATAACATTATATAAGTCAAACCTAAAGTAGGCATTTCGTTTTATCGCAACCTCAAAAGATTTCACTTCTCAAAGTTCGTTCCAGCATATCTGCTTAATTTGTCTATAGACAATGCTAGTTATTAAACATATTCACACATTACTCAATAATAAAGGGCTTATATGGGAATCTGTGAATAAGGCTCTTTTAAAAATTGTGTACAGCTGAGCTGACATGGTTCTGTATATTAACCTTTGATGTTAATAACACATACATGTTTGCTTGTAATGGTTAAACCTGTAGCAAGCATTGAAAAGGAGTATTTAAGGGGGGCTGAGGAGGGCTTAAAGGAGAGAAATGTGGTGTTGACCTCCATCCAAAAGTTTCTGGGTTCAACCCTCATCCCTGCCGTATGCATGTACTTTCAGCAGCGCCCCTGAGCAAGATGCACAACCCCTACCTCATTAACATATACACTTGCTTTTGATAAAAATGCAATTAGTAATAGTTATGAATGAGACTGCATGTTATTGTCCCCCTCTCTCAACCTGTTGGTTCTACCTCCACAGTACTTGGGCAAATGGAGCTCAGACAGGGTGAAGGAGCGGGTGACTGAGGTGCTCTACGGCTGGACTCTGTGGCTCAAAGAGGAAGCCAAGATCCAGGAAGCATACAGAATGCTTAAGAAACAAGGTGTCAACACACACACACACACACACACACACACACACACACACACACACACACACACACACACACACACACACACACACACACACACACACACACACACACACACACACACACACAAAACACAAATCATCACTGACAGCTGTGAGATACTGTATTCTTCCGACATGACTACGACCTTTATTCACAAAGAAAAGCTTTGTTGTTCTTTTTAAAAAAATATGCATTTGTCTGTTGTTTTTTAAGGTATTGTTAAAGAAGACCCTACATTGTCAGACCGAATTGCGATGCCCCCACCATCAGAGAGAACCAAAGAGTCCGTCTTTGACAAGGAGGGCAAGGCAGAGGTACGTGTGTGTTTGTGCCTTTTGTGTGGTTCAAAGTTTGTGTACTTAAGTATCACAATCCCTAGACACATGTGCACTTTGCCATGAAACTCTCTAAATGTGAATCTCCAAGTCAAATATATATGAAACTGCATTGTGACGGCGTCCCCAGCTCTTAGCCAGGCTCCTGAAGAGCACATGTCCCGAGGACCTACAGACCGCCAACAGACTCATCAAAAACACCATCAAAGAGGTGAGGGTCCCCCCACAGCCCCCCTCCCCCCCCACCCCCCACAGAGGCGGCGCCGTCGCCCTATTGGCTAAGGGTTTTGAGCGTCACATTACAGCTAGCCCGGTTCATCTGAGACGCTGTGTTCTTGTGTCTCAGGAGCAGGAGAAGGCAGCGCGGGAATCGAGGCGTGTTTCGACTCTGAAGGAGGTGGAGACCAGCGTCTCCAAGCTGGGGGAGCTGCTGGCCAAGAGCAGCAGGACTGGAGCCCCCGTGCAGCACAGTGAGGAGCTCAGGGTATGGGTTGTGTTAAAAGAAAAAAAAACATTGCACAGGCCAGGGGTTCCTATGCTTTTTTCCTCCCGCGACCGTTGCAGTGCTTCCGCTCGATCCGACCGCACACTCGCTGGAAACGCTGATCACGGCAGAATCGGTGGTCCTTTTGTTTAACACATTGTTTAGGAAACGCTGGTCTAGGCTGTACGCTGTCATGTTTATAGTGACTGTGAGACCCTTGAGGAGTTTGTACAGTATTCGAAGACCCTTCAACTGTAGCCTTCATGCTCTTGATGCAGTAGTTATTACAAGCCTAAAGTATATCCAATTCATTGTTTCTAAGTAAAATCATTGGATAAAGTTATTTTCCTACCACTCACATTTCTGGCATTAAAACATTTTTGGACATTTTTAGGCCTGGATTCATAAACGCACTCGGTCAAAGCTTTTTTTATTTCGGTTTTAAATGACAGTGGGTTGAAAATATCAGTTCTAGTATTAATAGATCACAGTGCCGCATTTGATTAGTTTGATTCGTTCATAACATATTGATTTAAAAGGCTGGAAAACTGGGTAGGGCTATCTGGTTCAGCAATAAATTACTATATTGGGATACATTGTTTCCATTGGTGACTGCCTTTCATATATTAATACAAGTTTGGCTATATTTTTCTTTCAAATTAATAAAAGTAGGCTAGAGATTTCTTAACTGACCTTCTGATCTACATAATAGTGAGATAAGTTGTGTGATGGTTTCTAAAGCTTATTTCTGTCTTATTCTGGATATTTATTTATTGTTGTTTGTTTAGCTTCACATGACCACACAACTGTTGGTAGCACGGAGCGAATCCTTGTTATTTATATATACGTGTGACATCGTTTGTTTGTACGTCTCTCTTTCATAAATCTGTTTCAGTGTTGTTTCTAAACAAGCCCAACATCAACCCCCTGTTTATTATTGTGATATTTATTTATTTTGTGTGTTAATCTTTCTACTTGTTTCCTCCTGTAATCTACAGGTGTTATACGAGCACTGTGATCGACTCAGACCTAGCTTGTTCCGGCTAGCCAGCGAAACGACAGACGACGATGCGGCGCTGGCGCAGCTTCTTGCGGCTAACGACGAGCTAACGCAGGTGGTGACCACCTATAAGGAGAGGGCGGCGAAGAGCGAGGGGGACCAAGCTAGTCGAGGAACATCACGGAGAGAGGAAAATACAGTCTATGGTATGTTTTAATATAGCCACTAGGCGCAGTTCTAAGGTTTTTTCTGTTCCAAGGTAAGGTTTATGGGTTCCAATATGTTGGGTTTTAGGGGTTGGTTTTCTATTCTGGAGTAGGGTAAGGGGTTGGGTTTAAGGGTTTCTTGCTTTGGTTCTAGGGTTGGGGTTAGCAGTCGGATATTCTAGTGGTTAGAGTGTTTGACTCCCAGTCCAAACCTTCGGTTTAAATCTCTGCTAAATGACTGAAAGAATTGTCATTCATAGTTACAGGGTTTTTCGAGAAAGTTTTTTGCGTTCGATGAATGTTTTCAAAGTGAAAACTTGTATATGATTCCTACAGACATCATGTACTTGTCTATTACTTTCTGAAACTTGAACATACGTACATTTGGTTGTATCTCTAATATTGATCAATTGTATGCTCTTGCAGAGCTCAGTCTTACTTGGGAAGTCACTTTTGGCAAATGATCTCATGTAAAGGAGATGTCTCATTTAAATGTGATGATGTGCCTCTCCTCTTTCTGTAGCGCCACCCACCAGTCCCAGGGGGATTCGAAGCTACCACCTCATTGACCTGTCCGCCCTGGACGCCCCACCAAACCAAAGAACAGCAGAATCCCCCCTCTCCTCCTCTCCTCTGTTCCTCCTCTCGTCCCTCCCTCCCCCTGCCCCCAGTGGGAATGGTACCCTCCCCTCAGGGGTTGACCTGGAGCTCATTGACTTAGGTGAGGAATCTGTCCGACCATTAAAACATTTCATTTGAGAAATCAGTAATGTAGAGGTCATCATGTATCGCTGCTCAGTGTGATTATCTTCTTTCGACACGTTAAACCCCAAAGCACAATGCTGTATCAAAATACTTTTTGAATTTCTGGGTCAAAAATAGACTTGAGTCCTAGACGAAGTGGGCGTCAAAATACAGCCCTGCCACATTTGCTCTGCTCTGTTTGAAAACATTATGATTCTATATATATCTTGGGACTTGCCTCAAACATGAGACAAAATGTGCGCTCCTTGTGCTCCAGGCAAAACTGAACATGCCCAACCCTGTCGGACGGAAGGGACGCGGAATACATACTCTAAAGAACTACTGCTGGTAAGGAATGAATACAGACCATTACAAAATACATACTTTAGATAAATACTGCTGGTGCGGCCTGAATGCAGACCATTACAAAATACATCAAGAGCTGCACTCATCTCCTTCAACCAGCTTGTTCGTGTCTCTCAGGTCAGCAGAGGACTTCGGATGAATTACGATGATGCATGTGGAGGTGGTGACTACTTCCTCCCAGCTCAGAGTGGCTCTAGGGCAAAAGGCAGCTCTGGGAAGGGGGCTGACACCATCTGGTACGCTGTGTATGTAAACCGAGAGGGATATGACTGTGTATATATATATATATATTATATTCAAATATCAATGTCTGGCAAAGTTGCTTTTTTACCCGTAAACTTTTAATTAAAGGTACAGTGTTAAGGATTTAGCGGTGAGGTCGTAGATTGCAACCAATCGAACACCCCCCTCAACTCTCCCTTTCTAACTGCATAGGTTAATCGGCCTTTAAGGGACTCATTTTTGTCGATTTGATTTGTTTTTTTTCGTCTTAAGTCGTCTAAATACTGACTCGTATCTTTAATCCTGACAGCTCATTCATCCAAAACCCACCATCTGCTGTATCAGGACTGCCTCTCACGCTGCAGTGCCAGCCCCTGGACGGCCCTCTGTCCCCAGGGGAATCAGAGGGCCGTCGGCCTCCTCCCCAGCCCTGTACAAACACCCACCTTCCCATGGATGCAGTCAGGCCCAGTATGTCCACCTCCAGCTTGACCCATTCATTAAGAGTGATTATTAGAGACGGGTGCCTGTCGTTCACGGTCGTATAAGTACAGCGTTAATACAGCCACAGTGCTCTGTAGGGTGCTGCAGGGATAATGCTGTTACGCAGCGATGTTACAACTTTATTAGTTGCGGTGCGAACAAGCTTGCGGTGTTGTGTTAACCCCGAGACTAGAATGTTGTTTTGGTGTGTCAGACAAGCAGCTATGCCCACAGGCGGCATTATTACAAACATAATGACTGCATTTACATTTACATTAACAGTTACATTGTAATGTAATGTAAATGTAAATTGAATGGCCTCTATATTGTGCATGGAATTCAGTTTCTTTGCGGTACAACAGTGGAGTATAAGTTTGCAACGATTGAAGATTCAATTAAAGAGAATAAAAGTTAAAAGAATAAGATGCACGTTTAGATATCAACAATGTCATGAATAGGTAATGAGTAACAAACTTACCAAACCGGTCTCCGCCTCTCTCTGGTCCATCAGGCCAGCTGGAGCCCCTCCCAGTGTGGGACCAGGCCGGGGTGCACGTCTCCCTCCACTTCCCCCGGGACCCTCCAAGGGAAAATCCCGGCGAAGCCGTGGTGGTTCTCTCTGCCATCAACACCTCCTCCCTTCCTGTGAGGGACTTCCTGTTCAAGGCCGCCGTGCCAAAGGTTGCCGAAATCCTCCAAACCAAACCACATTTTTTCATCCAAACGAAAAACAATGATGATTATTTATTTTGTCGCAGAGTCTTTGCGATGATGATCTGTGCTCCTAGATGACTTTCTGAATGAAATGCCATTTGTTTGGGATTCCCCGGGATAAAAAGGGATTTCTTCTCAATAGTCATCTATTTTTCCTGTCTCCCCCTTTGTGGTGTTTAAATGTCTGAATGACAACTCCTTCTCCTGCAGGGCATGTCCGTGAAACTCCAGCCTTCCTCTGGCTCACAACTGCCACCCTTCAACCCTGTGCTACCTCCAGCAGCCATCTCCCAGGTTCTCCTCTTGTCCAACCCCCAGAAGGTAAGCTGTGGCCCCCGTGGCACCACAACACACCCCATGCTGAAGCGTGTATCCATGGCTGTATCAATTGGCCTTTCATGTGTGAGAAAAGAAGGACGAATATTTTACTGAAGCAATGAAGAATAGCCTGTGGTTGTATTTTGAACTCTGCCATTATGGAAAGTTCTTAATCATCAAATTAGACCCATGACCATTGCCAGTTATGTGTCATGTTTTCCGGGTTATGATTATATGTTATAGCTATGTGACTAACGGACGCATACTTTATAGAGCAGAGGTTAGGATATGACTACTGTGATTATATGCTGCCACTCGGTTCAGGTGATTACTTCCCTTCTAAAATGGGGAATTGAATCAAATAGATTCATTTTTGTAGCTAAATGCTAGCTTTCATAACCTCTGTTTTAAAATAGAGACGTATGAGCAGCTCATTAGTAGGGTCTGACTGAGGAAAAGTGTTATACCCTAATCAGTGCTATGATTTACCCAGGCACAGCACAGGGCACACTGGTAGACAAAGACATTTGTCTTGAACCAATAATTGCTGCTGCCTTACTCTTTTGTAACCTTGCTCTCAAAATGTCCCTCTCCCTCTCCCTCTCCCCCCCCTCTCCCTCTCCCCCCCCTCTCCCTCTCTCTCCCTCTCCCTCTCTCTCCCTCTCCCTCTCCCCCCCCCTCTCTTTCTCTCTCCCTCTCCAGCTGAAGCTACGGCTCCGCTACAAACTGGCACTGTTGCACGGCGACCAACCGCTTAGTGAAACAGGCGAGATAGAGAGCTTCCCTCCCTGGACATCTTTAGTGGACGTCTAAAATTAGAACATACTGAGCTCCTATTATTTATTATTATCCTATTTTTTGTTGTTGCTGAGCTTGTTGGCTGAGCTTACATCACTTTTGCCGATAACCTTGATATTTTCATAAATCGACAGTGATTAAAATGATGCAGGTTGTGAGTCATTAAACTGACACATGCGCAGCTCTCTACTGTGGGTTGGAGCACTGCCCCCTTTACGGTTTTTATATTCTCTTTTCTAATATTTTCTACTCACGCCTGTGCCTCCCACATGCCTGCCCACACTCACATTGTTTTGGGTTTGTTTCCAGGATTACGTTTAGCGTATGCCGAGCCAAATGCTTTCGATACGTTTAGATTCCTTTTACTTGGTTTCGTTTTGGAAGAGCTGAAAATCAGGGGAGAAGTGAGAATGAAAGTGTTCTGTATTTAAAGTGTTGTGTACCTGTCGTTATCCCTGTAAATGTAGAACAATTTAGTATTAATGTTATTATTAAAGGGAAAAAATATTTCTGTTTTTCTATGTTATTTCTACGTGGGGTTCAAAGCTAATCCATACACGTCCCGAAATCTCTCAGAAAACAGTTTTTTGGGTTCAAAATACAAATACGGGGACAAATATGGAAGTGAAAAACCATATTGGAGGTGCATGGTAACTTTGTTGACCAATCATATTTATTGTGTGACATCAGCAGATTAAAATACATGTTCACTATATACATATTTGTAACAGAGGTGTTAGATAAAGTGCCAAAAGCTTCTTCTTTTTTTTTTACAATAAATAAACAAAGACAAAATGGGGAATGGCGGAAGACCATCACACCGGTTACCCTGGTTCCAGAGACCATGTCTCGACAGGTCAAAGAACTCGGTCAGAAGGAACTGATGGCGTATTTCTCTACGAAAGTGGCTGTGATTTGTCATCGGGACTTCATCCATGATGTCGTTGCAATACCTTGTTTAGGGTAGTATATGGCGGTTCCAGTTTGAGCTGAATGTTATGAGTTAGCCTTTTCTTCTTGAAGATCTGTGTTTATAACTGGACAAAAAAAAAGCCCTTGATGTTGTTATCCCCACACCATATATAGCACGTTTTATCATGACGTTATAGATAGAATGGTTTCCCATATCCAACGGCGTGACGTATCAGTTGGAATATGTGACTGTTGCTCTGTTCCCAGACCAGGGCCTACCCAGCAGTTTTGATTCCAAAGGAAAACACGGAGAGTAAAGACAACAGACTATATATATTCCAAAGACATTTTTTGCGTTTCTTTACATTTTTCCGACAAAAATGGAAGAATAGTTAGTATCCATGTTGTTCAGTATTCAAACACCAACATAAAGAGTCTTTAGTTTATGTGCGCGCGCGCGTGTGTGTGTGTGTGTTGTGTGTACACATGTAGGCCCACGTACGTGCGTCACTGAGAACGAGACAGCAATAGTCCATGACATCTGGAGGTTTTTTCACATGCACTTGTTTGCATGTGTGTATTTTGGACCAGGGGTGCTACAAAAGTTTGATAAAACTCACTTTCAACCCTAATTCCCTATGGCAGTGATGTATGTAGAGTAGATGCTAGGTGATGCAGCTCATTGGTCTCTCTGTCGTAAAAGATTGACTTGTGAAACACTGTTTTTAAGTTATTACCAATCCATACAGTGCATAGGCTCCAACATTTATAGCATTTGAACACATTTAAAATATGGTAAAAATCAGTTTTTGGTGTACAGTACATGTTTTTCTGTCGCTTGTCCGCGAAATATATCTCGGGTGACGAATGATATATTTTCTTTCAGTTGCCCACACGATTTGTCTTCCAAACGTTTGTTGTGTGTGCTACAGCACACACAACAGTATGAAGGCTGTGTTTCGGAGCATATAAGGTGTAAGGGATGTTTCATTCCTCCTTGCGTTCGTACATTGCAGTTGATTCAGTGTTATCTACAGGTAACATGTCTCTCCCACTCGTCTCTCATTCTCTCACTCTTTCTCTGTCATTCTCACACTCTCACTCTCTTTATCTCACTATCGACTGCCATCATGTGTCCTTCTATCCATGAAGTCTCCACAAGAGTCTCCCCTCACGGGTTATTACTTTGATCTTTTGTTGTGATTCCACAACCAGCTAACTCTCCTCTTCCTCCTCCTGCCCTTCATCCTCTGTCTCCCCTTCCTCTACCTCCTCCGTCTCTGAAACCTCGCCATCGTCCCCTAACTGCTCCTCCAGCATGTCTCCCTCTAGCTCCTCTTCTGCCTCCTCTCCCTCTACCTCCTCTTCTTCCCCCCTGCCTTGATCCGTATGGTCCTCCCCCTCCTCATCTTCAATCTCCTCCTCTATCTCTTCCTTGTCTAGATAATCTTCCCTGTCTTCCTCCTCCTCATCTTCCCTCTCCTCCTCTATCTCGTCCTTGTCTAGATAATCTTCCCTGTCTTCCTCCTCCTCATCTTCCCTCTCCTCCTCTATCTCGTCCTTGTCTAGATTATCTTCCCTGTCTTCCTCCTCCTCATCTTCCCTCTCCTCCTCTAGCTCTTCCTTGTCTAGATTATCTTCCCGGTCTTCCTCCTCATCTTCCCTCTCCTCCTTTATCTCTTCCTTGTCTAGATTATCTTCCCTGTCTTCCTCCTCCTCATCTTCCCTCTCCTCCTCTAGCTCCTCCTTGTCTAGATTATCTTCCTTTTCCAGATCACTTTCCTCCTCTCTGTCCTCCTCTTCACCTTCGCCGTCTCCCTCAAGCTTTTCTTCCTCCTCCCTCTCGCCTTCGATCTCTCCTCCTTCTTGCTCGTTTTGCTCATCATCCCCCTCTGCTTGGTCCTCCTCCGCCTCCGTCTCCTCGGGCATCTCTCCCCCATCCTCCTCGTCATTGGCCACCTCGTCGTTGAGGGGCTCCTCCTTCTCCTCCTCCTCTTCCGCCCTATCGTTCCCACCTGTGTCCTCATCTTCTGCTCCGCACTCCTCTGCATCAGGTTCCCCTCCTTCCTCCTCCTCCTCTTCTTCTTCCTCCTCCTTGGCGCTCTCAACGACCACCTCCTCCC
>NC_079414.1:20100358-20102858 GCF_026213295.1 Gadus chalcogrammus | reverse complement strand
GGAGCCTTCTCACCGCCACGACTGGAGCCCAATCGCAGTGTTCCATTGTGTTTATTCCCAGACCGACGGCGGGAGCGGGGTGTGTGCGGACGGGGCCGGGCGTGGACGCACCATGTCAATGACGAGCTTGCGGAGGCTCTGGCGCTGCCGCTTGTTGAGGTTCTGGAAGATGTCACAGTTGTCCTGGTGCAGGAGCTTGAAGCCCACGGCCAGGTGATGGTTCTCCAGCACCGACTCGTCGTTGTACATGAGGGCCAGCTCCGAGTCTGCAGAGGAGGTTGGGTCAACGTACAAACACAGTGGTAGGTACTAGTCTATATGCCACATGGCAGCACACACACTCTTGACGTGGTTCATGAGATCTTCAGGTAATCGTTTTTGCTATCCATGTGCTAATTTTTCTGTTTTGTTTTTTATTGCCTTAGCTTTATGATTTATTCTATTTTTATATTTTTACATTCATTTGAGTAGAACAACAGGAATAATTGAGTGGGTTAGGCTGTTGGAATTCGAGACTTTTGGGATCCAAAGACTTATAGGCATCTCTTCCAGGGCCTAAGCCTCATCGGCTCATTACAAATGCATCAATAATTTTTTTTACTGTTAGTCCCTTTCTATAAAAACGTCTGCTAAATTACTCAAATGTAAATATATCAAATTGGGTGCCTGTGTGTGCGTGCATGTGTGCGTGTGTGTATGTACGTGCGCCCATGTGTGTGTGTGTGTGTGTGTTTACGTCTGCGAGTGCATGCTTATGGGTGTGTGTTTGTGTGCGTGCGTGCACCCATAGGTGCA
This sequence comes from Gadus chalcogrammus, assembly GCF_026213295.1. NCBI lineage: Eukaryota > Metazoa > Chordata > Actinopteri > Gadiformes > Gadidae > Gadus > Gadus chalcogrammus. The sequence goes on along the minus strand of NC_079414.1, from coordinate 20,102,063 downwards.
TGTTCAGCATTCTGATAATAAAGTCAGAATACTTGGATAAAATCTGAATTCTGATAATTAAATCCAGCATTAAAGGTTCATTTAAGAAGGTTCTGACCAGTCATTTGTCGCCTGGTCGCGATGTCGAGGTTTTTTTAAAGTAGTTCACTAGCGTGCAATAATTTGCAATGTCAGAATTCTGAGAATTTAGTCAGCATTCAGATTTTCCCAGAATTCTCTGACACTGCAAATTAAAGTGCTACTACTAGAGAACTACTTTCAGCGTGACTGGAGAGAACTTCCTTAAATTAACCTTCAATGCTAGATTTGCATGAACGCTTTTGTGTGAATTAGTTTGGTTCTCTTTCAGGGAAGCCTGAAGTGGGAGTTTCCTGGGGCTTGCCCCATGAATTCAACCCATGCACACGCTTACACGCCACACTTCGTATTTCTCACGCAGAGAAATTGCAGGATAGCGCCCACCAATTTGGGCAGCTATTTAACAGTGTTACAGGTAGGAATCAAATGTGTTTCCCGTACGTAAGGGTAACCAGACGTCCTCTTTTGCCCGGACATGCCCTTTTTGAGACACTTTTAAAAAAAGTTTTGCGGAACTTCAAAATCGTCCAGGATTTTATTAAAGCCTCATACATGTTCACATTGAATTTGCGTTGCATTTCTCTGGGTTGTTAACAAACTAGTTAGGCTACGCCCTCCCCTACTCAGTTCTGTTCGCTTTGCATTGGTGGAAGTGAGTAGGGGGAGTGGTTAAGTAGAGCCTTCAGATTGGACGGTTTGACTTACTCAGTTACCGTCGTGTTTTGTATTTATTTTTTTACCCTTATTGTTTTATAGGGACAAACATTAACAAATTTCTCCTACAGGGGATTGATAAAGTTCTATCTAGACTATTGAACAGAAAGAAACACTTGGTCATACTTTACACACATTACCACAGCATTGGCCTAATGCAACAGATATATTTTCAGCATTGGACTGAATGCCACATAAATATTTAATTATGTTTTTGCACGTTTGCAACGTTTAAAAGTTCAGGGTATAAAGTTCAAGTATGTGCCTCTACTTGTATTGCTTAAGCCAATAGCCTTTTGAGGCAGTGTTTTTTCTGAATATTAGTGTTAAGGGCCAATAATGCTTACTATCATACGTTAGTTACCAGTTCTGTGGACACATTTGTTTGCAGTCACATGTAAATAACATCTTATGATGGTGTAGCCATGCATGTTGTTTCATTGTTAATATGTCAATTTGTTTTTTATTGAAAATACTTTGTATAGATGAATTATCCCCAAACTTGCGGTAAGAGTGTAACGTTTTCAACTCTGTTCCTTGGTAGAACCTACTTACAGTAAAATTCACTTCTGATGGAAATAAAAAGACATGTATGAAAAACACTTTTCTTGTCTATTTTTACTATTATTTTGTTTAAAATGTATGCATATAATAAAAAAATATATAGCGTATATAAAAGATGAGTGGCTGGTGGGCAAAAAAGTTAATTTCCATCTCTGGTGTGCATGTTTGTGAGTGTCTGTGCGCTCACTGGTGCTGATGAGGAACTGGTTGGAGACCCCAGGGTGGTCTACGTCGTGGATGGCCGCAGCGAACAGGGCAGCCAGGACCTCCAGATCAGTGAAGACCGCCTGAGGGGACAGGAGAAGGATCATGATGAACCACGAACAGCGGTGATGAGGAGACTTTGGAG
>NC_079414.1:20030358-20097858 GCF_026213295.1 Gadus chalcogrammus | reverse complement strand
ACGCTGTATCCACAGTATGCAGGCTTGTGTTTGGCTAGGGCCGGTCCACAGGCTGGGAGTGGGCCTTACCCAGAAAGGTGCTGGAGATGTACTCTGAAACCTGGTTCCCAGAGCGGCTCATCTCGGACAAGTGGGACAGCTCCCTGTTCAGCATCCTCTTGAACTGTGGTGAGGGAAAAGCATGGATCATTGTTACATAAAGTAGTGACTAACCCTGGGGGTGTTTCAACTCGCCCAATCTGCATCTGGTTGAAGTTCACACATTGACACAGCACATTTTGGACATAAAAAATTGGACTGAATCAAGTGAAGCAAGGACAGAAGATTAATACATTTGATCTGAAGTTACATTAAAGTAGCTCAAGCCCGCCATCTTTGCAGTTTTTAACCAAGCAACCAGCTCTTATTATTCCTTATATGGTGAATCAGCACCAGGATGGCAGTTTGGAATGTGTGTGACATCATGTGAGACCCTCCGATAGGCTGGAGAACCAGGCGGGGGCGGGGGGGGGGGGGGTTGTGGTGGTGGGGGTACCTTGTTGGAGGCCATGTCGCTGACGGAGCGGTGGGTCTGGATGGTCTCCAGCTGGTCCAGACACCAGTCCAGCTCCTCCAGCGTGTCCAGGGCCAGCTCCTGGTACTGCTGCTCGTTCAGGACCTCTCTGGGCCCCGGACTCAGCCCGCCCATCGGGGACCTTCTGTAGGTACGACGGCGCATTAGATGGACCCATGGTTATTGATCGCTCATTGGAACGCATGACGTAGGTCGCATTATCTTCAACACCTGTGAGCAAACGTGCCGCATGCAACGCTGACAATAGGAATAAGCATATGGTATATAGATAATATATATTTATATACCCGATACCACTGCAAGCAAAGGACAACAAAGATTAAAAAATAATACAAAAACATTGATGGAAATACAAACAAAGCTATTGTTATCGACGCATTTAGGGTCAAAATAAATGCTCCCCCTGTCATTTGTTTTCTGTGTAAAAGCTATGAGTAGACCAGGGGTTTGTTGTCAACCATCACTGATGGAGGACGCTTGAACAACCACTTAAACCCACACACTACTATGACAGCAACGTGCATAGTATAGTGTATAGTATCGTACAGTATGGAGGGATTGGTCCCATGATGAGGATGTTTCTGATAACAGTGTCTCAGGATCCAGCGTACAACATTTAAATACCAATGCTCTATCTCTTTTTGGGGGATTTTGATTTTGAACATACGGCGGAAACTCTTGAGAAATAGGGATCAGGAATCAGCGAACCACCGACCTGACTGTTGGCGTAGAAACGTTGGCCAGGAGTGTGAAGTTGCTGCGCACCGAACGCAGACTTGCCAGCACCTGGGTGATGGCGTATGAACAAAACCATGTTTTATTCAACCTTCACTTGTTTCAGAGAGAAATAAATAAGTGCAGTCTGCCAGGTAAAGGAGTCAGGACTCACTTGAGCGAAGGGTGTGACGATGAAGTCCTCTGCGATGTGTCTGGGTGGGGGGGGGGGGGAGAGACGGAGGGGGGAGAGACGGAGGGGGGAGAGACGGAGGGGGGAGGCGAGGAAAGAAAATACGTTCAATGACAGGCATATGGTGACGGATGCTGGTTTGGTTCTCTGGATCTCCCTCTCTCTGTCACACACACACACACACACACACACACACACACACACACACACACACACACACACACACACACACACACACACACACACACACACACACACACACATCATGTCTCTCTCTCTCTCTCTCTCTCTCTCTCTCTCTCTCTCTCTCTCTCTCTCTCTCTCTCTCTCTCTCTCTCTCTCTCTCTCTCTTTGACTCTCGCGTACACTCACACCTCTGTCACTCTCAAACACACACACACACACATACCCACTTGCATCTCTCTCTCTCTCTCTCAAACACCCCTCCAACACAAACACCTGTCTCCCGATCAGCATCTCTATCAACAGCATACTCTCTCCCTCTCCCTCTCTCTCTCACACTCTCTCTCCCCCCCTCTCTTTCTCTCTCTCTCTCCCACCCTCTCTCTCTCTCTCCCCCCCCTCTCTCTCTCTCCCTCTCCCCCTCTCGTTTTTTCTCTCTCTCTCTCTCCCCCCCTCTCGCTCTCTCCCCCCCCTCTCTTTCTCTCTCTCTCTCCCCCCCCTCTCTCTCTCCCCCCCTCTCTCTCTCTCTCTCTCTCTCCCCCCCCTCTCTCTCTCTCTCTCTCTCTCCCCCCTCTTTTTCTCTCTCTCTCTCTCTCCCCCCCCCCCTCTCTCTCTCTCTCTCTCTCTCTCTCTCTCTCTCTCTCTCTCTCTCTCTCTCTCTCTCTCTCTCTCTCTCTCTCTCTTCTTCTCTCTCTCTCTGTCTCTCACCCCTCCCTCTCTCTCTCTCTGTCTCTCACCCCTCGCTGGCCAGGGAGTTGCGCGACACCGACTGCGGGGACATGTCGTAGTCGGAGTCGGAGCGGTACAGGAAGGACTCGCGGCGCTGGCCCGAGGGGAAGGGCGTGGTGAGGGTGAGGCCCGGGCTCTGGAGCCCCAGGGGGGTGTGGGCCGGGGACACGCCATTCTCCACCTCGTAGCTGAAACACACACACACACACACACACACACACACACACACACACACATCGAGGAGGGGGGGGGGGGAGACAGTGTAACGTTAAGTGTGTATCCGTAGGCGAGATAAGGGGTGCAAGGGTCAAAGGGTTCAAAGGTCAACGGTGGTGTGTGTGTGTGAGCGGCGTCTCACCCGTCGCTGTCTGCCTGGGTGATGGAGATGCGTGGCGGGATGCGGAGAGGGAGGGTGGTCGGGCGAGAGACATTGGTCGGGACTTCGGGCGAGCGGGTGCGGTCCCGTGGGCGGAGCCAGCACGGTACCTGTGAGGAGTGGGCGGGGTTTATAGGGTTGGGCTCACCGGCACACTGCTGCTCGACTCTCTGATCCTTTGAGGGATTTTCGTTTATAAACCATTTGGATTAGAATTAATAATTTATCATTTAGATCGCTTTCTGTACACAACCGGAGGAGGTTGTGTACAGAACCTCCTCCGGATCAAAGGACGCTCAAGGTATTATAGTTTGTATCGTTTGACGTTTCAACGTCAGCATTAACCTGTGTTTTTATTTATTTTTATAATTAAACGGGGAATTCCTCGACTGCAGAGTTGGTATTGCAGTTTGTATGGTTAGGGTTGGTACAGTTAGTCTGGTTAGTAGAGTTGGGGTTGGTATAGTTAGTGTGGTTAGTAGGGTTAGGGTTAGAGCAGTTAGTAGGGGTAGGGTTAATGTGGTTAGTAGGGTTAGGGTTAGTGTGGTTAGTAGGGTAAGTGTTAGTATAGTTAGTGTGGTTAGTAGGGTTAGGGTTAGTGTGGTTAGTAGGGTAAGTGTTAGCATAGTTAGTGTGGTTAGTAGGGTTACTAGGGTTAGGGTTAGTGTGGTTAGTAGGGTTAGGGTTAGTGTGGTTAGTAGGGTAAGTGTTAGTATAGTTAGTGTGGTTAGTAGGGTTAGGGTTAGTGTGGTTAGTAGGGTAAGTGTTAGCATAGTTAGTGTGGTTAGTAGGGTTACTAGGGTTAGGGTTAGTGTGGTTAGTAGGATTAGGGTTAGTGTGGTTAGTAGGGTTAGGGTTAGTGTGGTTAGTAGGGTTACTAGGGTTAGGGTTAGTGTGGTTAGTAGGGTGAGGGTTGGTGTGGTTAGTAGGGTTAGGGTTGGGGTTGGTACCTGAAGGCTGGAGGAGAGGCGTCGGCTCCTCCCCCTTCGCAGCTCGGTACCCAGGGTGGCGCCCGACGTGTAGGAGCGGCTGTAGCGCGACGACTCTGCCTTCTCCCCGCCGCCGTTCAACCCCGGGTCGATGGCCTTCCCCCGCACAAAAAGAACCACGATTCAAAGGAGGGCAGGAGAACGGCACGACGACGCGCTGAATAAAGCAGGTTCCTTTCAAAGGATTCATCACCAGTGAGCGGGGGCCTTAGCTCAGGAGGTACAGCGGGGGCTGGCTGGTAACCGCGAGGTTGTGGTGTCCCATGTGTCGAGGTGTCCCTGAGCATGGCACCTTACCCTAACTGCTCCCGACGAGCTGGCTGACGCCTTGCATGGTTGGCCTCCACCGTCAAAGTGTGTATGAACGGGTGAATGTCAGGCAATATTGTAAAGCGCTTTGGATAAAAGCGCTATAAAAATGCAGTCCATTTACCAATAAAATGAAACAACCGTTGGACTGACAGAACGCCAGGATAGCCTAGTAGCTGAGGGGGTAGGGTGCTCGTCTCCCAGCTCAAAGCTTCTGGGTTCAATCCCCAGGCCCGCAGCTTTCCTGTGGGCGTGCTTGAGCAAGATGTCTCGATGAGGAAATGTATACTTGTTTGCTTCAAAGTCAATTGGAAAAAGAAAGTGTCTACTGGATGACTCAGTAGATGTGCTGAACATGATGATCACTGACAACATGAAAGAATATGCATTGCGAGTGTGTGCACTAAGAAACAGATAGCATTTGACTAAAATGATGTTGTTGTTATTATAACAGAGACTTAGTTATAGGATAGTTATAGGATATTGGAAAATTGACCCATACTAACCAGCAGAGTGGCCACCTCTTGGCAATGTGATTGTTAGCCTACATAGCTACATGCGGCTACATGCTAACACATGCTGCTATCTGAATATACAAAGCCATGAAACATGAAAAATATCCAGGATCAGGCAAATATCCTGTAGTGCTGAATATCAATGAGTTTATTATGCATCTATTTTGTATTCATGTGTGTTTTGGGTGAATGCCTAATCACACATACATGATGTATGTACGTACATGTATGTACGTGTGTGTGTTTGTGTGTTCATGTCTGGGGTTAGGCCTCTACAGACCGAGCTCTAAGAGTCTGATCTGCACTGCAGTACCGTAGCAACAAAACACTGGGGGAATGGCAGCAGTTGCTAGGCAACAGTGCCGTGTGGCTTCCATGCTGCGTTTGATGTTGTCCAGACCCAGATGTGGAGAGCTGCTCAAATCCATGCACATATATACACACACACCATACATACCCCCATGCACACACACACACACACTCAAACACACACACAAAGGCACACACTCAACGCATAATCAATAATAGAACACTCAAGTAATGGCTTTTTGCGTCTCTAAGCCAAGATGGTAGACAAATCTAGCCGTGGATCCCTGAACATAGGCAGAGACATGGACCTCCGAACGAGCCCCTGTTACAAAACGTACCGTCCCTTCCACGCCATGCTCGTCTAACATTGGAGAATCTGTTATCTAACAAACACACACAGACACACACGTGCACAACGCTCCCCCACACACACGCACGCACAGAAACACACCCACACCAAGCACGCATACATGCACGAAACATACACACATTCACACACGCACACACACACACACAGAAACCAAAGCAGACACATATTCGGTCCACTTGTTCACTTGTGTGCTGTGCTTTTATACTATTTCCGTCCTTATGTCTATAGACTGATATTGGGCTTTGTTCATATTGCGCTCCTCACCTCTTCCCTCGTCACCGACAGCACACTGCGGCTCTTCTTCATTCTGATTGGCTCGTTCTGGGCCCCAGGGCGGAGCGTTCCAGAACCCAGGCAGCAGAGCAGGTGGAGCGCCAGGACCGGAGGTCAAATGTCACTGCAAGGTCAAACCGGGGGCAGACCGGGTCCTAACCGGCCCCCATTCGCTCCGACTCGGCCAGTGTTCCACAAGGTCCTCCCGAAATGTTCAAATCCCTCCGAACCGTACGTAATCCTGCCCAAAGGGGGGCTAACGGGGCGATTGTGGACCCCCTGACTCTCAGCTAGCCGGCTCGTTTTAACCACCTATTGGAATTCGCGTGGAGGAACACATTCACATTTCACGAGGGGGGTCTTTTTCTCACCACTTAATGGCCAAAACCTCTTCCCGAGGGTCCTCCTTTTTGTCGTGATTTGGCCGGTTTAGACAACGGTTTGTAGCAGTCGAAGGTCATGCTGTCCAAAACAACGTATTCCATGGAGGGATGTAGACGTTAATTCATGGGAAAGCTCCCACGGGTTAACCCGGGAACGGACGCAAGGAAAGGCTGGCACCTCGGGATCGCACCGTGGTGATGGGAATGGTGGAAACGCTCCATTATGCCTCAGTTCAGTTTCCCACAATCAGGTGAGCAGTTCTGATCCAGATCCCCCCACAGGAACGATTTCATAGTTTTGTGTCAGAGTCATCGTCCTCTTCTGAAAACCCCCGGCTGAAATCATAGATCCGTATTTCGGTTGGCCCCGGGCCCGATTCCCTGAAGAAAACAAATATTTCATATTAGAAATGAGCAAAAAGACTCAACGATATCAAGGTAATTTCATTTTTTCCATTTATCAATACTGGTATTGGTGTTGTATACGGGCTGGTTGTAAGTAATATGGTAGTCCTACCCAAGGTGTACGCGTCCTGTGTAAAACTATGGTCACAATCAACACTCAACGGTCTCCTGTCCTTTTCTTCACCACTTAGTTATATTGCTGACAAAAGACAGTTGTCTCTTTTCCCTGAGGATAAATCTTGAGACGGAGTCTGCACTACACTAACAAATGAACAACAAAACACAGACACCCCTGATGGTGACAGATAGAGTAACTGCTGAAAAAAAAAAAAAATAGCCTGTATTTTTACTATCGGGACATAGTGGATACTCACACCAAGCGATCGATGGCTTGTATATCACCAATGTGATACAGATACAGCTACTGCAGGGCTGAAATATGTTACATAATTACTCTGAGCAGCTATTGTTGACCTCATTTGAACGGATCGTACAGATTCGGGATGTATCGGTGTGTGTTGTGTTACCATCCGAGCTGTGACAGGCGTGCAGGCAGACACACAGACACTGGCCAAGATGTCTCCGGACCAGGGTCAAGCAGAGCACGCAACACACCCTGCATGCATGGAAACACAAACACACTCAGATACACACTGAAGAAAACACTTTGTTGACACACCAAGGTGTGCAAGGTGACACAGGGACACACAGATGACAGACACACACAAAAGGACACACGCACAACACAACCCACATGCACACATCATACAGACACACACACACACACACACACACATGGACACATCATACACAATCACAAACACACACGCACAGACACAGACAAAGTCACACACACACTATAACTGTCTCCATTATAACCACCAGACACAGAGAGATGCTCGCGAAGCTGGCAAGCAATCTATCAGCTTTCCGGTTATTATGAAAGAGACCACCTAGGATACACTCCCACCACCATTCCCTCATACATGTTGATGAACCTACTGTCATGCCAGCCTGCACATGCATTATGTATGTGTGTGTGTGTGTGTGTGTGTGTGTGTGTGTGTGTGTGTGTGTGTGTGTGTGTGTGTGTGTGTGTGTGTGTGTGTGTGTGTGTGTGTGTGTGTGTGTGTGTGTGTGTGTGTGTGTGCGTGTGCGTGTGTGTGTTTGTGGCAACATGCCTCACACACACACACACACACACACACACACACACACACACACACACACACACACACACACACACAAACACAGATATAAATCTGTAGGGCGTAAGAGAAAGCAACACACTCACCTTGATCGCCTCTGGATCAACAGCAGGACAGGCTTTGCCCTTCTTTCTTTTGCAATCTCTCCTTGCTTCCTCCTCTCTTCCGCGCTCCCTCTCTCTCTCTCTCTCTGTATCTCACTCTATTTCTCCCTCTCTCTCTGTCTGTCTCTGCGTGTCTCTCTCTCTGCAGGCGCACGGTGTGTCACGGTCAGAAGCAGGGAAAACACTCGGCGGCTTCATGAATATCCGTCGCTTCAGCCAGCTTCCCTCCCTCCCTCCTCTTTCTCTTGCGCGCTCTCTCTCTCTCTCGCATACACATCCCTGCCGAACCTCTCTCTCCCTCTCTCAATCTGCCTCTCTCTCTCTGTCTCTGTCTCTCTCTCTCTCCCTCACACACACACACACACCTCTCCCCTTCCCATGCCACAGTGCCTCCCCCACCCCCCAGCTTCTCTCTCTCTCTCTCTCTCTCACTCTATCCTCCCTCCCCCAACTCCCCACCTTTCCAACCTCGTAGGAGTCCGTCCCCCCCCCCCCCCCTGCACAGACACACACAGTGTCTCCATTGATGCTGTTCCAAAGCGGCTAAACCCCCACCAGCCTTGACTTTGTCTCTCACGTTCTTCCCCCCTCCCACCTATTTCCATTCCCCCTTCTCTCTCTCTCTCGTTTTGACGTATTTCACGTCGCACCTGTAACCTATTGCTCTATCGGCAGTCATGCAGGTCTTTGTTTTTGTGTAATGCACCTGTAGACAGGATGGTAGTCATCGCACAGAATCTTTTTTTTTTTCATTTTTCAAGAATAAATCTTTTCAAACGTGGCCCGCTTTGTTGTCAAGCATCTTTCTGAAAGCACCCATCTCTTCGGGCCGGCGTGGCACTGGACTGGACCCAAACAGGCTGGAGGACCAACCCAAACCAACCCCCATCGGCTACAGGGCCTCCGGGGTGCACTCGCCAGCGATACGTGACCACACGCCTACCGTTTGCATATCCCACAGCAGCCAGTATGGATCAGGCCCCACCTGATCCATCAGAACGGTCCCACCCTGACAATGAAACAAACCACTGAATGACATATATCTCACCTCTTATCTGTGCCCAGACACAGAGCCAGACAAGGGGACCAGTGAATAATGATGTTTGACTCTGACTATATCACAATGATAAACACACACACACACATACATACATTCTCGCACGCACCCACATGCAAAAACACACATATTCACAAATACACACACACACACACATACATACATAGATACGAACACACACAGACAAATTCTACATACACAAACGCACACAAACAGACACACACACACATACGAACGCAGACAAACACACATGCACAGACACACACAGACGCCCACACGGATGGCCACGCCCACACGGATGGCCACGCCCACACGGATGGCCACTCCCACCCAGTGTGACGTTGTGGTGCTTTAATGCTTTGTCCCTTGCCAGGCTTTCACAGGCATTAATGAGAAGTGATGTATGCCCTCAGCCTGCGGTGATTGCTTTCTATTTACAAGAGTGACTGCACAAAGAAGCTTTGCCACTCAATCAAACCCCACCATTAATTATGAAAGACTGAGTGACAGAGAATGAGTCAGAGAAGGAGAGGGAGGGTCGAGAGACAGAGAGAGAGAGAGAAAGAGTGAGAGAGAGAGAGACAGACAGAGAGCGGGAGAGAGTAAGAGTAAGAAAGAGAGACAGATGAGACAGAGACACAGAGAAAGAGAACAAGAGAGAGAGAGAGCAAGAGAGAGAGAGTGAGTGAGAGTGAGATTAGACAAAGACAGAGAGCGAGAGAGAGAGAGAGAGAGAGAGAGAGAGAGAGAGAGAGAGAGAGAGAGAGAGAGAGAGAGAGAGAGAGAGAGAGAGAGAGAGAGAGAGAGAGAGAGAAAGAGAGAAAGAGAGAGAGACTTCTGACAAACCTAGTGGGATGTCTGCTCCAGCTGGATTGACCTCTACAGTCTCTTTGGCAACCCCATAGGAAGTGGTAGGAATGGATGCAGTGCTGTCATATCAATCTATCATACGATAGATTTTTAATATATCGTAATTCTATCAATAAATCCTGATAAAAGACAATTAAGCTAGGCATGAGTCTCCAGAAAGCAAGCTTACATGTGTCTTTCAGCTGTGAAGTTGAGTTAATCAATATGTTGCCCTCAAACTTAGCAGTTACCACTTGTTCATTGCCAGTGTAATACCCATTGTTACACACAGTATGATTGATTATTATTTTCAATTGTATCATCGTAAGGTCAATACCTAAGGAATTGCATTTTCTATTTGTTTTAGTATAATTGTCATATTTATACTGTAAACATATACATCATTTTTAATTTTGTAATAATTTCGCATGGGACACGTGTATCAAATTGAAGATGAATTGAATAAATAATAGAATGAATTGTTTCTGGGCCTTAGTCAGTGGTAGGTTGATTTGCCCCTTGTTCTTCTCAAGCTTCTTGTGAATTCTACTCACCTTTTTCTTCATCCCTGGCCCTTCCCAGGCCAGCGGTCCAGAGCCCAGGATCAATACAGCGCCAGGAGGAACATGGCCTCCTGTTTGTGCTGTTCCCTACAAGAAACAGCACTTCAGGTTCTCACAGTGACTATTCTGTTTATGTTTGTTAACACGCATAACTATGTCGTTATACATGACCTTTAGGAGCAGGTTGGGGTTAGGCATGCTTCTCAAGGATGTCTACAAGTGAGACTTTGGACATTGGGCATCAAACCATCAGCCCAGCTTCATTCACTATCCTGCTCCCTGATGCTATTTCCCATTTGGGTAAGATGCTTTTATCCAAAATGTCTAGGGTGGATGGATGCGTTGCGTGTGTGGCTGCGATGGGAACTGTTTAACCGTCAGTTCAACAGTAGGGCTGCCAGATTATGGTAAAAACCATAGTCACGATTATTTTGGTCATTGAAAACACGAAAAAAAATGTCTCAACGTGATATATATGCCGATCGTTTGTGCCAAAAAACTAAATTGCGTTTGTTTGTTTTTTTGACACTTGTGCTGGGCATCTGAACACAAGGAGCAAGGACTTCATGCTTGAGTAGCTCCATAGATTCAACTGATTGAACAGCTGAATGATAGCACATTCTAAACCCAACCTCTGTACAGTGCTGCCCAATAACCAGAAAGCCATTGTCCATGCAACGTTTGACAAAATAATGTAATGACATAACACATAACCTCTGGTAATCCCCAAATCATAACTATATAAGAACACAGGTTACCTCTGATTCACAGGTGTCTGACTCACAGGTGTGTTCTACCTTAGAGAGAGACTCATAGACCTCTGCGGGTTCCAGACCACCTGGGCCTAGTCTCTTCTGCTGCTGCTCCTACTCCTCCTCCTCCACCTCCTGCTTCTCCTCCTCCTACTCCTGATTCTGCTCCTCCTCCTCTTCCTGCTCCTCCTCCTTCTTCTCCTCCTCCTGCTTCTCCTCCCCCTCCTCCTTCTGCCGCTCCACCTCCTCCTCCTCCTGTTCCTATTCCTCCTCCTGCTGCTCCTCCTCCTTCCTGCTCTGGATATGACACTAGGTGCAACCGGTCCTTCAGCTTGTACTCTGTCTGGACAAGCCATACACACACTAAACGCATAAACAATCACATTCATTCTCAAGTGAAAGTGAAAATGCACGAACAAAAGCAATAGGGTAATCTGTGATCCAGCAGTTCCTTCTCAGTTATAGCAGCGCCTCAGGGGGGAAAGGGGAACAGAGCCAGGTCCGGAAACAAGAAGCTGGAAGTGGCGGGGCTATGCCGACTTCCTGTTTTGTGAAGCACATAAAAAAAAAGAAGCAAACAACCAAAGATAACCTAGCTAAAAACAAGCAAAGAAAACTAATTTGCACGATGGGATTCAGCTTTCAGAAGGGCTTTTAATAAACTGTGTTGATTTTAAACCTTTAGAGATACTTCTTTTACAGTTTAATACTGATGGCCAAGGTCGTGTTCACCAATCCTGCCCTTACAGATTCCCGCTTCCAGCAACATGATTGGTCGAAACAAATATATGGGCAAAACACAGTGACACGCCCCGTTCACCGTGATTTGAGCTCGCCATCAGACTTCCTAAATCTGATAGTGTGGACTACAATAAGAGCCCATCCAAGACCTTCGGTCCAACCTTGAGAGTCAAAGCAGTGGAGGGCAGCCTCAGGGGGTTGACCTTCACACATCTGGGTTAAATTCTGATCGGCTGTCCTATACTAGATGGCTGTACTAGACATCCTGTCCAGAAAACAGCCCATAAAAGAAATCCCTTCGAAAAAAAAGAAAAATCACAAGCACCACAAATGTATAGATAATAAACAGATACGGAAAATACCATAATAGAAAAGGAAACAACGCGTAGACCAACATAATGCTTATCTCACCTCATCCACCTGTTAGTTTAATCACATGGTCACCTGCTGAGTGGCGGTCTCCATTCACACCAGGTGAGGGTGGTCCGACAGGTAACTCTGGCTGTCTTCCCAGCCCCTCAGCATGCTTGGCGCGCACACACACACACACGCACGCGTGCACACACACACACACACACACACACACACACACACACACACACACACACACACACACACACACACACACACACACACACACACACACACACACACACACACACACACACACAGCCACAAACAAGCACACACACTAAACGCATCAACAATCACATTAATTCTCAAGTGAAAGTGAAAATGCACGAACAAAAGCAACGGGTTAATCTGTGATCCAGCAGTTCCTGCCCAGTTATAGCAGAGCCTCAGGGCGGAAAGGGGAACAGATCCAGATCCGGGAACAGGAAACTGGAAGTGGCAGGGTAATGCCGACATTCCTGTTTTGTGAATCACGTAAAAAAAAGAAGCAAACAACCAAAGATAACCTAGCTAAAAAAAAAAAAAAAAAAAAGTAAAAAAAGTAAAGAAAAGTAAAGAAAACTCATTTGCACGATTGGATTCAGCTTTCAGAAGGGCTTTTAATAATTTCTACAGGAGCCAGTCTAAACTGTGTTGATTTTAAACCTTTAGAGATACTTTTTTTACAGTTTAATACTGATGGCCAAGGTCGTGTTCACCAATCCTGCCCTTACAGATTCCCGCTTCCAGCAACATGATTGGTCGAAACAAATATATGGGCAAAACACAGTGACACGCCCCGTTCACCCAGATTTGAGCTCGCCATCAGACTTTAGAGATTAATCCTAAATCTGATAGTGTGGACTACAATAAGAGCCCATCCAAGACCTTCGGTCCAACCTTGAGAGTCAAAGCAGTGGAGGGCAGCCTCAGGGGGTTGACCTTCACACATCTGGGTTAAATTCGGCTGTCCTATACTAGATGGCTGTACTAGACATCCTGTCCAGAAAAAAGCCCATAAAATAAATCCCTTAGAAAAAAAGAAAAATCACAAGCACCACAAATGTATAGATAATAACACAAACACACACACACACACACACACACACACACACACACACACACACACACACACACACACACACACACACACACACACACACACACACACACACACACACACACATATACAGATGCAAAAGGAAATTGTAGCCAAAGCATATATCGCTTAAAGGTGACATATTATACCACCAGGTGTGAGCGTGATCTTCTGTCAATCTAGATGAATGACCGAAAGATGAGCAACGTTTGCTAGAGTCGACTGGGTAGGCTGGTAGAATGATCTATCCATCACACATCTAGGTGGACACGCCCACTGGGGATGTCAGAAGAGGCAGATTTTCAAAACGTTAACGGCTAATCCCACTCACAACTGTTGGTATAATATGTCAGCTTTTTAGACAGTTCAGCTCGCTGTATAACTGTGGGCCAATGGTGTTAGGAAGACCCTACTTCACTTAAACAAAAACCGGATCAGCTCTCCAGGATACTCTCCGCTTTGAGCTGAGGGGAGACAAAGAACTACATCAACACAACAAACTAGATCAACACAAAAAACCGAGGCGTGCACGGGACAAACGTACAACTTTCAAGAAACACCTTACCAAAGTGCTGTTTCCCATGCTTCTCCAGAAAGGTTTCTTCTCCCCGTCTTCATCCGTCTCCTATTTTGCTGAGGATGTGACGTCGAAGACACTCTAAGGACCAAGGAAAGAAGGGAAGAGGCCAGACGTGGAGTGACCATCAAGGTGTCGTCCATCGTCCTAGATTTTTTTCCTCCTCCTCCTCTTCCTCACCTTGCTGAACTCGACCCTTCCTCAGTTTCTACACGTCCCTGCCGGGCCTTTTCCAGCTCCGCCCTTCCCCTCGTCGCCTCCTTCCTCTTCCTCATTCCCTCCTTCTCGTCGACCCCCTCTTCAGCACTTCCACGGGGGCCGTGCCCCTGCTTATCCTTTCTTCGGTTCTGCTCAGTTACGTGGAACAGTCTGTGAGGGTCGGGTGACGACCGACCGAGACAACCGTTCACAGAATGACGAGCAACATAGTGAGTACCACCCGATGATGAGTTTAAAGAAGGGACTAATGGGTGGTGTTGTGGGAAATGAGAGAACTGCGACTTGGGGAGAAGCAGAACTGATAACACCACCCGATGATGAGTTTAAAGAAGGGACAAATTGGTGGTGTTGTGGAAAATAAGAGACAATTCGGGGAGAAGCGGAACTGGAATTGAAATCAAACTTGATTTGACATGACCTGATACATATACAAATGAATTTGAATTATGAGTTATTATTTACTGTAGCCTAGGTCGCCAGGCTGGTCTTCAACCCCTCAATGCATATACCCTGCTCGGTTAATATTTGCATTGATTGTGTGCTCTTAATACGACTGCAGGAAACTTCAAGAAATATATATATAAAAAAGGTATAATGACTTTAAATTACATTCGTTGTATACTGTAATAAGCTTTTATCAAGACCCCCATAACAGAATTTAGACAGAAAATTGTTAAAGCAGAAAAGTTTTTAATAAAAGTTGATTCAATCGTGCAGCAGGAGGGGGCGATTTCTTATAAACAAATCACCCCTAATTATCATATAAAAATAGTGTCAAGAAAGTCTGGCCTGTACAAAATTATTGTTAATTACTAGGGGTGGGAATCTCTTGGCACCTCACGATTCGATTCCGATTATGAGGTCAACGATTCGATTCTAAAACGATTATCGATGCATCTCGATGCAACAATTTCTTTTATGTACATTCCATGCGGGAATTTCAAATATATATATACATCTCAATTTGCTACTCAGAGTTGGCTAATCACTTCCTACTTTTGTGATGATCATTAAAGACATCAACAGATGAATTAACTTATCTAATATTTTATTAGAGAAAAAGCTTTTGTCACAAATATGACTTCCTATCAACAATGCAATAATCAATGCAGCTGTCATTACAACACAATATGGGAGTATGTAAAAAAATAGGTTTCAGTTTTCTTTTCTTTCTAATCTTTCTTTTCTATGTCATTAAAGAAAAAGCTGCTCTTGAATTAGTAGGAGTTATTGTGTCTTGCTGTGAGTTTGCGTGTATGCTATGGGTAGGCTGAATCGCTATTGTGTCAAGACAAATCAGATTGGCCAATACACACTGAAGATAAATTAAATGATTTTAAAATTACTAAAATGATCCCTCTCTAGCGAACAAAATGTTGCAGTAGGCGAACAAATTATTATTATTATTATTTATTTTATTTATTCTGATTATTAATTTATCTGCATCGAGACGGAATCGTTCTAGAGAGAATCGCGATGCATCGAAGAATTTATTATTTTTCCCACCTCTATTAATTACAATAACCAACCCCTTTGAATGGTCATGGATACCAGACCACAAAGGAAGACAGCAATGAGTATGATATACCAACCCAGATGGGAGGATCATGTTGGATCAAGTACATTCTTCATATCATTCCAGGAATGGCAGTTGGCAGTTATTTGGCCACACCCAAAAGCCGGACTTGGTACCATCCCATCTTGGTCTTTTTGTAGTAGGTGTAGTAGACAAACACACCAACGACCGCGCAGATGACCAACAACAGCGCTGACACGCCTGCGATGATAGGCAACCAGTCAACTAAAGAAAGACAGACAGTCAAATGGTCAGATAGGACAATCATGAAAAAAAACAATCAAAAGTTCATAATTCTCTGAGACGACTTATGAACTTTAAATTCAGAGGAGTCCGAATGCGATCACTTCTAAAAGGGTTCTATTGCTAAAGAGGTTGTTTACCTTGAGAATTCCTAGAGACTTCCTGAATACATACAGTATAAACAAAAAAAACCTAAGCAGGCCTACATACCTCACTCAGTTTTTGTATGCAACTTAGAGATAAGGATGCGGACAACGTTACCAGCAAGGGTAATTTCAGTTGAGATATTTTGAATACCTTTCGGTTTTTACCCTATTTCCAGTCAGGGGGGTTAGGGGGTTAAGAATCATAACGTTAACTAGAATCCCACTGCTGAGTGTACGATCAAGGTTGGAGCATGCCTAACTAAAAAAGAAGACCAGGTTTGTAAAATGAGGAAAGGATGAGCTTCAGAAGCAGATAGGTTAAACACATTGAACACACCGCCGACTTCCACGTTGAACTTCACAGTTGCGCTTCCCTGGCTGTTGCGGGCGGCACAAACGTACAGGCCCTCGTGTTCAAAACCAGCCGACCGCACGGAGAAATCACTGCCGTTGCCGACTGTGGTGTTGTCAGGACCGGTCCAACTGTAGGCTGGACTGGGGTTGGAATGGGCTGTGCAGTTCAACTGGAAAGGTTCCCCTACTGTGATGGAAATAGGATCTAGCGTAGATACCTGCCCCGTCTTAGGTTTGACTGATGAGAAAACGGGGGGGGGGGGGGGGGGGGGGAAGTAAAAAAATCTCAACATTTGAAGATAAACACACTGACTGAGCAGATTCTCAGGCATGTCATGTGCTTAAGTTATAATTTGGATACGGACCACCGGGCCACTATAATATTTGAAGTAAACTCACAGTACACAGTGGTTGTTAGGCGTTCTGACATCGTTACAGGAGGTGGACCTTGTTGTCCCAGGTTCAGCTTGGCTTTACACCAGTACTGGACCCCATCGTCCCCTCTGCTGGAGGTGAAGCTGAAGCTGGTGAACGTCTCTGTCACCGTTGTATTCTCAGAGCTCCTGGACTGTACCGAGTCCAGAATGGTGTCTCCTTTGTAGAAGGTCACGGCGAGGTTCTGGATAGGACGAACGTTCTGGACACGGCACTGGAGGTTGTACTGATGTCCTTCAAGCAGTGGGCCAGTGTGGTTTACAAAGCTGATGGATACGTTGTCCGGAGGTTCTGCAAACAACATACACTAAATTGAGCTCCAGCACGCTGCACTTCACCTACTGGTGTTATGAGTTAACTGGTTTCCGAGCTATCTGGAAAATTCCACAAACTTACAACCCGTATTTTGTATGTTTCATCTCATTGTCATGTCATGTCAGACAATAACGTTTTTCTGATTCTGATTGTCCCTGGTGTAAATAGGCTTGTCTTGCAGAGCATCGCATTAAAGTAACGTACAACCCTAGTGATGATCAAAATGAATGTCTCATAACTGACCTAAAAATAATGCATCGACTTGGATTCGATCACGCCCTCTGATACACAACAATATTTATAAGGTAGATAAGGTAGTTGGGGAACCGTTGGATTACCAACACTACCGTGGCATACTGAACGAAACCGGTATCCGGGGTTCATCTCGGCTAGGGCTGGTTTAGGATAATTGGTTACCTCCTATATGCATACATCTAAATAAAAGACCGGTAGTAAGTTGGTGGATGCGCGGTCACGCGTGACACACGAGGGAACCAGTCAGTCAGCTAGGAGAGCAGTGGGCTCACAGAACTGCAGTGATGAGAAGGAAGTTCTCAAACTCGATGACGGTCATGTCTGTTCAGTCTTTGTATAGCTAGGTAGTCAGTTTAGTTCAGGTCAATCATTATCAAAACGGTAAACTATTAAGAGGACATGGGCTTCCTCTCGAGAGACAACTTCTACATCTATGACCTTTGTTCTTTTTCATAAATCCGCTATATTTGAGTCGACCGCCATAACAATTTGAATTGCGACCAGCCTTACTTGTGAGAGATTCCCTCCAGCATGGTGATATCACTTACTGTATAAGGTGAAAGCTAAAACAGTGCAACAGTCTGAATTGGTGTCCTCGTAGCACATGGGCTTAATGTCCCATTCTGTGGCGTTGTCCACATTCCACCTCGTCTTGTTGATTCCGTTATTCGGGTTATTAAGCGTTTCTTTTGATCCCGTGGGGGTCTCCCATTTCGTCTCTTTACAAGAGCCGTTTACACAACTCGAACAGTCGGCATAAAATGGAGATCCGTACTGCACAACTATTCGGGAGGGAGTGATCATAATAGGACATCCACCTGTGAGAAAAGGAGAAAGAAAGTAAAATATGTCATTCTTCCAGAACAGATTTGTTTTTGTTCTGTAACCTAATTGTTTAAATGAACTTTCACGATGCGTAATAGATCATTAAAATGTAACTCAAGTCGACGTGCGATGAATTAAAAGAACAACCATGGGCACAGTTAGCCCCTATTTGTAACAATCTGGCTCACCTTTAGGCATACAAGTGTCGCTACCATGAACCACTTCCAACATGCACACGGCGAGATAGAAACTCAGACGAAGAGCCAACATATCCATCTTCTTTTGATTATAAATTCATAGGAGTCGACGACGACCACCGTCCGCTCGTCGTGATCTAGATCAGAAGTGAAAGGCAATCGGGTGATGCGTGAACCACCGTGGATTTCCCGCCCCGTATAGTAGGAGGAACCCACTTCTCTGAGAGGAAAGGAGTAGGTGAGAGAACCGAAAGTGATCTCCACATATTCCACACAGAAAGTGTCAAATAAATTAAAGATTTATTTGCGAAGATAATGATTTATATATATATATACAATATATATATATATATATACATTTATTTATGCTTGTCTAAAGGTCTACAACCGAAACAGAAACCTTCCCAAAAATTCCTTAGCTTCCTTTATCACAGTTTACCGGAGGAAAGGCCGACATGATTTAGAGGAGGCCCTTAAACTGATAATATTCCGAGGGCTATTCAACAATCACATAATTTAATTTGTCTTGATTAGACCTAATCACTCGTATCAGGGGGTTGAGCTTCTCATTGGAAATAGGCCTATAATGCGGAAATACCCAACCTCATCGGCAAAGCCCTGGTGGAAAGCCCCCGTTGCTAAACGTGTAGGCCTATAGGCCTATAAGTGAAAGTAACTGTACGTTCACACCAAAATCTGTAAAAGATGCAAAATCGCCGAATAGCTCAAAACGCAACCCTGTCCAAAATATTTACAGCTCATATCGCTCTTGCGATTTTGCTTTTCCATTTAAAGGAGCCGCGCTTTTTGCCTGCATGCTCGTAGTTGAGGCAAGCTCATATCGCTCTTGCGATTTTGCTTTTCCATTTAAAGGAGCCGCGCTTTTTGCCTGCATGCTCGTAGTTGAGGCAAGCTCATATCGCCCTTGCGATTTTGCTTTTCCATTTAAAGGAGCCGCGCTTTTTGCCTGCATGCTCGTAGTTGAGGCAAGCGCTGCTGATGCCGAGACACAAAAACACAAGATAGACAGTCATTTGGTCAATAGAAAAATAATAATAAGCATAAATATATGAAACACTGAATAACTAATTAATGGAGCGATTGTTTATATGCTAGATTATAGTTTAGTTGATCGCTATCGTGTGTGTGTGCGCGCGCGTGTTTGTAGTTTTGTTTATTATGGAAAAGATCCGCTCAACGGGAGCATTTGTGCCAGGCAGACACAAGGCAACCTGACTAATTAGAAATAGATTTTTGTGCGGTATCTCCCTGCTCCTGAAATGCGCGCACATCTCCACCCACCACTCGGCCGTTGGTTTCCATCAGCATTCCACTGTGCGACCATCCCTGTTGGGTAATGCGGATTGCGCATGCCCCCATACATTGTTGAAATCATATGCTGGATGCTTTATTCTTTTTCTATGTGTTTTTTAGTTAATGCTCGGCCTCGGGCTATTATAAGGCCATGTTGGCTATGCATTCGCGGACAATTACGATGCCCTGCAATAGCCGCAGTTTTTCTCTCACGCATCAAGATGAAAGAACAAATGTGTGGTAGGAACTAGGAACTAAAGTTCTCACCTATGTTTACTGGGACCCACGCCGGCGAGAGACATCTACATTCCGATTGGCTGGCGGTCATTTACAGCTGAAACGCTACTAGCTCATTTGCATAGAGTTTAGCTGTTTTAAACTCTCATTTACAGCTTTACAGCTAATAGGAAGTGAATGGGCGTTTATCACTCAAAACGCTTTACAGCTTTTTGTGTGAATGCACAGTAAGGCAAGGGAATGTGTAAATAAATAGTGCTATAATTAAGAAAAAGAATTGCCAGGGTAGTGCTGTTCATGGAGCGCATGTCAGGATATAAAACGAATTACAATTAGAGACAACAGTAGTCACGTTTCCATCTAAAAGGTGACGCAAATCTTTAGAAAGTTCGCAAAAAAACAATTCGAATTAGGTACGTTTCCATCAGTGGTTGGAGCGGACAGGGCTTGTCGTATCCTTTTGATTAGATGCTCTCTCTTAGATCCTGATATAAAGTGGAATTGCGTTGTTGTTTTCCATCTAAAATAGCTGTAAAGTTTTTTTCTTCGATGAGAGCAAGGAAAAGTTTTACCTCTTCAGCGGTCCACACGTAGCCTATATATTATTCACATTGGCCATCTGTTCCATGGACGTATTTAAAGGATAGATTGAACATATTCAAGATTCTTCGCAGCCTTTATACCACAGATACTCTAGGGTCTAGCATATAACCGTGTTTTCTGATTACAGTTTAATGCATTTTTCACAATTAAACAGCTCTCGTTTTGAAGGCTGAACAGACAACTTGACTGGAACAATTTATTAGGTGTCCATATAGCAGGGATTAATGGACACGGTATAATTAAATGATATACAAACATAGACATCCTATATCATATATATATATATATATATATATATATATATATATATATATATATATATATATATATATATATATATATATATATATATATATATATATATATATATATAACATTAAAAAAATATATATAGGTGGGTCGCAGAATTCGGTGTAACACCGGCCATATCAACTTGTAGCGTCAATATGTATATTGACGCTACAAGTTGATGTCGGCAGGGTTGCTATGGCCGGTGTTACACCGTTTTTTTTTTGTCGTATATATATGAAAAGTTTGACCCCAGGGGGCGCTGTTGTACATTTTCTGCAACATGCACGTGTGCATTATCACAAAAACATAATTCAAACATAAGATCTCCCCCCACCGGTGGATCTTCTTTTCTTGATGCTAACATTCATTTTAAACAGCATTTTACACAGTAGCCTATAATAGGAAATGCTCAAAGGTAAATCAGCGTAATTTAACACTGACTGTAGCTTTTTATGAGTAAAGAAGCAACGGTGAAGGACCGTACCAAACGCCCTATCCATTGTATGGGTCTGTAAAGTGCTAATCAAATCAATCAAATGTATTTATTAAGCACCTTTAATAAAGAGGTAATTGTTGGGGGGGATCTTGTTTCATGTATGTTTTTGTCATGCCTGTCTACGCTTCAAACTCGAGCATGTTGCAGAAAATATGCAACAGCGCCCCCTGGGGTCACACTTTTCGGCGGGTCGAAGAATTTCATGTAACACCGGTCGTTATGCGGAAATCGGAAAGACGTTGTCAGGCGTTTTCAATGTTCGCTACGTCACAGCTGTTTCGAAAAGTGTGTTTCCATCTCCCATTTTACGCATTTACTCTCTTTCGCATGAGCTAAAAACCATCTCAAGCAAGCGGAAAAACCTTTTCGCGAATTAGAGGATTTCTATGCGAATTTTGGTGCTTCCATCACCGTTTACTGATTCGATACTTCAAAATTCGCATAAAAGCAGGGGGGTGGCACTGGAAACGCAGCTAATGGCAAAGCACCACCCCACAAGAGGGAGCTATGAGGCCATTATATAGAGCTCTGTCTTCGACGAGTGTCATCAGAAATGATGCAGGCCCAGCACAGTCCACATCAGGGAAATGCGTTAACGTTTTCCAATGGAATTCCAAATAGCTTTACATAAATAAAAGAATATAACCATATACCTTATCCTCACGCTTTCCCATTATAAAACATACAATATCTCTCTATATATAGGCATACAACCAAAACATGGCATTTTCTATCTTTACCCTAACTAATAATTCCCTAACAAGCAAATCGATACGCATTAACTGAATCTCCCTTGCATCCCTTAAACAAACCCGACTAGTTGTAATTTTGCATTTCCACAGCTGGGACGATAAACAACAACCGTGGCCTCTTTTTTCATTGTGGTCCCTCCCTCTTTTTCTAGGAACCGGAAGTGTTGATTATGACAGACCACCGCGGGAAATACGGTGTCGGTCTGGTCTGTAGTAGGCACTCAAAGGTTCTTGCCTCCGACACCTTTCCGCTATCATATGCAATACAATTTCCATAAATCGAATTAGGTGGACACGGTAGCCGATCTTATTCAACATCACAATGGTAGGTCCATATCCAATTGTTATCTCATCTCCGATAAGTAGAAGTAAAGTTAATAGTTGGCCATGCAGTTCTGATGTTGACTGCAGTTTCTCAGTTGATTATTCATTTGGCACATAAATTGCACCGCTGATAAGTATGTTGTTGTTGATAATGTATGTTTTTATTAGTCCTCCAAAAAGTCAGCTAAAATTTGAATGAATTGTCTTTCCGATTACAGTCAAAAAAGAAAGGGCTAAGTTTGGAAGAGAAGAGAAGTCGCATGATGGAGATTTTTTTCGATACGGTACGTTGCTTCTCCTAGTTCATCCGTCTTAAAAATATAATTGCGATAAATTGCAAATACATTTCCAACAATCAATCAGTAGATACTAGTGATTATACAATTATACCTCATACACGCAATTGTACTTGTTTGTATGTATGTACAATGTACATATTAGTAGGCTAGATGTAGCATGTTGAATCTCCTTCCGAACAAAAGGAGGTTTCCGTAGCAACAAAAGCCCTTTCAGAATCCTGTTTTGCATGTGCGGTGCATGCATTTGTTAATGATTTTAAATGTACATCTAGTTTGTATATGCGTTTGCAACCCTGTTCATGTCTACTGTGATGCAGTGCAACAGAATAATGGAGTGGCATCATCTCGATACCATCAAAAGTACTCCTATGAGGAAACTACCTATTATATTGCATTATATTATCCCATACTCTTACTCTTTCCAGAAAGATGTCTTTCAGCTGAAAGACATTGAAAAAATTGCTCCCAAGACCAAAGGCATAAGTGAGTGCAGATCACAATGTTGGAAGTGTGACCGGTGAAGTGCTGAAATGTGAGGCACACGCCTGTCTCTGCATTGCAGAAATGTAGGAAAGTCAAACATTTTATTTTAAATATGTTTTAAACTTCTTGAGTACTGGGGGATGTTGTTTCATCCTATAGAATAGTGGCCTCTTGGGCAGTGGATCAACTAAACAAAAGAATATGGATGTTGTACATGTTGGTGGTAACTATGGTCAAAGGCAGTTTCAATGTTGTTGCATTCACAACTATCATAATCAGTCCTTGCTTTTGTTCTAGAGTGCAGCTGTCTTGTTTAAGTGAAAAGTGATCAGGTATAGAACATGTATGTTAGGCTGCATGGTGGTCTAGTTGCTGCTTCGGATGTTTAAGAAGTAGGTTTTGGTCCCAGTAGAAAGGGTAGAATGTGATGCAGCCTTCTGTTGCACAATATGTACAGCTAGAGGTGCATTGTGCACATGCCATTAGGTGAGAACCAGAACATGTGTTGCGTTCATCAAAGCACCTTCTCAAGAAACGAAACCATAATGTTTTCCAATTGGCTCTATGTTCATTCTGCAACAATCTGGCACAATGCTTGGTTGTGTTCCTGGTGTGTAGTCAGATTTCTTTCCATAGTCGAGTCCATATGGATTAGGTTGACCACTGAAACATTTGAGGACCTCTTGCTTTATACAAGTCATCTTAAAATTCAATAATCCATTCTGTATCCCATTTGGGAAACATGTATTTTCAAACAGACATGTGTATTTCGGATGTTGTTGTATAATCAGAGGTTTTGTGTAAATAAGCTTCCATGCCATTGAGCTAAAGAAGGCTTTTCTATATACCAACCAGTATTTTCATATTCATCAGTATTGAAATGCAGCAATGGAAAGTGGGACGTGTGCTACTACTGAGAAACATACTCTGTCTCCACTGTCCTGAAGCGCCCATGTCTGTGAAGGACGTGCTGCAGAGCTTGGTGGATGACAACATGGTGGACTCTGAGAGAGTGGGAACCTCAAACTACTACTGGGCCTTCCCCAGCAAAGCTCTGCACGCCCGCAAGCGTAAACTCCAGGATTTAGAGAAACAGGTGACAGAGATTCCATCACAGTCTTCTATATAGTATTTGTATATTCAGGATATACTGAGGGTGAATACAGAGATGGATCCTTCAAATTGGAGGTTAAGTGTCTCAAATCGATAACATCCCCTTATCGTTAGCCTCATTCCATAATTGCCCAAGACATATTTTATGGATCATCTTGTATTTAGCTTTAAATTAGACTTGGGCAGATAGTGATTGTGGAATGTAAAATTGATCTGATTAGGAATAAGAGAGTATAGTTAGGTTAGATATCACAATTTGGCAAATATATGACTTGGGCACTTATGCTAACGATATGAAGAAAGCTGTTGAAATAGCCAGTAGCTAGTGTAGTAGCTTTGAAGGGGTACTGGGTTGAATTTCCCCTTTGTATCCTGTAGCCCTCCTCAAGATAGATGTCCAAGTCCTAACTTGCTGTTCTTCCTTAATTAAATGTTCGTCCATTTGAAATGAAGTATCTGATTATAATGTGTAAAACTCTGGTGTAATCTTTAGCATACTGAGGCAAAGCAGCGCAAAGCATTAGTGGAGCCGGCTGTGGAAAAGGCGAAAGTTGGACGCCAGGAAACTGTAAGAACAATCAAACCTCTCAATACCAAACACACATTTAAATAGAAAGCCATTTTCAAAAGTGTGTGTGTGTGTGTGTGTGTGTGTGTGTGTGTGTGTGTGTGTGTGTGTGTGTGTGTGTGTGTGTGTGTGTGTGTGTGTGTGTGTGTGTGTGTGTGTGTGTGTGTGTAGAATGAACGTGAATCTCTGCTGAAGGAGTTAAAGGTCCTTAAAGAAGAGCAGGTCCAGCTACAAGCTGAGTTGGAGAAATACCGGGAATGTGACCCGGAAGTGATTGAGGAAATGAGTGAGTATATACTACAGAAGTTTTACAGTCCTTTGGTTTTATTTATTACTTTAACAAATGTTACTTATTCCTTTGCAGAGAAAAGCACTTTTAATCATAGGCTTCTATATGACTGATGTACTGTTATACAGTGCAATGCCTGTTCTGCTTTAAACACACTATCTCCATCGGCATTTAGAATCATTTGACTTTGTTTTAACCACAACATCTCCAAGTACCACGACTTAAACGGTTTGATATTAACAGCTCTAACCTGCATAAAGGACCCCGGGTTAAAACCCTAAACCTAAACCTCTAACCTAATATTTAAAATAAACCATCCATAATCTTCACTTATCTCTTACCATTACCTTAACTTTACCAAATTTGTAAGATAAAATGGGGAAAGTGGGGAAAGCGTAAACATAATTAGCAACAATAAAAGGATAAGTGGTGGGAATAAAACTTTTCCCACACCATAAACGTTTTCACTTTCAAGTGTGCCACTTACTTTATAAGCAAGAGATGTGTAAACTAGCTACAAACAGATGAGGGGCCAACCTACTTCCGGGCCTTGACCTTCCGGTATTTTGAATTAACCGTGTCATTTCCTGGCCTGCTAGCTTGGATGTTTAGTTGGTGGGCAACCATGCTTGATTCCTATGGGAGCTAAACGGACGCTGCCCAGTTGAGAATTTTGTCTGAGGTCTAAAGTTTTTGGGCGTGTCGCTAGTTATGTACAAGGAGATGTTCCTTCACAAAGTCTGGTCCCACAAGGGATGGTTGTTTTCACCACTGAGTGTCAAAGTAATGGAACTCCATGCTGTCATCGAGAGACATGTATTGTTTCAAAGGGGGTCCCATTCTTGGTGGTTAAATGTACCCCAGGTTATTAGATCACAGCCAAACCTCTAAATCCAAAGGCCACTTTGAAGGAAGCAAGATGCATTGGGAACCCATATAGTCACATTGTCAGTATCTAGGATGTCTGTATTCATAGGTAGGTCAACAAATCACATGGCAGGGATGTCTAATCATGTGTCATGTGTCATGGTAAGGTATGTTGAAATCCAATCGCTTAGCTGGTGTAGTGATGGTTTGGATTTCAATGAAATCAAGTGACTAAATTCATTACACAATGAGGAGAGGGAAACTCCTGATCTGCATGTTTTGCATCAGTCGCTCTGGATACTTTGTGACAGGAAAGAGTTTTAATGCTCATGAATGTGCCATTTAGAAAAGGGAAGATGTTATCTCTGCAGGCACACAGGGATTTAAGAGGTGTATGATGGCATGTATGGTCTGACCCTGATGACACAGTAGGGTCCCGTCATGTTCTGACTCAGGGGGGACTATGTTAAACAGTTGAAGGGTGGCTGGAGTTCAACAACAGTTTTTCAATGTTTTTACCAAGCCCATCCTATAATGTTAAACAAAGATAACATTGGCCATGTGTCTGTGTTTGCATGTGTCTTTATTGAAAATTACAATGTTGGTTGTTTTTTGTAACTAAATTATGTTTCACCACTTCTGCATAATAGGCATTTTTATTTAGTGATGTAGGCCAATTCTTTATTGATTACATCTAATTATCTCAAATACTACGTTCAAATCATTGAACAGTAGTTAAAATGCATTTCTCTTTCTAGGCTTTACTGGCCTGTCCGGTATTGTAACAAAACAACTTGGCAAACATTTACATTATTTTGTTGACGGTTTAAACTATAGTAAGCCATGCCTCTGAACAGGTGACTACTCCTACCACAACTACTAAAACAACAATAATCACTATATATACAGAGTGCTTATTATGCCTAATTATGCCCCCCAGGAAAGTCAAACAACATGGCAAAACAAGCGGTCGACCGGTGGACAGGTACGTGGACCAACATGGATACTTGTAACATGAGAGGTCCAGCATATGGAAGGTCCATTGTCTGGTCCTGTTTGGAAGTGGAAGCTATGGAGATTAATTAATTAGTACACCAAATTGTACTCATGCTTGCTTGCTAACTCACTAACCATTGTTGAATATCATTGTCAAATTGTACTCATGCTTGCTTGCTTGCTTACTCACTCATCATTGTTGAATATACGAGTTACAAACCAGCTTTAAAGAATGTCTAATATTCTGTTCTTACATGAAGCAGAAGGGGATAACATTACTTCATTAATTATGGTTGAAAATTGTAGCCTGACATTTTAATGAATATCATTTGTTAACACATACCCACAGACATGAAATCACAACATTTAAATAATAATAATTCAAGATTGATTCTGCATTAATTACATGCTTGTAATGTATTTAAAGAGTATTCTATATCACCTCACTCTTTTTTTCTATTAATTCTTCAAAGAACCATTTCAGGCCATTTCCAATTCAAGTTTTTCTTTTTCAGACAATATTTTTTCGATCAAGTCCTGGGCAAAGAGAAAGTTTTCCTTTGATGACCGAAGCATTGACAAAGCCTTTGGAATCCCCGAGGACTTTGACTACATGGATTGACCATATCTCCTCAAACACAGTTCATGGTAAATAGCTGCCAAACAACTTAAGCCAATTACAATAAATTAAGTTGCTATTCAGTGAGGTTTATATTAATTTTAAGTTCAACCATGTTACCTTTTTGTTAAAATTGGATGAGCTTTGCCACGAAAAATAAAGTATATATTGTATGTAGCACTAGAGGCTAGCTTGAGATAAACAAGTAGGCTGTTCCCAGAAAAAGGTTCAAGGTATCAAGGAGGTATTAAAAAATACAGATGACCCACCAACTTCAATTACTATAACATTTCTATCACATGTTTGTTTTGTTGATTTCCATTTTGTTTTCGTTGTTGAATCCCCTTTTGTAAAGTGCCATTTAATTTAAACCGATGCAAGCTACAGCTTGTCTTGGAAAGATGGAAGTTGTTGACCGCGCCACATAATATGCGAAAATATATAAAGATGTTAATTTATACAGAATATCTTATGATGTTCATTAGGGAGTTTATACATCTTGTAAATACGCTTGACTTTTTTGGGAAATAAAATTGTTGATTCCACTTGGAAATTGCTATACGCTTGTTATTGTACAGGTCTACAGGAACTAAATGAAGGAAACTTGCCAAAGCATTGAGTTAATTCATGTACACTTTTGGATGTAAAGTCACAGTTACATAACACAAATAATTGGTCTTTGCTTTGTTTGATATTGGCTGACTTTTGACTGTCAATGTGCGATTTGCAAGGATAGTAATGGTATAGATTGTTAAACGTTTTAGCATAGAAGTATATAGAAGCATTGAAGTTGCCTTGCAACTGAGTACAGTTTCCTCACCCAAGTGTTGGGACACCGTATCAATACATGCCACGCCCACCGCGCTGTACCTGCCTATTTGTTCATAAGTTACGATAATATCTGATAATAACAGCGTTTTATCTTGCCAGTAGGGGTTGGCTCAAACCCGAAATCATTTTGGTCGCATCTCGTCCGAATTATTAAATGGTCAAATATGTTTTGGTTATGCGTTGCTGTTGGGCGAAAGCGAACGTTCTTGGTTTGCACTTTCCATTCAATAAAAAGGTATTGCTTTTAAATTACATGAAACAGCCACTTCTAATTTTACCATTTAAAAGCACATTTTTAACGTTTCAAATTCTTCAGACCCTGCTTGCACATGAGCAATAGTCCTCCCGTGTAAGCAGTCAAAGATAAAATTACACCCGTACTGTTGGTAATTAGGGTTAGAATTCCAGAGATCATGCAATGAACGACACACTTCAACAACAAACAAACGACAACTAGTGTATAGAAGATGTACTGCATCTATAGTGGGACTCCGCCGAATAGCAGCAGGGCGCGGAACAGGGAGGGAGGACCGAGCAGGGAGAGACCGTACTGTCTGGGCTGAGAGAGAAAACCTCTCCAACACAACGCTGCTGGCTGCTAGCGAAAGGGCAGCATGGCGGGGCTACGGGACGTCCAAAAAGGCAGCCACTGTCACAGGAAAACGTGGATTAATTTACTGCTAAGAGTACTGCAGCTACTTTTACCCTGCTTACAACACGGAGGGGCTCAGTTACAAGGTATGTATGTATGTGGGGAGCTGTTTCTTCCTTTAGAAATCTTGCCTTAGCGCAGTGGACGGTAGCTAGGTTGAGTTGACAGCCACGGCGAGTCGTAATGGAAAAAATGTTTGCTAGCTTTGCCAAACATGACTTTCACTCCTGGGGTTGAAAAGCGGATATTGCGTTCAGTTTCAGTGCAGTATTTGTGTTGCCATGCATATACTTAAGGATATTATAAAACGCGTTTCATCCCATACTGTCTTGTCGGATAGCTAGCCCAAGTTAGCCCCGTTTCCAAACACTGTTGATAAACGCTTTTCAAGCTGCTTATGCGCGACTGCCAACGACACCCGAATATTTTACAAGGTCTGCAAGCACAGTACACAAGGATCACATTAAATTAACCTAAACTCCCTTATTTTCTGTAGAGTCGTTGCTATAATGTTACTACTGCTTTTTATATTGCGGTTAGCAAGTGAGCTAATGTTAAGTGCTTTGCTAATCATCAGCAAGCTAAACATTTTTTAACAGCCTTTGTCCAAAATACGTATTTGCTTTGTTGGTTATTGTATCTTATCCGGTAATATTGGTCCAGCGTGGCTCATCTAGATGGCACTAGGAGTCGTTGACATGATACAACAAAGATTCCGTTGTACTTGCCCACTGTGTTTGGGTCACCTTTCTATTCTATAATTAATGTCTAAATCACGTATGTATGTGTTTTGATTCCAAGCTCTGAGACAAATGTCCACCAGCGTGGTCGAGGTCTGGCAACCAGAAGATGGAGAGCCAATGGTCCCAGTTCAGGTAACAATAATTTATTTATGCAGTTAAAAATTGCCAATTGATGTAGCGTCTGCCCCTTTCTTCACAATAACTAGACTCCATCTACACGTGCATGGGCAGTGCAGCCCCCATTGTTATGTTTTGGACCCTGCGTTGCAGTGTATGTGCTATTTATGTGCGACCCGCATGCAACTTTGACTTGCACGTGTTTGGATATAAACACTATATCGTAAAAGTTAACCATTATGGTCTTGGTGGACCCAGAGGCAAATGTTGTTCACATCCAGGGCGGGAGAAAAGTTGCCATTAGCCCCCCTTTCTCCCACCATGTGGCTTCTTGTTTTCTAATCTGTACATCGTGTCCATTCTGGATATGTGCCCTGTGTAGTATACAATACAACTTCTTATTGGAAAAATGTTAAAGAGGTTACAGGACGACCATGGTAATTTATTTTAGTGGTTGGTTTACTTTATTATGAAATAAAATATTTTTTTCTAAGATTTTATTTGGAATGGTTTGGTTTATCATTTTAGATTATGATAAGACCGGTTGAACCTGTCGTATCACGTGACATTTTTTATAAATTAATGCCATATTTTAAGGGTCAAGATTCACTCTGTTCGTGACTAGCTTACACATGCACTGCTACAGTTTGCAATACATGTGTATAAATTCATGACTTTGTATGTGCAAGATGCTATATGTTTCTGAAATGCATTTTAGTTATTGCAGAAGCTTCCCCTTCCTTTGCCAGTGCCGGGTTTTTAAGGTGTATGTCATTCATGAATTGAATCTCAACGGATAAACGGATACCCTCATTTTAATATATGCCGGTAGTACAGTTAATAACAATTATTGTTTAAGCAACATTGCTGACTGTAGCATTAATTTGGTTCATATTTTAGATTAAAATCTTTGGAGACGTATAAGACATCATAATATCATCTTAATAATGGCCTATAACACAACATCAAAAAACTTAATGGAGTTTCTTTGCATCTCTGCACTCAATCCTAAATAAGACCCCTGCTGCAGCTAATGCATCTTATCAAGATGTATGTACATAGATATGGATATGGTAGTGTATGCATGAGAGGTTGTATGGGTGTAAGACTATAATTTGCTAATGAGTTTGCTGAGGGTACACTAGGGTACACTCACAAGAAGCATGTGAGAGTGTTTGTATGCATTTGTGTGTGAATGCAACTGTGACAGTATGTTAGTTCAAGGTTTAATTATGGTCACTCTAACATAGTGATTTTGAAGTCTGAACCTAAATCTTTCATCATCCTCATCCTCACTACACCAAATAGTTTGTCTGAAGGATTACTGCGGAAAATGAATAGTTGAGGATTCAATTGGTTTCCTTTTTTTTTAATTTGCACTGTATGGTTCATGATGCTCCCAAATGCCATGTTGGCTATCCACAAAAATCCTGTCATTCTGTTTTTAAGGCGTGAAGCAGCAAGTGCTCTAGTCAGCTAGTTTTACTTTTGGGTTCCACATATAACACAAAACAAACAACATAGAATACATTTAAAAGCACATACAATAGACAAATACAATATAAAATACTGGAAGGCGATAGGTACATGTCAGTTGCACATGCTGAGGTAAATGTAGGCTGCATTATATTTATGGTCTCTCTACCCATACCCAAGACGGTGGATAAAGGTCTCCAGCTCACCAATTATCAATTCATCGTGACATTCCTACTCCAATGTAGACCATTTAGGACAGAATGTAGCGTCTGTTTTTCATTGTCACACAGTTGGCATGGAGATCATGTGCCAATGTTCACCTGTTGAAATGAACTATTGAAAAGGCAAATTTGGTCAGACTGGAATGACGGAGACATTAGGCCTTATCATTCTGCTTTATTAATAGTAATTGGAGAATCTAATTTGTTTAGATTGTGTGTACAATTTAGGTTAAATGCATATGTAAGCACTACCACTCAATATCTGCCCCTCTCCAATAAGATATTATTTGTGGTTCTTTATATACAGTTAGAGTACACAAATGGGCTAAAACCCATGGGTGTTTTATCATAACTGTCCACCTCAGCCGGAAAAGGCTATGATAGTTCTACTATCTATGGAAACTTACATTCCACATCCTGAAAGACACTTGGGAGGTAGGCTATAGTTCCTGTTTATCTCTTGTTTCATACACATAGGTCACATCCAGTAACTAACTATTCAGCCAGTAAGTAACTATTCAGCCCCTTGCCATACCAAAAACATTGACAAAAAAGAACCATAAACATTAACTAGATTCGAAAAATTGTGATACAAAATAATTAGTCAACTTATGATATTATTTCATAAAATTCTACTTTTAACATTCACTATTGCTTATTGTTTCTGACTTGAGATGAAGCTTGAGATGACCATATTAACAATCAAAATCAAAAAAGTTTACAATGAGCAATAACTTAATGTTAGGAAATTGTGTAGTTGCTCACACTTTTATTGGTGGTTGCGTTATTATATACAGTATACTTCTACTTCATCTCAACCGAGTCATTTCCTCCTTTTGATGAGGCGGGTCAGAGTAAAAAGAAAAAAACTGAACTCATACTTTACGCTTTTTGGTTTGTCTGAGACTAATTTAATTATCAACGTTTTTATCAATATAATGTTCCTAGGTTTGGTTCTTGCAGAAAATAATGAGGACCAATAAATGGATATAATCGTGAAAAGGCTAGTGGAAGTTCTCTTGCAGAGAGACATAGTTAGTAGTAACCGCTCAATGTAATCATGAATATAAATATGAATAGTAATCCTGTTGACATTGTTATGTAACTCTTTTTGAACTTGTTGTGTAACTCTGTTTATATTTGTAGGTGGAGGAAGAACGAAGAAAAGATAGTCTTCCACTCAAAGAAAGGTAGGTTGTTTTGTTAAAACAATTGAAAACAGCAATGTCCCAATTTCCTTCAATGTACCATTTCACGTTCATGACGTAATCCCCTTTTGTAAGTTTTTCAGATTTAGTGGAAGTTCCAACTTAAGCTGTATGATATAGCTGACGTTTTAGCCAAAGATGCTGTTTCAGCTCTGTCAGTTACTTCGATTGCCACTGCCGGCTGATGGAGAACTTGCCTGCCCAAGTAGTTATTTGCCCCAAAAAAACCTTTTCTAAATAATCCTGTTGCACCACGTTAACGTAACCTTGTTTTCACAATTCCTCTGGAACCACTGAAATTCTCTCAATATTCAGTTTCTACTGCTTGTCTAACCTACCTATTGTTACGAAGCGGTTGCATCTCTTAACCTTACTGAATTAACTGAGATTGATCTAACATGGTAAAAACACGAAACAGGGGTGGTTAAATTATGCAAAAATAATAATAAGAAAGAAGATAATCCCTTTAAACTGTTCCCTTAACCTCTTGCATGGCGACATCATTCATTGGCAGCAGACTTAAAAAAAAAAAATAAAAAAAAAAGACATGAGGATAAATGTAAAGGAGCTGAGCTTCTAGAGATGTGACCTCTCGTGCCGGGGTTAAGGGATGAGAAATCAGTATGTTGATTAGTTTTAATTAGTTAAGCTTTGTTTCTTCAGTTTGTGTTCTGGCCACCCTGTCTGTTAAGTGGTGTTCCCTAGTTCCCCTTTGTTTACCAGTTCCCTGGGGTGCACCAGTCACAAGGACCTCCTTAACTATATCAGAAAAACTCCAGTATGTCAACATCTCCCTCGCATGATCTATGGATGGTTACGATGCGGGGAGGGGATGAAACTGTTCAAAGGCTGTGTGAAACTGTATTCGGGCTCCGTCTGCTAAAGTTGAGACTAGTGCGCACTCATTAAAATAGTTAAATTGTCTATAACTATTGTGTGCTCTTTAGAATTTAGAAGTCTCCTCTGTCCTAGACGCAAACTCATAAAGAAATTGCAGTTATGAGCAACTTGATCCGCCTATCAACGCTTAAAAAAAACTGAACTGCAGTATTGTTGCCAAATAGTTGGTGACACGGCATGATCACATGTCAACTATACTAAATGTGATGCCTGATCTATTTTATTTACCATACTTACTATCACTACCGTCACCATTATCTGCACTCACTCAACATTCACTATGGTTTGGCTTGGGAAATAATGGATAGATTTGGTAATATATATATATATATATATATATATATATATATATATATATATATATGTATATATATTGCAGAGTTTGACAGCAGAGTTTGTCTTTTCATTATAGAGTGTCTGCCTTAAGGTATGACCTATGCAGTTTTCTACTGCTAACCTCTCCTTTGCGTCTGTTGAGGTCACTCATTGCTAACATGGACTTTATTTGAATGAGGGCCAGGGGATCAAATGGCGCCAAACATAACGTGTTATTTCTGTACTGTGGCCGTAGACAGAACCACTGACATGAGCTCAGTATCATGCTTGTTGAGTTTGTTTTTTTCCTGTTTAAAACCACTTTGCTTTTATCACTGCAAACTTAAGGTAAATATATCACTGCAAGGGGTAAAAACTTTGAGCTTGGCGTTTGATGTGTCAGATGTGTTAAAAGATGAATTTGTATATAATATACTTTCCTTGTTTCCTTATTTTGAGCTCAGTAATGGGCCTTATATCAAAAGATCATTAACAGCCACTATCACTTTGTTTCACCATTTCAGATTCGCTCGCGCGTGCGTGTGTGTGTGTGTGTGTGTGTGGTTGAACACTATGAAAAACAAATTACTAAGTGTTTGGACCGAGAGAGAAGGGGGGGGAGAATGGGATCTGCCCATGATTATGAATAGCAACA
Source organism: Gadus chalcogrammus (assembly GCF_026213295.1). Taxonomy (NCBI): domain Eukaryota; kingdom Metazoa; phylum Chordata; class Actinopteri; order Gadiformes; family Gadidae; genus Gadus; species Gadus chalcogrammus. The sequence goes on along the minus strand of NC_079414.1, from coordinate 20,063,259 downwards.
ACTTTGCACCTTTATGGTTTAAAGCTAGAACCGATGCTGAGTAACAGTGATGTTTGATCTAAAATGGACCACACAGTAGCATTCAACTATCAGTGGTAGCTCTCGGACACAGACACCACCTTAATCCCTTTCGTTGGAATGACGAAAAGAACGGTACTTCAGTTCGGAGCGGAGTAGAACTTGCCCAAATTGGATGGGCGGAGACTTCCTAATTATCTCTGAAATTATTTTCGTAACTGTGATACAAAGGCGTAGACTGCAATGTTTTCGAGATCATAGAAGACATACTCACACATTTAAACCTAATGCTTTGACCTAACTATTTTGGGTTCACATTATTGACAAATGTGTCAATACTGTAGTTTTATGGAGATACTGCTACTATTTGATTAGATAGTTGGGTCATCTTGATTACATACTGTGATCTGCAGTTATTTCCATACAACTGACACAAGATAGCTGATGAACACAGCAAGGTGTTGCCAAATCCAACAGTGTGTGTATTCAACATATATTTAAATCAATCTATCGAAGAAAATAATTAAAGGGAGTCCCTTAGTGAAATGAATAGACTGAAGTGTGTTTAAAGTATTGGGCACTTGCTAGTGTAACGGAGATATGTGCGACATGTGTTTCTAGTTCATCAGAGAGAGGCTGGGGGAACTGAAGAGGCATGACACTGCGTCAAAACTTAATCTTGTCATTTGTGTCCACATAAACAGGCTTGTAACGCAGAGCTGGGCGAAAAGGTCAGGGGATAGGTGCACTGTTTCTACACCTCGCTCTGTTTCCACATCCACTTTCATGATCAGCATCACAATCTCGCTCTTCCTGTCTGTGCTCACAACACAGCACAGGGTCTCCTACTGCCGGTTTAAGCGGGGATAAAGTAACACTTGTTGTTCTCATGTGCAAGGTGGTAGTTGATCTTGCGGTTTAGTCAAACCATTCTGGAGACTTTTTCAACTACATTTTTTTTTAACACTTTGCACCGTATCTAGGGCTCTGTCTGTATTCGGACACACTGTAAGATGAAGAAACCAAGTGGAAGTTAAAAGGGCAGGTCTCGTACACATAATGAGCTGATTTTCAATGTTTGTTAAATTTGCTTCCATTTTACCACTGCGGATGAATGCTAAAAGAAATCGTTAGCCCAGATGCGTCCTTTGTTGCTTTACCTCAAGCAGAAAAAACTGAAGGTGAAGCACTATTTGGTCAATCTTTTAAGGGGTCTTTGGTGCCAACAAAGGTTTTTCTGGATATTAGTATACACAGTCCCATTCATTCTTGCTTGATATCCAGCATGGACAAGTCGACAGACATTTTTGCTCTGTGACTGTTCAGGATATGACACCTGTGGATTGTATGTTGAAACTTCATTCCATCATTGTGGTCGTCACAATAGCGCTATTTGGCACCGAGGTCAGATAGCGATTCCTTCTTTCATAACAGAATTTGTATTTCACTCTATTATGCAATGGCATACTTTTCATACATGGATATTTGGAATTGCCCCTGTATCGACAGGGTGATCAGCATCGGTGCATATTCATTTCGTTTTTTGAAAATGTGAGGCAATCACTGAGGACCACAATGCACTGAGTTATTATTTCTCCATGCCTTGCACCCAGCCACCACAGAGGACATTTTTATGATAGCCGTCGGCTACAATATATAGCTATTACACATCCTCCATGTCAAATAAATACAAAATAAAACATACTATGTGCATTAAAAAATTGATTTACAAACAAGCCCACCATGCATCTTTTTTGGGCTTTAGGCAGACTTTGCAATACAGATATTGATCTCATTCAGATTGCTACATGGACATATTGATCAATATGCCGCAGTTTTATCAAAATGCAGACTTTGGCTGTCCAAGCAAAACTCATCTCCTTGCTGTGAACCGCTGGTGTCATCTATATCAGCAGAAGTTTCTGGTTGGTTGGATGCTTTGGGGCTCAACCTTGTTGGGTGAGGTCAGTCTGCACGCAGACCCATAACATACTGAGTTGTGGTTGTCCCTGCAATACAGTACTTCCTGTTCTGTGTTGCACTAATTGAACATACTCGGTGTCTCACAATGAGACCTCAGTGTACACTGTTTGCCCAGGTACCTAATAAACTGGCAGATGTATAGAGAAACAAAGAGATTGATTGTTTGTGTAATACCTGTTATATTCTACATTATATCATAACAATGGCCATTATTTGTATGCAATAACATTGTTTTTAAGATCCCCCTCCTCCCATCTAAATTTAAACATTTGGAGTATTGCATCATCGTATGGATGCAATTTGGTTATTGCAGAAGAGTTTATTTCTATCCTCTGCAAGTCACATTCATCATTGTTATGCAAGTCCTGTCATGTTGTGTAAGTTATCTTCTCTACAGAGTTGCTCTAAAAGATGTGTAACTAGCAGTGGCAGATTATTCATCGTTTGAGGTGATCTTATGCTATTCCTTTGTAATATTAAGAGCATTTTCTTAAGTGTATTTATGTCTACATAAAAGCACTAAAATAGTAATTGTTGTTTAGGGCCGACACTTAAAACATTACCGGCTTATCATATCAATTTCTGCCTAGATTAATGTGTACGGGTCCACTTTATATCTTGCTTTCCCTTAGGTTCTGGGCAGCCTTGCTGTTATTATAATGTCTGTACCCAAACCTAATACCAGGTGCAGTTCCCTCAATGCCTGGCAAATCACCTGCAACATATCACTACCGACTGTTGCCTGTTAGCTAGTCATCCTGACCAGAATAAAACCCCAGAATGCGATAGACAAATTTAGGAGCAAATTTAGGAGCTGTCAGCTGTTGTAGGGTATGAACGGCAAGCGGACTATGAAGCTTGCCATGAGGCCTAACTCTAGGCATATCCCTGTGAAATGTTTCATAATGGCCTAGAAAAGCTTTTTTGGGGGATGGGGTCTTTTGCTGTGTGTGTGTGTGTGTGTGTGTGTGTGTGTGTGTGTGTGTGTGTGTGTGTGTGTGTGTGTGTGTGTGTGTGTGTGTGTGTGTGTGTGTGTGTGTGTGTGTGTGTGTGTGTGTGTGTGTGTGTGTGTGTGTGTGTGTGTGTGTGTGCGCGCGCGTGCGCAATGGCACGCGTGTGTGTGTGTGTGCAATGGCACGCGTGTGTGTGCAATGGGTGTGTGTGCAATGGCACGCGTGTGTGTGTGTGTGTGTGTGTGTGTGCAATGGCACGCGTGTGTGTGTGTGTGTGTGTGTGCAATGGCACGCGTGTGTGTGCGCGCGCAATGGCACGCGTGTGGGTGTGTTCTTTCAGAAACGTAGTTGGTTGTTTCTAGGAGTGGTGGGGGAAAATCTGTTTCTATAAGACCCCGTGTTTCTTACCTTCTATTATGTTTGCCTTTGTATTATTGAGATCAGCTGATTTAACTTTTTCAAATATAACTACATAATCAAATACCCACTTTAATCGGCTAAAGCCTTTCCAAGCGCACAGCGAACCGGAGTAGGTGTTGATTTTGAAACGAGAAACGATTTTGACCCCAAGAATCGAGATTGGCTTCCATATCCTATAGAATATCATGACCTGAAAGCCTTTCAGGTGATGTCAATTATTTTTTGCTGTGCTATTTGAGCTTTTTTAACGGTCAAGTGCCCATTGAACGTGGCTCTCTTGTTTCACTGCAATAATGTGGACGATTGTCCACCTTATTGTCCGAACATACTAATGTATCCATGGTTTAAGTTTATCATCCTATTTCATGTTGTTTGCTTTATATTGTAACAGGGTTAAGCCAATGTCTCATCAATTCTCTGTTTCCCCAGCAGCTCTTCATCAAATGCATGGGAGAATGGGAGGCCCCTGCATTTTCTTCCGCCAGCCATGGAGTTTAGGACCCAGTAAGTGGCTTTCACTCTGCTACCTCAAGGGGTAACGGGTCAAATAAACAGAAGAAGGGATGTAAAGACATTTTTCAAACATGTATAGGAAATTCTGGTTTATTAATTTGACACGTCGACACAAAGATTTCATCACCCTCACGTGGACGTGGAAATCTTGGTCTTAAAATAACTTAAAATAAATAATAGATATGCACTCAGTCTTTACATAACCTGGGTTCTGGAGAAGATCACCGGAAGACTACAGAGGCATCGTTATAGCAAACAAATGTCAAGGGGATGGATCCCACAGACCGGGGAAGCCTGTTTCATCAGGCAGCGCATGGCCATAACAACACATGTAGACCCCTGACGGCCTTATATGGCATTGAGCTTTCTTTCCCAACAGCCACTGTCTTAATGAGGTAGTGTGACCTCACTGAGAAAAGAAATACGTTGGGGGGCGGGGCTTCATTTCTGCAGGCTTCCAAAACAACAGGAATAGCAGATTGTTTGTCGGGCTTGGGCAGAAGTCCCCTGGTTCCCCCATTAGAAGCCAAAATATACAGGGTGCACAGTGCACACACACTCTATGGGAACAGAAGGATTCAGGGACTTTTTTGTCTGGAAAAGTTATGTGAAAAATGCAGAAAGCACTCGGATGTGAAAAAAAACTAGTTTGGGGAATCGTACATCTATTAATAGTTTTCATTTGGAAACGCTAAAGTTAACCTTTTCTCATCCGAATGGCCAATGTTCTTATGTTTTATTTTGATATCACTCCTTGCATACAGAAGTGCTTTGTAGTCATGAAGAACAAACTTTGCTTAAAATATACGTATTCCCCCATCCTGGCAACAAAGTAAAATAAACATGTCTCCTATATCCAATTACAAGCGTCCCTGCGTTGCTCTACTGCAGAGGAAGAGACTGATACGGTGCATTGTTGCCTCTTGCCAATTGCTCCATTTGTCATATTGTCGGCTTACCACAGCAGCTGCCCTAACCATTGGTCTCATCCAGCCCCTGGGTCTCTAACACTAGGATGTTTTAGTGTGTGACATGGAGTGTGTATGGAAGGGGAAGGGCAGGCAGAAAATCCTTCAATGATTGGCGTTGACTTTTTTAATTTCAATGGTTGATATTTGTGTGAGGGTTTGGTTTGACCAAGTGGGAATGGCTGAGGCATAGGGGTAGGGCTGTGTGTTTCCAAACAGTCCTGAAAGCGATGACTCATGCTTTGTAATTATGTTTTTAAGAGACGTTTCCGTACCATTTATATCGGAAGTGGGTTACAACACTTTCACTCCAAATGATGGCTCTGTGCGCCAATTTAAATTGGCAAATTAACTAGTGAAAATAAACGTGCATGGGAGGGAAACCCTATCATTTAGGTGATTTAGATGAAATAATCCACAATCAAGTTAACAGTATATATAAAACAAGATGCATAATTAAAATGTAAATCTTATATTTGTATCATTTCTTCTGAATTCAGATGACCATTAACCTATTAGAGGACATTTTTCAACTGAGAATATTTGTTCAGGAGATCAGTCCAAACTATGCCATTGTCCTCAAAACTAGGGTCAGTATGTGCACTGCTACTTAACTCCCAGACTGGAGTGAACAGTGTTGAGGTAAATGCTACACTCTGGGGCGGCGATGAAAGATGTCACCATCACCATTCATTTTCATCAGCGTCAGACCACCAGCTAGCGCCTTGTTTCTCAGGACCCAGCAGGTTTGTCCAACAGAACAGGGCTCCACTAGGGTTGCCGCGGTATACGGTATTACCGGTGTTATCGGTGTTGCACACCGGCAACACCGAGTTTTTTTTGGTTTTTGGTTTTTCGTAATAAAAAACAAATTCAGTAAAAATGAATAATATAATTATAATTAAGAAAATTAAAATGTGTAGAATAGGCCACAGTTCTGTGCGGGAGAATTGTCACGCCGAGAATTGACGTGCTTCCTTACAAGACCGGTAAACAAACCCCGCCAAGCCCAATCCCTACGTGAACTCCCCGCGCTACGGCCATCCGGAGGCGCACAGAGCTTTTGGCCGTGATATTATGATATATAAAATAATATTATACTATTATGTATAGAACGTTATAAGACTGCCATCCGCTGTCACCGAGTGTGAGAGGAGAGTTGACGGAGAAGATGGCGGTTGACCTATAGTTTCAAAGTTAATACCGTTTATACCGGTAATACCGGTGTTGACACGAGCGTATTACTCCTTGTGAAAATGTCCACGCCGCGGCAACCCTAGGCTCCACCATCGTTCATGTTCTGTCGGATTAGGACAATGACTTCATTACAAGTCATTTGTCCCAGTACATCACTTTATTATCCTCAATAAAAACTACATGGAAAAAAAGTCCAGCAGGATGAGTTATAAGAATCTGATGCCGTTCTCCCATCCGTAGTCCTATCCAATGACGCGATGGCCAGCTCGGCACTCACCACGCATCACATCGATTCTTGGTAGTCCTCGGTGGAACCTATATGAAAAAAGTCAAACAGAAGAAATATGTTTTTCATTCGCCCTTTTCTTTTTTCTTCTTTCTCTCCATAGGCCGCTGGGGCTTCCAAGAGCTGAAACCATATATATACACAACCCCAGCCAGGAATTCCCTGTCACACTGCTGTCGGTGTTTACTTCCAGCAGGCATTTTCACATGCCTTCCTTCCACAAAAGGGTAAATGTGTGTGTGTGTGTGTGTGTGTGTGTGCTTGCGTATGACCGCGTGCATGTATATCCGCTCCCTCTCGCGACATGGCTGGTGTTGGTTTCTAATGTATAAGCTATACGGGCGTGTGGCGTCTGTCCCCAATCCGGGCTCATCTCTCCTCCTTCTCCTCATTCCTAGGTGATCCCACCCAGGGGGAAGGCGTCTTTTAAACTCATCTTCCTCCCGTTAGAGGAGGGCAACATTGAAAACACATTATTTATAAACACATCAGCCCACGGGGTGCTGTCATATCAGGTCAGTGGTGAACACACACACGCTCTGCTCCTTGTGCCCTTCCTGCTGGGGGCAGGGAGGGTTGAATATTGTGGCATTGTCCTTTTGAGTTGAGCTACACACAATGTGCTTTTGAGAAGATTCTGTCAAACAAGAGATGGGACATAATTTAAGCCTCAGTTTTTTAAGATAAATCGATTTCGTCTCGGGTCTCAGTCTTGCTCTTTTGTTTTCATTAATGGCAACATAAAAAATGACAGGAAGCACTCAGAATTGTTATAGATAAAAAACAACTGCTCCGATACATGGTGGTCCCCTTGTCATAAAAGCCCCTAAATGTATAGCCATAATCACCAAGGTTAATAATGACACCCCTTTTCCGAGGGAGAAGAACTATTAGTGCAATTCTGCTTTGACTTTAAATGGCTAAGCTTTAAAAAGGTCATTTGTCATTTCCCTCCGACTAAATAATGCTCAGAGTTAAACATGGAGCTTGACTTGGCAGCAGTGCTGTTGAATTACATTCCCATGCAAAAAATCCATTCTTGGTTAAATGTTTCCTTTTAGCTTAATTAACCGGATGCACACAATTTTTCATAGTTTTTTTCAATACAATAATCTCGGGCTGGATTTAACATGGCTTGTTGGCTGAAGTAACAGGTAACTTGGTTAGGGATCATGGCCTCATGGTTTAACACTGTCTAGTTCTGCTGTTTTTTCCTACAGGCAAGTTTAGCCCATCGTACACTTCATCATTTAGGCTTGCCGTATGTTTTGTGAGGCGTGTTCCGCTCTAGGCTATAAAACGTGAATTCTAACATGCCAGAAGTCTTGCGAATACCAGACCTCATTGAAGCCAATTTGAAAAAAAAGGTGTGCTAGTGTGGCCGAGTTTAAGCATGGTTTTGCGGCGTCAGGTAAAGACAATGTTATATAAAGCCTCTTGAGGACTCATTCCTGCGCCCCCTCATAACTTAAATGTTATGTTTAGATTGCTAATTATAACACCGTAACAAGGTGCAGCATTGTTTGCTTTTCACGGTAAAATACGGGCGCCTGCAGCTTCGATGACCCAAACCACTCCGTCAAAGCCTAATTTGCCTATATTTTAACATGCAGTTCAACCTAAAAGTGGCTTGAGATGTCAGTGTTTATCTATATAATCAGTTTTTGAAGTATGTGCTGTAGTTAATTTGTAGTTCTATTTTGAGTAGAAAGTGGGTGCACCACAGAAGAGCGTTTCTCATGGATAATGCTCGACCACCAACTTGTAAACACATGCATGTATGATATTGTTAACTAATGTGGTGACCCCTTCACTTCACAGATACTTGGTGTGGGAGTCCACCGGGGCGCTTTAAAGTCTGTCCAAAGAAAGGACAGTCTACTAATATTTCCTCACATCCAGAGCATTAAGCTTACGCAAACTCAGGTATGTCCATCCAATGTAAAGTGTGTGTGTGTGTGTGTGTGTGCATATGTGTCTGTACATGCGCTTCTGCGTTATGCAGCACACCGATGAAGCAACGGGGGGGTCTCATTTCATCAACAAGATAAGTAGTGCTCATTGTGCAAGCGTGGTAATGATGACGACGCCGCCAGCGCTGCGGGTCCGTTCAGAGCGCTGCGTGTCAGGACGACGTGCACGGAGCGGTAACCGTTACATCCTGTCCGGGTCATCCGTCTTAAAAGTCGGCGTGCCCTAATCCGCCGACGCTTAAACACTCCGGGGCCCGTCGCAACCCCGCTGAAGCCTTTCATGTGCTTGTGATACCGTGAGAGAAACCTGAAGCGACAGTGAAACCACACGGGTAGCGCTGAATACCGGGCATGCAGTGGCGGTTTTAAACTGGTTCGAGTCGCTGGTGCGCCGTTGAGCATCACTAACAGTAGCACTACAGTGTTTAACATATAGTGTGAAACCCACAGCTTTGGCTGCACGTGTTTTACTTGCTGAAATGTCGTTTTATCGTCATGAAAAGTGTCTCATGCGGAACTAGCACACCAGAATGAGATGAGTGAAAAGTAAAAGCAAGTGAGAAGCCATTGCAGAGGAACTCTGTCCGCTGCAACAGGAAGTGGGCCAGCAGTTGCTAAATGTCATCCTGTCTTAAAATCAGCAAGACCTTTGTTCTTGATCAGCTGTGGCTTCTGCTGCACAGGCCAAATTTAACCCACTTCTATCTAGAGGTAGCTGTGTCTGTTGCTGTTTGATTGGGCAATAACAACGACATTAAGTTAATTTTCATTGATATTCAGTTACAATACTTTATTGTACTAATGTCTCCTGTTTATTGAGTGTACTATTATATAGTGACTATAATTCCTTTTACCGATATAATTATGACTCAACTTAATTTATTTCTGTACTGTACTGGTATATTCCATCAAACTAACATGTCTGCTTTAACTGCATTTTACAGTTGCCTTTTAAAGTAATGAAAGACTCTGAATTTAACCAAATATATTTCAAGATTGCACTTGTCTTTCGTTTTGTGTGATTAAGCTTGTTCAGACTACTAGAACAATCTTGAGCTACGGCCAGGGTGAGAATGACTTCGGACAGTTGAATGGAACGGGGGAATACACGTTTTAAGAAAATGAGTACAGGCTTGTACGTGGTAGCGTAATTACCATTGTTTTTAGAAAGTCCCCTCTGCTACTACTCCTCCACATGTTATGTTGACAGGGTGTCTGACCTCAGCGCTGGCAGATTGATGCTGACGTGTTTACCGTGGACGGTAAACACAGGCGCTTGATCCCTGCGTGATTCCAGGTGGAGTTTTCCGACCGCTAATTGCTGGCTGTTTTGTTGTGGTCCCTGCAGGAAGACACTTCCAACATCACCATACTGGGGCTGCTCCTGGAGTGCAGCGTGTCCAAAAATCTGTTAAACAAACCCCAGGTACTGTGGTGACACACTGCGTCTCTGTCTCTCTCTCTCTCCGTCTCTCTGTCTCTGTCTCTGTCTCTGTCTGTCTGTGTGTGTGTGTGTGTTGTAAATCCTCCCCATCTACACACAAGCCCTGTCATTCAGGGGTCAAACCCATGTGTCAAAAGCAAATCTCTTTTACGCTCACACACAGACAACAGCTGACAGACCACAATAGGCCTTGTGGCATATGGAAGGGCGTGTGGCAGTGACGGGGGAAAATAACAAGGCGTTTGTTTGGAAACGGCGAGAGAAGAATGCGAGCGTCTCGGGTAGGCGTGGCCGCTCTAAGCCAACCGTCCCAGGCTGCGTCTTTTTATGGCGTGCTTGGGCATGCCGAGCTTAGCCCGCCGTAAGGCTGCCGTGTGCCTGTGAGATGTATAGGAGTCTTGGTTTCACAGTTGGGGGGTTTTGGGGGGGGGTTTTGTGCTATTGCAGGCCCTAAACCCCGCGGGGCATCGGGCCAGGGGAACCGTCCTCATGGCTGCAGAGTGGTTAATCATCCACCGAGTCTTGGTTTACACCCAGATCTGCACTCCTCTGAAGGATCGGCCCGCCCAGAGTCGGCGTGTTAGTCAGCGACTGGGGTGGGGGTAGGGGTTGGGTGGTGGAGGCCTGCAGCGGCCTGTCGATCTGGGGCTCCTCCACCTTTTTGTTGTGCTGCCAAGTCTCTTGCGCTGCGCATCCTCAATTCACTTCCACGCCGGGCACACTGTTTAGGGCTCTTGTTCCGTATCGTCGCCGTCTCCTTCGCCCATCTTCACCTATCGTTTTGCACCCTCCGTCCCCTCGCCCACACCTGGCCGGCTCCGTCCGTCCGTCCCCCCCCCGTGCCGTCTGACCCAGTGCGCCCCTCTCCCTCTCCCGTCCCAGGGGTCGTGCCTGCAGAGCGACACCAGCCTCAGTCTGCACATCAACCTGTCGGAGCGCGGGGACCGCCCGGGGGACCTGGACAAGCTCAAGCCTTACATACTGGAGCACATCCTGGTGCTGCTGAAGGCTCCGGCCCCGGGGCCCAGCTCGGCCGGTGGGTGGATTAGGATCAAATAAATATTTCAGTTTTTCTTTCTTTTTTTTGGTTACAATTTATACTACTGCACGGAAAGCCGAGCGGGAGTTTAAGACTCCCTCCCCTCCGGAGATGTGATGATACAGATAATATATTCGTATTGCAATTTTACATCCTTTATTTTAGTTTCCCCTCAATTTCCTAGTTAGAGAAGTATTTAAAAAAAAAAAAGCTTTATTTAATATGGGTCTGCAGATTTGGAGGTTTGAATGCATCAGCACGTCCAGCCAGGGATTTGCGTTCAATCATTTTGCCAGTGCTGCAACCATTAAAGCAATGTTAACCATTATAATAAGTGTCTCTGTCACTGCTGACGGACTGCAATTTCAGCAGTCTGTCGCTGCTGAAAAATGTATTTTATTTAAAATGAAACATTTCAGTATTTTGCTGGTTGGCCTACCGGGGTTTGTAACCTAGTCCTGGTTTCAGCACTTATTCTCTTCTCACATGCCTATTTTGTTAATTTAACATATTCAAACTCTTTCCCATTTCAGGAGAGCCAAAAATAGGAATTTATATGTTAAACTCTGGTGGCAAGAAGCTCTACATAAAGGTCAGCCGTTGTTTTTATATATTTTAATTGCATTTATTTATTCACTGTTTTTAGCTATCATATACGTTGAAGCTTGACTGTCTCGATTCTGCCTCTCCAATATCCAGGACATGCAGGTGCTATCCAAGGTAGAGGCTGGTCTGGAATTCAACCAGCTCCTTCTAAAACCAGAAGCAAAGAACTTCACGCAGGTGGCTACGGTGGAATGCCGGGGTGAGTGCGTCCGCAGGGCCCTATTAACGCTCCTTAAGTGCATTCTCTGCGCTGAAGTGATTTCTCAACCACACGGCCTTCCCCATTTCTTTAACCCCCCCCCCCCCCCCCCTGCAGGCTCCTCACCAGGTCAGGGGAACAGATGCTCTCGTCATATCAGTCTGCAGGTCTTGGGAAACCTCACAGCCCACACTTTCCCTGGACTGCAGAGCCTGCGCAGGTACTGGGGCGTGCAGTCTAGTATACTCTACCTCCGTTTTTTTTTTATATGGTCAAGGTGTATGGCTGGAATAAGCATGTTGTACTGGTTAAGGGTGAACTCTTAGCCGAGAAGGTACTTGGTTCGATCCCCAGTTGTTCACAGCCTACCTTCGGCCTCCGAAAAGGTAGGCTGTGAACAACTGGGGATTGAACCCAGGTACTGGGTTCAATCCCCAGTTGTTCACAGCCTACCTTTTCAGTTACTTTAGCTTAATGCTATTAAATGGTAACGGATGCTCCTGGGCCACTGACTGACAGGAAATAAAAGCGTGGATCTGATGTACTGATGAATTCATCTATTGTCCCGGCACTGTGCTTGTTCCCTGGATCCAGAGAGTCCAGGTGGGATCTGTCAGGTCTGGTCCAGGTGAGGCAGAGCGGGAGAGCCACAGACCAGCTGGACCTGTGGTTGAGCAACCCCTTCCCCCTGCCCCTCACCATCACCAACCCCAGGCTCGCAAGGAGCTCACGGGGCGTCCTCAAGGTGCGTTGGACAGTACCCGTATCATCATTGTTTCTTCTTAGCGTTGCTGTTTGTTCCAGTGTAAAGGGTAGCTTAACCCCGAGTGGCTAGTCGGATCAGTCGATCACTGTTTCCGGTTTGGTCTCACTGTGTTATTCTTGTATGTGTGGTTTACAGTAGACTGTGGTTGAACGGGGGATATGCATAAAATATGAGACGTCTGCTACTTCCGAGGGAACCCAGTTCCTCTGCAAAAGAGCTGTCAAAGCTTGAGAAGAGTGCAACGGGCATTTCGACAACACCCCTGGCGCATGCGCCTGTACCTAAAGCCTTTAGAGAATGCTCAAGATGCATCATTTTGAATCCCGCTGGCTGAAGTTCTCCTGGTAAAACAGGGAACCCTCGCCCAGCATATCCAGTGAATCCATCCCTGCTCAGCGTGTGACGTGCTGGCCTCTCTGCCGCCCCCTGTCTGCCAGGTGGTGAACTTCACCAGCCCGCTGACGGTACCGCAGGGCTGCTGGCGACTGCTGTCCCTGCAGCTGCTCCATAAGGCTCTGCCTGTCCACCTGCTGTCCAGCCTGCGCCTGGACAGCAGTCTGGGCGCGCCCCTCACCATACCCCTCTACCTCCAGTCCGGTCTGGGCAAGGTAAAACCCCAGTCCGCGGTGGAGCGCCTACTATGGGCCTGGTGCTATTGTACAGGTCGTTGGTGTTATGTTTAGTCAAATTGGATTTTTGTGAAGTGATGAAAGGTCAGAAAGTCAAGTAATGGCGTTGAAAGAGACTGATGAAATGTTATTGAAATAGGGACTGTTGAAATGGCTGTTGACGAAATCCTCATTGTGCTTCAGCAGGGGGAAGTGGTTTTCGAAGCGGTGGGAGAGTGTGGGCGGCCGTGTCCAATCAGATTGTCCGAAGCAGGTAATAAAAACAACAAGTGTATGCGTGTGTCTGCGCGTGCGCGTGACTGCTCCTGGCCGCGCGTGTGACCTGTATGTGGTTTCCCCCCCCATCAGGGCGGGCCCAGTGGCAGCGTTCCCTGCTGCCAGGTTCCCTGTCCTCCTGGACCGTGGACAGCAGACTGGCCACGGAGCTCTGCTCCCAGTGGCAGAGCAACAAGGAGCAGCTGCCGTGCAGGTCGGACCCGTGGACCAACTCTTGTCACTCTGTGTGCTCTCGGTTGTTGTTCTTTCGGCTGGCCTCAATGCAACACGAACCCCAGGAGTAGTGTTGAACCCATGTTGTTTCCTGTTCAGGTGGCCACGCCTCCCGCTGGAGTCCTCCTCCACTCTGGACTTTGGTGCCACCCCAGTCAACGAGAGCAAGGTGGGTTAGGTTGCGGTCGCAGTTTAATATTGATTTAAGCTCGTGCAGCTTGACTTTGCAGCTCACAAAACAGCCTGGGGAAGGCTGAAAGTTCACTCTCTTGATTCTCAGCCAATCAAATGGCCACCTTGGGATGCCTGAAACCCAAAATATCTGTAATTCTCTCTTTGTTGTTTGTATTTCCTTTCATGTAAGCAAGATATTAATTGATGCATGCCAACATTGTTCCAGTCAAGCCTTTGCCCGTCAACACTGCTGTACATGAGCCCTGATTCAACCGACAGAATACCCTAAAGTGTTTCTCTTTTGGTGTGGTTATTGACATTCAGGTGAAGCTGCTCACACTGAAGAACCCCTCCCACTCCGTGGTGAGCGTGGAGATCTCCTCCCTCTCCCAGTACCCCGCGCCACTGCACGCCCTGGACATTCTCACCAGATGGTGAGCCCCCCAGTGTTCCTGACATGAGTCTGTACCTCCCGAGCGCTCCCCTCTTGCTGACCTCTCTTTGGTTTGATTCTGTGCTGCCGCAGGTTTAACATTAGCCCGCTGTCCGTCAACATCAGCACAACAGAGTTCACCCTGCTGCTGAAGCTCCCAAAGGTCAGATCACCCGCTGATGCACGTACGCACGCACACACACACGAAACACACACGATACACACACACACACATACACAAACACGGACCCATACACATGAAACAAACAGACACATACACACATGCACGCACAGACCCATACACACAAACGCATTGGGGCAACCACACCCACACATGTAACACACACACACACACACACACAGGCACACACAGGCACACACAGGCACACTGGGATCTAGAAAAGAGGGAGCTGTTTTTAAAGTGCATACTACACATCTTATTTTACTGTTTGTGTGTGTGTGTGTGTGCGTGTGCGTGTGCGTGCGTAGGATGGTGAGAAGTTCATAAGAGGACAGCGCGTCCTTCGTCTTCTGCTCCAGCCGTGGGAGACCAGAGAGTTGGCGGTGGTCTTCACGCCCTCGGAGCATAAGCCCACCTCCACCATCCTCGTCATCAGGTACATGAGAGGCAAACCCTGTTTTATAGGACCTGTCTGCTAGAAAAACTATCCGTTTAGGTGTTGTTGATAGTTGGCGCAGAAAGAGTACTCCTGCGCTATTTCATTTTTTTTTTTTATTCATAATTTTTTTACTTGGAAATTGTTGTTGATGAACACAGAATACACCGAGCATACACTTAAAGTAACAAATCCATAGTTTTTTTATTTACAGATACATACAAACAACAAATACATCTCACCCACCCCATCCACTTGAACATGTAACACACTCACCTAGAAAAACAAAAAGTAGGAAATAGATCAATAATTACAATTTAAACAAACTAGTAAGCAAGGACACCCCCCCCTATGACGACGCCTAACGTCGTCATGTTCAGATACACACTCACAAACACGGTACTTATTTTCTAAACACCTGTTCCTGTCCAGCTCAAACAGAGCACTAGCTTTAACGCTCACCACTAAGAACGTAGGGCTCTCAGCGTTGTACTGCGCCTGTGATAAAACTCCCCCCCCGATGAGCATGTGCTGCCCACCCCGCCTCTAAACGCGGTGCGGTGGCTGCGTGTCCCTCCAGGAACAACCTGACGGTGTTCGACATGGTGACGGTGCGGGGACACGGGGCCAAGGAGCTGCTCCGGGTGGGTGGTAAGCTGCCCGGTCCGGGGGCTTCCCTACGCTTCAACGTCCCCCAGTCCACCCTGATGGAGTGTCGCGATGGTAAGTTGGGGGGGGGGGCAGGGGAAGAGGTAGACAGTTGGTCGTATAAACAGGAGGCTGGGTCCACTTGATGCTATCATTCCCTCCCGGGATATATTTCAGTTGATTGATGAAAACGATAGTTATGTTATTATAACTCTAGTTCTATGAATGCAGGCGTGCCGTCTAAGCTTCCGTGCGCAAGAACTCGCATGGGACAAGCCATTAGGCGAAGCCTAGACAGCAAGGCCTACATGAAATGGAACAAAAAAAAGCTTTCGCCGCTTGACGGTTATTTAAGGTGTGTGTGTGTGTGTGTGTGTGTGTGTGTGTGTGTGTGTGTGTGTGTGTGTGTGTGTGTGTGTGTGTGTGTGTGTGTGTGTGTGTGTGTGTGTGTGTGTGTGTGTGTGTGTGTGTGTCTCGTAGGCGTGCGCACCAACAAGCCGCTCTTCGCCATACGCAAGAGCTTCCGGGTGGAGAACGCCGGGGAGCTGCCCCTCACAGTCATGTCCATGAACATCAACGGCTACCAGTGCCAGGGCTTTGGCTTCGAGGTGCTTCAGTGTCGCTCCTTCAGCCTGGACCACAACTCCTCCTCTGAGATCACCATCGCGTAAGCCCTGACTGACAATTGAACTTTCAGACATGATCTAGAATGGAGAGGAGCTTAATCAATGAATCATTTGAGCCACACGTTGAAAGTAAGAGGAGAAAATACAAAAAGTAAAACTAATGATTTTACCAAACAAATCAAATTCTGGTGGTGTAACTCTTCCAAAACAGGCCTCCTAGGTTTTATTTAATCTGGAGCTGACGTGCCCAGGTTGTGTTTTGAGAATGTTGTTTCCTGGGGGAATAGATATATTTAGACGTCCACCGCTTCATCTTCAATGAATTACAACAGAAAAAGTCGATGACTCAGAACTTTATAAATTCCTACCGTGTTATTAAATGAATGTTGAGGCGGAATGTTTGGTGTTGGTCAGTTTGGTCACTGACCCACACCACAGAACACTAGACAGTTGTTCATATAAAAAGTGAATAGCAACATTGTTGCTACTCAATCATTACTCATTTAGCAACTCAGTCCTTGCGGCCACACTTCCCCTTTTTTGAGTTGCACAAACTGCTCTACTGCTTCCTGTTCATGTATTTTGTACCTTTTGGTTTCTCTTTCTGTGTGTCCGTCCGTCCGTCTGTCACTCGCTCTCTTTGTCTCTCTCGCTGTCTTGGTCTCTCTCTCTTGGTCACTCTCTCTCTCCGTCTCTGTCTCCGTCTGGGTCTCTGTCTCGCTCGCCCTCTTGCTGTCCGTCTCTGTCTCTCTCCCTGGATCTCTCTTTCTCTCTCTCTGTCTCGCTCGCCCTCTCTCTCTCTCTCTCTCTCTCTCTCTCTCTCTCTCTCTCTCCCGCTGACTCCCTCCCCTCTCTCTCTCCGTGTCCGTCCTCCAGGTTCACGCCCGACTTCACCTCCTCCTGGGTGATCCGAGACCTGACCCTGGTGACGTCGCGGGGCTCCTCCTTCCCCTTCACCCTGAACGTCACGCTGCCCCACCACATGCTGCCACTCTGTGCCCAGGTGGTGCCGGGCCCCAGCTGGGAGGAGACCTTCTGGATGATCACGCTGGTCTTCACCTGGTCGGTGGACGCCTCACTCGTGTTAAAGGGATTGCAGTAGAGCTCGTTTGGGTTGTCGCTGTTGGCATCGAGGCGGCATCGGTTGAATAATCAGTTTGGAAAGATGCGTCGTAACGTTTCATCATGGGCGGGGGACAGGATTGTGTGGGTGGTCAAATTAAATGTTATGGGTTCGACACGTCGATGTCCGCAGTCTATCTGTCGGGGACCTGCTGAGACTTACACGCGCACACACACGCACGTGAACTGGTACTAGAGAAGATTTTCTGACTGTTGCCTCTTCCACTAGTGTAAGGGTATTTTTAGAAACATAGTTCCCTCTCGGTTGTGACCTCCCGTCGACACCAGAAGGACCTTTCAGGTCACTGAGCACAAAGCTTTAAAAAAAGGAACGACTTCCAGGTTGGGGAGATTTTGACGCTCTGTTTCCTGTGTATCCGCCTGGACCGGTGCAGGCAGACATCTCCATGTACGTGTGGACGAGGTCTAATTGACAGAATAGTAAAACATTCTTCAGCGTCAGACAAACATGCTTGAACTCCTGAGCTCCTGTATGCGTCTTCTGTCAACGTGAACTTATGATGGCTCACCAGGCTTTCTGGCAGCACAGTCACACCTCGTGTAACATTTGTTTTTCTTTGTTTGCTTTGTTAGCTTTCATGGTTTGTGTCACTGTTTGGCTCCTAGTTTTTACAATGCTATATGTGTTGCTATTTGGTACCGGTTATCCTCATATTTCTCACACGTTCCTCAGTTAATACAAGTCTTTAAGATTCCAGTGTTTGGATTAGGTCCTCCCTAGAGGGCAGAGATTGAAATCTCCACTTTAATCCGACCGTAACCACTCGTTCAGCTATAAAGTAATTGAAACTGTAAATGGATTTGCTCCTCCTCCGTCCAGACGCAGTGAGATCCTCATCGCCTGTCTCTTGTCCTTCCAGCTTCTCTCTGTTCGGCGTGTGCCTGATGGCCTTCCACCAGGCCCAGTACATCCTCAACGAGTTCTTCACCCCCAGTAGCCGCAGCAACCACAACTCGGTGCTGTCGCGGCACAAAGCCCCCGTCAACAACATCACGCCCAACGGAGTCAGGTACACCACCGGGCCCGGGCCTGTCCGCCCGTTACAACTGCCTTTTGGTTCAACGGTTGTCCACGCCTTGCCTTGTCAACCTATCCGATACATGTCGGATTTAGATTGGGTGTAAATCTTACCTTAAAGGTGACATATTATGCCACCAGGTGTGAGTGGGATAAGCATAAGCCTTTTTGAAAATCTGCCTCTTCTGACCTCACAAGTGGGTCCACCTATATGTAACGGCTAATCAGTGTCGCACTCAAACTTGGTCGTATAATATCTTAAAAAGCTGCTGTAGGGAAGCGTCCGGAGCTGTAAAGCGAGGGGGAAAAGAGCAGAAGAGCGCACTTTTTTGAAACCGAACAAACAAAATATTCCCATCCTGCTCTCTTCCCCATGCTTAACCTATAGCCATTTAAAAGTGATTCAGTTTACACACTTGTGATTGACGAGCAACATTGATTCCCCAAACCAATGAGGAAAGAGATGATGAATGGTCAGGGGCTCATGCTACAGAGGCGGGGACCAATCAGGTGTGACGGTTGTTTGTTCCCGTCTGTGTTCCGCAGGACGAAGGGCGGCTGCAAGAGCTACGTGGACGCCGGCCACACCTCCGACAAGGGGAAGGGGCGTGGGTCCGCCGTGCTGGCCAACGCCAACCCCCCCGCCCCGCCACGCCCGCAGCCCGCCAAGAAGGCCCCCTCCCCCCCCCAGCCACCGAAGAAGCACCGGGTCTCCCCCGTCTACGCCAAGCCCAAGCCCAGCGGCGCCGCCCCCGCTCCCGCCGCCGCCGCCACCGCCGACGAAGAGCAGCGGGACCTGAGCCCCGCCCCCCTGCTCACCCCGGAGCCCGAAGTCTGTAACCACAACAACAACAACGTCATCGTCGTCGGCGACGAGGACGACGCCTCGTGTCGGAGCGCCCCGACGGAGGAACCCACGCACTTTAAGGAGGAGGAGCCCCCCCGCGCTGCCGAGGACAAGGGGCCGGAGGCCGTTACGTTTCCCATGGAAACGCCCGGGGGCCGCCCCCCGCACCAGGCAGCGGTGGGCGCCGGGGCCCAGGCGCACTGCAGCCCTGCAGGACAGAGCGTCGCCAAGCAGCGCACAGACGGCACGTACTCGGAGAGGAGGGCGAGCGCGGAGCTGGAGGTGAGGGCCGGGGGGACGCCCGGGGGAACGGGCTTCAGATCAGGACTCATTCATCCAATACAAACCGACCTCGCGATGCGACAACGTGATATGCAATATATCAATTACAATTACAATTAGGGCATTTAGCAGACGCTTTTATCCAAAGCGACTTACATCTGTTAATACACACATTGACACACCGACGGCGGAGTCAACCCTGCAAGGCGACAGCCAGCTCGTCAGGAGCAGTGAGGGTTAAGTGTCTTGCTCAGAGACGCATCAACACTCAGCTCAGGAGGAGCTGGGGATCGAACTAGCAACCTTTTCGGTTTCAAGACAACGGCTCTACCTCCTGAGCTAAGCCCGATATCGAAACGGCTGCGCAATTTAGTTAGTTATAATATCAATTCATGCATCAACTCATCTCAACACGTAGGCCTGGCTTAAAGGAAAGAGCTGTTTATGTGTTGACTGCTACCAATGTTGTGTTGGTCATACTGTAGAATGATTTATTGCTTGTGTTTAGTGAATAGTACAGAAAATAAGGAACTTAAAAAGAAAAATTGCATGCTAAATTACAATCGCAATATTTGTCGAAATAATCGCAATTCGATTATCGTACAGCTCTAGTTCAGGTAGGGTTTAACTTTTTTTTTGTGCTGGGAAATGGGGATTAGATGTAATATGATGTAGAAGGAATATACTTTACTCCGCTAGGCTTTATATAATTGTACTGCAGAATGTTTATGATTAAAATATGAAGCCCAGAGTTTCGACGCTATGATTCAACTCTCTAGTCTAGATCATAAGGCATCATTTGTATCCAGGTTATGATTCTGATGCATCATTTAGATCACACGGCAGAACTTGTATGGGATGATATCATTCAGATGCATAATGTAGGTTGTGTAGCTCAGTCTGTGCGAGGCAACGCACTCCTCTTTAATAAACCAGCCTCCTCTTGTCCACAGCCCCTGCCCCGAGAAGAGTGCAGAGCCCCGAAGAAGAAGGTGGAGACATGTGAGACGGGAGCTCCGTCGGTCAACATTAATAATAATAATAAGGGAAAGAAGAGTCGCAGGAAGGCCTCCGAAGGGATATCCGGGTGAGTGCCGGAGCCAGTTCAAGCCCATAACGCAGCGCATCAATTGCACGTGTATGCAACCCAATGAGCCTGTTATTGCTTTCAAACCATGAGCCATAACTGAGGAATGGCAGTGCTGTCTCGCCCTCTTGTCTGCCCCCACCCAAGCGTAGCATAAATTGCCCACCGCTGTTTGAGTCACGGTGACTCGGCTGTCAATGACTCATGCCCAGGCGTTTCGTGAGCAAAGCGTTTGACATATCAACATCAGCCATAGCAGAAACCGGCATCTCCACATCGGTGCTTTGGATCATAAGGAGAAGCAGCATGAAGTCAAACCTACTTTTGTCATTTCAATTCAAACCTTGATTTACACTCGTAGGGCATTGAGGTTACCCTCATTTACAATGACGCCTTTACAGCAAGGGACATGCACACAACAACAATAACAAAGAAACATGAGCAAAACCAATAAAATGAATACTATCAAACTACATCAGCGGCTCTGATGGGTCATGAGGTTATGAGGGTCCTCATCTTGTGCTCTGCGTGGTGTCAGTGTCCCCGAACACAGCGTGCTGGTGATGTCGGAGCGGGAGAAGGACCCCGAGTGGAGGCCCGGGGAGCCGGTGGCCGGGGGGCCCCGCGCCCGGACCCGCTGCCCCGTCGCCCGCACGGAGGCCCCCAAGCCCTGCCTGAGCAACGAGACCCCCTTCAAACAGAACGGTGAGCGGAGTGGGGGGGGGGGGAACGCTGGTCGTACCGGCGGGACACGTCCATGGGCCTTGTAGAGAGGCGGTGGTCGCATGCGGGAGAAGTTGTGCGTTTCATCGGAACTGGGAAGTCGGAACTTCAGAGATCCCGATCCCAGTTTCAACCGCAACGTCCACCGTAGTCGGAGTATAGATTTGGAAAGTGAGGAAGAACATGGCAAACCGTGACCTCAAGGTCCAAGATGGCTGCTCGGCGCAGTAGTAAAAGCTTTAGTGAGGGATTCTAAATAGTTTATTAGCGCTGTCTTATTTCTGATTCAGTCGTACATACAGTCCTATCTGTGGACAACACACAGCATAATGCGTTTTCAACTGGTAACGCCAACAATGGCTAACCTGGTTAGAACGGCTGTTCGCCGATGGCATCGTTGTTTTTCCGACTTGTTGTCCTGGACACTGGTCATTCCGAAATACGACTTCTGAAACGAAGCGCAATAAAATCCCAAGCCGATCGTGGTCGCTTGGTCATGATGTCAACAATAGAAAGGGCCGGCGCCTTACCAGGGAGTTTTGAGGAAACAGCAATTATGTTAAAGGTGACATAATATACCACCAGGTGTGAGTGTGATTAGCCGTTGCAAGCCGTTTTGTAAGTCGGCCTCTTCTGACATCGAAAGAGGGCG
Organism: Gadus chalcogrammus; assembly: GCF_026213295.1. Taxonomy (NCBI): domain Eukaryota; kingdom Metazoa; phylum Chordata; class Actinopteri; order Gadiformes; family Gadidae; genus Gadus; species Gadus chalcogrammus. The sequence continues at coordinate 20,041,526 of NC_079414.1, read as the reverse complement.
TGTTCACCTAGATGTATGACGGATAGATCAGCAACGTTTGCTACAGTCCACTGAGTAGGCTGGTAGACTGATTTATGCAGCACGCACCTTGGTGGACACACCCACTGGTGGAATAATATGGAACCTTTAAGTAAAGATAAGAAGGAAAGTAGGACCAGATGGATCAGAGCTCTGGTGTGGCGCTGTCACACTAAATTTGTACCGGCTGCCAAATTTGTACCGGGCGCGTCATCCATACGTAATCCACTCCAAATCTGCCTGGCAACAGATGATCGCTTCGTCCGTTGCCTGGCAACGGACGATCGCGTCGAATGACGTGAACATTCGCGAACCTTCTATCTAGCGATCCGTTATCTGTATTGTGCTATTTCGTCCTTGACCTGCTTTAAACACTCAGTTTACTTGCTAAATTTGATTAAACAATTAAATACAATACAAATATAAAGTATAAACAAGTGTTATCTGTAATGATATCAACATCAGTTATTAGACCGTCACACGGAGCATGTGCAGTTGGATTGGCGCGCTGCATGTTGATGTCTGTTCCAAGATACATCGTGTGTTTATTAACGAACCCAACAAAACATTACATTATCTAGCGATCCGTTAACTGTATTATGTTATTTCGTCTTTGGCAACATGAGCGCGAATGTTTTTTGAAACCTGCCCGGCAACGGACGACGCGATCATCTGCTGACAGGCAGGTTTGGAATGGATTACGTATGGATGACGCGCCCGGTACAAATTTGGCAGCCGGTACAAATTTAGTGTGACAGCGCCACACAAAACAGGGCTAGCAGCGCCTCCGGATAACATTGGTGGGTCTGCTCCTAACTCCAACCCTTCTTTCATAAAAAGCTCCCGCCTGACTTAGACATATAGATATTTTAAAGCAGGTCAAATGCACAACTCTGCTTTGAACACGGTGAGTATCAGGCCGTTGCGTTGCACCCCGTGTGTGTGTGTAGAGCTGAGGACTGTATCCAGGCTGACTGCTCAGGCCTGGCCTCCCCAGAGGGGTAATTTGGGCCTTGCGGTTGCGTCCCACATGTCAGACCGCTGTTAACTAAAACAAGTGAGCTCCAGACAGTGGAGAACCGTTATCCCACCGTGTTGAAGCTGTCTCTCACTCCCCCCCCCCTCTCCTGCTGTGAGGAAGAGTTTATAATGCGGTCCGTGGAAGTTTTTCTCCAAGCTCAGCGAAAAACACCTCGACTCTTAAACTTTTGTGATTTGCGAAGCAAAGTGGGGCTATTAATCCTGGCTCGATAATAAAAAGTGGAGGGGGTGTTAATGTTTTGTGTTGACCCGGTGAGCTCCGAGAGGAATGCTCGGTACTATAAAGAACGCAGGACATTGGATTTCTAAGCATCGTGCGCCGAAGACGGGCCGCGTTCTCTGTGGTTACACGCTTTGCTTGTTCCCATTCAGGACGGCACTTAATAGACGCTTTCATCCAAAGCCATGTCCAGCCATTTGCACGTACAGTGAGGTTTTCTTTATGGAAAGACTTATCTTTGAAGGTTTTATGAGCGAGACAGTCAGGAAGGTATGGGAGAGGGAGGGGAAGACATGACACAAAGAAAAACCACAGGCAGGAATCCAATCAAACCTGGGCCAGGGCTGGGCCTTAATGGTGCGCACTCTACCCGGTGAACCATCGGGGCGGTCGATACCGTGGGCTTTTATACTAGATGTCATTACCGAGAAGGGGGGGGGGGGGTTTGGCATCTCCAACAAAAAATGCAGACGGTTAGCTACGCTAAGGTTAGCTACGCTACCTACACCAGAAGCCAAGCGTCCTTCAGCCCGTTGCTGTTCCCCCCCCCCCCCCCCCCTCTCTTGACCGTCCTCTCCTCGTGCCTCCCCGCTCCAGGCGTGTGCCTGTCGTCCCGCCCCCGGAGGAAGACGGCGGCGGAGCGGCGCGGCCCGTGCGAGTCGGGCTCGGACTCGTGCAGCTCGTCGGGCAGCGTGCGGGCCAGCCGCGGCAGCTGGGGCAGCTGGAGCAGCACCAGCAGCGTGGAGGGCGAGAAGGACCCCGGCGCCCGCGCCCACCTCCCCGCGCCCCCCGCCAGGAAGAGTACGCACACGAGCACCGCTGGACCACACGTTGCACCGCACACGTTGCACCGCACACGCTGCACCGCACACGCTGCACCGCACACGCTGCACCGCACACGCTGCACCGCACACGCTGCACCGCACACGTTTACCGCGCGCAGACGCAAACGCGCACGCACACACAAGCCGCACAGTAAAGGCGGCAGGAGCTCAGGAGGCGGAGCGGGTGGGCTGGTAACCGCAGGGTTGCTGGTTCGGTGTCGAGGTGTCCCTGAGCAAGGCAGATCGCCCTCACCGCTCCCGACGAGCTGGCTGTCGCCTTGCATGGTTGACTCCGCCGTCGGTGTGTGAATTGGTGAATGTCAGGCAATATTGTAAAATGCAGTCCATTTACAAACGCAAATGCACTTACACTCTTGTACACACACACACACGCACTATCTCCAAATTCCATTCGATTTAAGCCTTGGTTTCTTTGTTATTTTTAGTGCTTGCGTCCCACGTCCTCTGGTATTACTTCTGGAGCGAACGTCTCCTGTCCAAGACTGTAACCTCGATGGTTTTGTGTGGCTGCGGCGGTCTATTTCTGTACAGTGAGAGATTGAGGATGGCACTTGTGACTCAGCCGGGACGCCCAGCCCACTTGAATGTATTACAACAGGATGTGATCCCCCTATCACAGCGGTTTATTCTGTGTCGTCGACTTTATTAACAAGGAAAAAAAGCAGAAGCGACAAGGGTATCGGATCGGCTCGCGGTGGGTGTGACGGAGATATTCCGAGCTGATCATCTGAGTGTGCTGTTCTGCGCCAACAGGGGACTCTATGCAGTGCAACAATTATCCAGCAGAGAGAGACTGCTACCAGAACGTGAACACCACCTACAAGGCTCAGAGGTGTGTACTCAAACCCCCTCTCTAGTTCACAGCCACTGAATGATGAATCATCACCTGGATCCATGTGCCGCGCAGACCTCATGTTAACGTGTGCCCTTGTGCCCGTCTCTGCGCAGTATGAACAGCTTGTATTGTAAAGACCAGTGCCAAAACGCCCAGGCTCCGTGCACCTCGGGCTTCGGCCCTAGCTTTGCATCTGTGACCGCCGGGGTGGAGAGGAACATGGGTAAGAGGACACGGCACTAACTGTCTTCATGTCGGGAAGGGGGGGTTCATATTGAACCCTGACCTCTCCCTAGCATTCGAGCCTGCTAGGCACACCTTCACTCTTAGGCCCAATCCCATTTCTACCCCTTATCCCCTCCCCTTACCCCTTCCCCTTATCCCTTCCTTACCCCTTACCCCTTCAAAACAAGGGGGAGGGGGAAGGGGAAGGGGTAAGGGGTAGAAATAGGATTGGGCCTTAGGGTAATGTTTGTACAGATTTCCTTTATACTGTTTCCTGTTTCTACTAAATTTATTAAATATAACCATTTCATCCGAGCGACTTGCAGTGAAGTCCGCTGCAGGATGTGTCGGGAGAAGGTGGGGGTGACACGCCTCAATGCTCTGAGGTCTCCACAGGGCTGCAGATCTATACGTCCCCCAAGCTCGGCCCGTTGCCACCATTAGTGACTAGACGACGAGGATGAGGAGGATGATGATGATGATGTCCCATCTCTGTCCGTTTCAGACCTGACGGGGCAGTACGTCCCAGAGGAGACGTGGTCAGCCCCCTCCGTTCCCCTCACCAACGACTTCCGGTACAACGCCAGCGACGCCCTGCCCTCTGTCCCGCAGCCCCCCGCGCCCGGCCCCTACCAGGGGTACGTGTCCCTACACATGTGGCCCACGGGGTTACTGCACGTTGGCTCGCGGGCGCACTCCAGAAGGAGGCATTCACATGCGTTGGCTATCGTTTGGGGACAGGCACCTGTCTTCCTTTCCCCCCCCCCCGTGCGGTCCGTTAGCTCGGTCCCCTACGTTGGTCAAACAAAGCGTGTTTCATAGCAACCTTGCCGAGCCATTTGACCACATTTCACCCCCAATCGCCTTTTACAACGTTTTCTGGCTTATAAGTAATTTGGTTTTATTGTGGTTGTAAATCAACTGTCACGAAGTGTGTGTGCCTTTCCCTTTTCTTTTGTTCTTCCTTCTCTTATCTTTCATAAATCCTTAAACAGAGCAAACTAGATTGATCTCAACCATAATAGAGTTAATCAGTACAATTCAATCCAAGCTATTTTTCCCTTTTTTTTTTTCTTTTTTTTTCTCCGTATGAACCACAACGCACACTTTGCTGATGAGCCCATGGGGTCGTCATTATTTCCTGTTTGTTTCTGTTTATCTCACCTGCCCGGTCAGTGTACCACCAGCGGCGTCAGCGACTGCTCGGTTTCTGCAGGTGCGCGGTGCACCAGCGTGTTTTAACGCCTCTTTCTCTCTCTCTCTCTCTCTGTGCGCAGGTTTCCCTGGAACAGTGCAAACAGCCAGTGCAGCAACGGTCCCTACGGCTACTGTGAGCAGGACAGCTACATGATGGGTGGGTAGGGTGTGTGTGTGTGTGTGTGTGTGTGTGTGTGTGTGTGTGTGTGTGTGTGTGTGTGTGTGTGTGTGTGTGTGTGTGTGTGTGTGTGTGTGTGTGTGTGTGTGTGTGTGTGTGTGTGTGTGTGTGTGTGTGTGTGTGTGTGTGTGTGTTTAAATGAAGCGTTAAGCCACGAGAGGCAGCGGTTTAAAGTGGATTTCAAACCGCTAGGGGGCGTTGTTGTCAGGCACGACGCGAAGCAGAGTTCTAAAATGGTTTCTAAAGAGGTTACTGCGACTACCTGGGGAGGCTTATCAAAATGAACGCAACGTACAATGCCATCATTTATTGAAAATGAAACATAACTCTTGCGCAAAGCGATGTACTTTCTCAATACCGCAAAATGGTTGCCAAGCTACAAAGGTACTTTTAGATTGCCTGCGCATTAAGGCGAAAAGTTAATTATTTTTCTCAAGCAAATCAGAATCAAGGACGCTGTTAGTTTCATAATGGTGCATTAAGACAAGCGTGTCTCCGGCTTTCTAGAAAAGTGCATCCACATAAAAAAGAAATCTGTGAAGGGAATCGGTCGATTTTTATTATATTATTTATGAAGCACTTTTCATTCTAGCAGTCTCAAATTGCACAACTAAAATAGAACATGAGAGTTGGGCTAAAACAATAAAACGATACCTAAAAACCAACTCAAACTCACTAAATACCCTCCTACGTTAAAAGTTCTTTAGGCCTGTTTTGAAATTGTCAGGGGTCTGTGGACAATTGAGCTTAATTGTGTATTATTATTATTAAGTTAGTTAAGTTAATCTAAACTAATTAGATAATGAATTGAATTTCACCATTATCTTGCACTTATCCATAACACAGTTAAAAGAAAAATCATCTGACAGATGTTCCTCCAGAACCTGTGGGACTCAGTGATACCACGTATATTTTAGCCTCATTTCAGTCTCATCATCGTCCTTTCAGGCAACGGGCAGAACTTCCCCTCCAACGGGTACCCGTGTCAGGAGAGCCAGGGAGGCTACAGCCAGCAGCCCAGCTGGAGCGAGGACTGTCCCCAGGAGACCCCCTCCGTCTGGGACACCGCAGCCTGCGTCGGCAGCAAGGTGATTCATCTCACCGGGGCGGGGGGGACGGGGGGTGGCGGCGGGGGGTCTCAGTGTGCTCCCAGCGTGGGCCAGCCGCGGGGTGTATCTCTTCACTTCAATCCCCGCTCCGCTCTCTGTGACGGGGACGCAGGAGGGATATGGCGCCGGTCCTTTTGTGACGGTGCTTATTACGGGAGGAAGCCCTGCTCCCCGGTTCAGAGCAATATGAGTCGCCCTGGGGGTGAGTCAGCCCGTGGACCGCGGCTAAAACAGGATTCTCATCTGCTCTTCTCCTCCTCCTCCTCCTTCGTCTTTTCAGCCGTTAAATTAATTCCAGACCCTCTGTGTACGGGACGGAAATGGAAACGAAAACCCAGAGTGTGTCCACAAAGGGCTGGAAATGTGATATCATAATGCGACTCACATTCAGAAACGCACCCCACAGTAACCCACGGCTCGCCGCGCACCCATGACCACAACACCAAACGATAACACGTCGGTTTCCTTCTCTCTCTCTCTCTCTCTCTCCCCCCCCTCCAGCCATACTTCCACGGTACCCGCAGCCTGTCGCCCATGTCCAGCCTGTTCGGCTCCATCTGGACCCCGCAGAGCGACCCCTACCAGAGCCAGTTCCAGGCGGACCGCTCGGCCCCCATGTCCCCGGTGTCTCCGGTGGCCCCGGTCCACGTGGCCCCCTTCAGCCGGGAGCCCGGCGGCTCCTGTCGGCTCCTGCAGTACTCCAGCTTCCACCCCTTCGGCCCGCACATGAACCTGGACATCTGGAACTCCTCGTCCAACCGCAGCTCCAACTCACAGCTGTCCAATGACTCTGGGTACTGCGGCGACGTGTAGACGGAGCCGCAGTACCGATGATCGCAAAAAAAAAAGGCAGAACACGACGCTATACATATATAAAAGAGAGGAAAACGGGAATGAATGTGCGCTTTTATCAGTAACTTGGGGGCGGGGGAATGTTAATATTCCTTTTCTTTTATGTTTCCTTGTTTTCCCGAATGTTCGATGTTGTCAAAGGTTAAGCATTTGTTTGTATATTTTTCTAGATGTTTTGCAGTTTGATCAAGGAAAATAAAAAAAAAAGGTTTTGTACTTGGGACACGTTTTGTTGTCGTGATTGGAACGCCTTCCCCTTGGGGTGACGCGAACGCTGGTGAACCAGAACTTGTGTTGATTTCTCATTGAGAATTAAAGATGATGTGTTGATCAGTGTGTGTAATTATCAACCATGGTCTCCAAACCAAAAAACCTTAACATACATGTAATATCTTTCAAATAGTGACCTATTACACCCCTATAAGATATTGTATGTTGATTTATGTAGGGGTCATTATGGGATTCAAGCAACACTATTTTTAAATGCTGTTAATTAAATGTTAATGTTAATTACTCTAATGATTGAATGATGGGGTAATTTCACTGTAAAACTAAAGTTTCATGCGAGGAAGTGTTAAGTAATTAACCTTTCCTGCTATAAATATTTAATTAGTGGAAATTAGGAAGTAAACGTAACCATGAAGGCGTAAAAAAGCCAATACTCTACACATAACTTGGTTATCTAATATTTGACCTTTATATTACTTCAACTTCTGTAGATTATTGAATATGCCTGATAAATGACCTGTTAAATAGGTGGAAAGATAAAATAAATCTTTAATGACCTTTAAAAAATTCAACGTAATGCTCTAAAGATAAGACTAAATATATATTTAACTGCATAATGTCCCCTGTCTGAAGGCTTGGATAAAACTAATCGGTTATAATACATGAGCAAGTTTCTAAGTATTTCAACCATTCTGTTGAATCTAAAAACGGTATGGTAATTTTAGCTCTCGAGATTCTTCCAGCAATTTGTGATTTATTTAGTAACTAAAAACCATTAGCACATAACATGTGAGATTTTCCGGGGTCATGATTTGCCTTTCCAAGATTACATTAGCGTCTAGGTCTGCTGTGTGTGTGTGTGTGCACGCGCGTGTATGTGTGTGTGTTTGTGTTAATGTGCTTGTGTGCCTAAAAGCCTGTGTAATTCATTGTCCCGTCCTTGAGAGCTGACATATTGCTGCTATTGATCTTCAGGCCTAGAATCAACACAGAAGCTTGGATACTGACGATGGGCAGAACAGGGAGCCTGATAACACACACACACACACACACACACACACACACACACACACACACACACACACACTAATTCACATTAATGTTATGTTTATCATAAAGACATGGGCAAATGGGCATATTGTTAAAGAAACTTGCACCTCAGCTAAACAACTATAAGACTGGATCATAGGTAACCACACATTAGGATGTTTAGCACGATAACAGAAACACATTTTATAACTTTCAGAAGCTTTCGGTTACATTCATCGCTGACATCTGTTGAATCCCAAAACGTGTGCGTTGCTGATAGCTATTTGAATTGCTTTAGAAAGGTAACAATCAAACATTGATCGAAACAAAATCATTTGTAAATTAATTGATTACTTGATTGAAAGAAAATGAAATGATAGAAACTCACTGATTAAATAGATCAGTTTTGTTCACTTATCAAGTAAATACACATCGTTGCTTATCTCTTAGAAAATGTGATCATTTGTTTTGTTTTTTCAGTTTCAAATCATTATAGAAAAATACTTACATACCTTGGCTGGGCCTCAGACAAATCCAGTTACATTCAAGAATCCCATGTGCTCTGGTAACTTAGACATTTATTTAATCACATCTTAATGACAAAAATGATCCATTCATCAGAGAAAATAATCTCTCAACGTTTAAAGTAACCGTGGTCATCTGTTAAAGATCCCCCTGAAAGCAACACATGGTCCTGAGGTAGATAACGGCCAGGTAAGGTCATGTGACTAGTGTTACGATGCTGCTTCAAAGCCCCCCTTTAGGGGTCAAAACAGCGTGAAATCCAATTTCACACTTTCTTAACCTTTAACTATCAGCACTGATCACGGACGGAAAAAAACAGATGTTTTGCTTGTGTGCATGTGTGCTTGTGCGTGTGTGCTAGTGTGTGTGTGTGTTTGTGTGTGTGTGAGTGTGTGTGTGTGTGTGCGCATGTATGAATGTCTGACAACTCTTCAGCATCCCCTAGCAGTGAGTCCATTAGCTCCGCTCCCCCTCCCAAGTTGCGGTGCAATAAAGTAAACAACGTGTGTTTGATCAATCCAGCCAGCAAATATTGGTCCTGGAAACAGCCTCATCCTAAATGAGATGGACACACACACAAACTGATCACACACACAACACACACTTATCCATTCCTCACACACACACACACACACGCACACACACACACACACACACACACACACACACACACACACGCGCGCACACACACACACACACACACACACACACACACACACACACACACACACACACACACACACACAAACACACCTCTGTCTGGAGGTATATATACCGTGTGAGCCATGCTGGAGTAATAATGTGCATGCCCTCCCCTGTGCACACTGGAACCCCACACACTGTAGCAGGACCAGACCAACGCACTCTACCCAGAGCCTCCAGACACCAGACTCGGCTCCACCTAGCCTCACCTCAGCCCTTAGGCCCGCTACAACCACAGGTAACGCAACCCTCGAGTTTTTCACAGTATATTATCCCGTTGGTTTGTTGCGTGTTGATTTGGTTTTTTAGTTAGTTATCTATAACCCTGGCCGTCTCTCCTTGTTCCCCCTCTCTCTCCGCAGAACCCGTCTCCCAGCATGGCCACCAGTGTGATCAGGAACGTTCTCTTCCAGCCCCCGGGAGCCCCGGGATCCCGGTACCTCCCCCTGGTCCCCCAGCACCACCAACAACCCCGCTCCCTCACCCTGGAGTTCCTGGAGGAGATGGAGGAGGAGCAGGGAGGGAGAGGAGAGAGAGAGGAGCCAGCAGAGCCAGACGAGGAGATGATGGAGGAGGAGGATGAGGAGGAGGAAGAGGACGACGACGACGTAGACTGTGAGTCTGAGGTCCAGGAAGGCGAAGAGGACGAAGGGGAGGAGAGGGAAGGCTTCAAGATGGCCGACCTCCCTCCTCTCCAGCCGGCGGTGGACATGACCCGACAGCTGCTGAGGTTCGCCAACCTCATCAGCAGCGACGTACGCCGCTACTTCGGCCCCGGGGCCGGCGCCCAGGACCCGGGCGAGGGCCCCGGCGACCCTCTCCCCGGGACCTCCAGCGGGCGGCTGCGTTACTACGACGACCTGCTGAAGATCGCCAGGACGGAGGGTCCGGGTTCGGACGGCCGCGAGGCGACCCACTCGGGTCAGAGGGACGGAGGGGGGGCCGGGGGAGGGGCCTCGGGCTTGGGGCCCCTCGCCGAACTGTTCGACTGCAGCAGGCTGACCCAGGGGTGCAGCCAGCCCTGGGTCCGGCGGCACCTCCCGCTGAGCTTCTGGACCGAGCCCACCCCCCGCTGCTCCGAGCCCGCCCACAAAACGACATTCCCGGCAGGGGGGACGCACACGGACCTTGACGCGCAGGAGCACTACGGCGGCTCACACTCGCACGCAGCCGAGTCGCACCCCACGCTGGACCACGCGCACCCGGACTTCAGTGACCTGCTGGCCCACTGGGACCCCCACCCGGAGCTCCCTCACGCACTGTGAGAGAGCGCACGGACCCCTCCCACGGAGCCCCGGCGAGCCCGCCGTAGGAACGCCACGGCCAGACACAGACTGTAGGGCGGCAGTAGCCAAGGAGGGAGAGGGGGTTGACCGGTTTGATCAAGGTTGCTCGTTCGATCCCCGGCTTCTCCTAGCTGAGTTTCGAGGTGTCCCTGAGCAAGGCACCTCCCCCTGACTGCTCCCGACGCCTTGGATGGCTGTCGCCCTGGATGGCCGCCGCCGTTGTCTGCATGAATGGGCGAATGTTGCACAATATTATGAAGCGCTTTTGGTGGCCAGGCCACTGGTTACAAAAAAGCGCTATCCTGTCGAAATGAAGTTATTTGCCATTTACCATTACTGTTGTGTCGTTGCTATGGGTCTGTCAGACTTGATCAATGGATTGGTGAACGGATGGATCTTGAATGTCAAAAGGCCTGAAAGGAAATACATTCACGTATTCACACAACGTTCATGTATTCACATACTTTTTTAACAATTTAGTTCATTGTGCTGTTATTTAAGTTCACATTTTGTTGTGTATTTCTCTAATCCTAAAAGTACTCTAATATGTATGTGATGGTGTAATATTGTGTGTCAATGTACTCTAGTCGTGAATGAACCCTCTGAATGCGTCAAAACAAGTTTGTTTCAATTACTTTTCGATTGAGATATAAACAACAGTTTGAAAGATGGGGAAGGATGGAGATTTATTCGTTGGGTTGAAAACTGTGTTTGTTTTTGGTTAGGGGGATCACTGAGCAAATACAGTGAGGATTGAGCTTTGCATTAGCGCATTAGTGTGAGCTCCACAAACCGTTTCTAGGCAAATGAGAGCTTGATAAGACCTGAGGATATGTGCTTCGGTTAGGCTAGGGAGTCGACGTGTACTTACCTGGTGG